>NW_006779593.1:27547-47960 GCF_000442215.2 Lipotes vexillifer
TAGGGAAAAGGGCATTCTCCTACATTACTGGTGGGAATGCCCTGTGGAGGGTATTTTGGGGGCATATTTAACAAAATGATGAATACATTTAGCATTTGACTCAGCAATTCTGATCCTGGGAATTCATCCTACAGATACAGTAGCACACATGACAAATATTGTATACACAAAACTATTTCCTGCAATATTGGTTGTAATCAAACATTTGGAAATTGCCCAGTGTTTTTCAGTCTGGAGCTAGTTAAATTAACTAGGGTACATATACATGAACAAATATGAACTATTAATTATCTCTCAGGTGTGTGGGGCTGGAAAATGAGATAGAAGGGGTAGAGATGAGAGTCATGCCTCTCAGTATTTCTCCTGTTACATCGTTTTGATACTTTTTAGTATTATATACTTGGATTTTTGTGTTTGTTTTTGTTTGAGTTTTGAGGCTTTTACAAAATTTTTATAACACTGACTTTTTGAAGAGTTCAGGCCAGTTATTTTTTTTAAGCTATGCAAATGTTTTACTATTTCCAAACTAAAAAATTCAATTAAAAACTATAGTGCATAACATGAAATATCTAAAGACCCATTAAAAGGCATAAACAAGGATCAATCTAGTAGTATTTCAGATTCTATTTTAAAACTAAAAGATTCAGTCAGTGAAATGCTATTGTAGAAAAGAAAGAGAAAGAAGATAGTTTTTAAAACATTTGCATCTTTGGAAACTGGAGAAATAGTTACTGGTTAAAATGGCAGCAAGTTGACAGAAACTCAGATTTATTAGCAGAGACAGAGCCTGTGGACTAAATGTGCACATTTTCCCCCGTCTATGGTCATCAACTTCTCACGCTGAGGCCTCTCTAGCCATCTCTAACCAGCTGCAAGGAACTGAGGCAGCAAATCCTACCCAGGTCTTCACATCACTCCCATGTCTCCGAGAACAATTATCCTCCTTTTCTCTGATAACCACACGTGAAGACCCAGCCCTCACAGCTGAGGCTTTCAAATCCAGAGAACCTTCCTTTCCTTTTGAAAGGAGTCCTGAGCAATCCCCAGGCTGGGCCTCCACAGGCCATCACTTTTCCGGCCAAAGAATGTAACCTTTCCTCAGGGAACAATATCCTAAGGATGCCATGGGAAAGACAATTAATATGACAATAAATGCATTATGCACTTAGAAAAGAGAGATTTGGGGATATAAGCCTCATTAAATCCTCATTATTTACAGATGAAGCAATTTGAATTACCTTGTAGGTGTTTGGGGTTTTTTCTTCAGAATTTTTTGTTTCTTCCATTATTCTACATGCAATGGTTTTGTCATTTTAAGTGCCCAAATTTACAACAAGCATTTAATTATTTTGACAGTATGTAGCAAAATGTGCATCTCACATAAGAAAGCTTTGGTTTTACAAAACCCTTCCTGTATCGTCCAAAAGAGAAATCTTAAAATCTGAAAGCCTAGTTGGTAAATAATGCCAAGGCCATTAGAAAATAAAAAGGATATGTAGAATTCAGTCATTCTTTTATCGTTCCCATTAACAGTCAATGTGGTAACAAAATATAATGTTGTAAATCCTTCTGAGTTAAGCAAATAAAAAGGCCATAATAAAGGTCAATTTTACTGCCATCAATTTGCAATGATGGGACATTTGGCTGCCAAAGGAAGCAACAAATGCAACCCAGAATTATGGCATCTCTGGAAAAAAATATTGCTATTATGGCAAGAAGAGCTTTGAGGAGATTTACACTGAACCCAACACTTAGCTCTGTTCCAAAATAAGAATATGAATTCTTTACAAATTGCACCAGTCCTGTGCAGGGCAGTGCAAAAGATAAATGCATCGTCATGCCGCTGTGTGATGGAGTCACTCTACAGCAGATGGAGAAGTTATAATGCGTATTTGAAATATATGCAAAAATAGAGAGATAAATGGTAGTTTTGTGAACAATTAATGCTATCCATAATTACAATGTGCAAACAAAGTAACCACCAGGGGACAATTGCACAATAACGAGATTTGCAGGTATTAATCCTTCTCTGAAAAGGCGAGAATGCAATTTTTATAAAAACAACAACAGTCAAAACTAGAGCACAAAATAGAAGGGTGGAGACTGTTGCTTTTAATTTTAGGATTTTTTCCATTGGAAAATTGAAAACTAAAATATCAAAGAAGAATTAAAATACCCGAGTGATGCCATGATCCCCTCATCTCCCTCTCTTCTGTGCCTTCATTTGTTTTATCTCAACTGAAACTGGGCTCGTCAGCAGGATACCCATATGTTCCATCCGAATTTATGTTTACATTCAGAACCATTTGTAAACTAGAGAGAATTCAGAGTGGATATTTATTTGTACAACTGGCTTCTAGGCCAGTAATGGCAGTCCCCATACCTAAATACTAGCCCATGAAGAAAAGAAAAATGCTACATGGGATTAAAAATGACAACTGAGTAACAGCATGGAAGGAACTTCTGTCAAGAGAGTCAGAGGAAGTTTTTAAATGGCTCGAGTTTCTTTTCATAATTAACTTTCTCCTAGGTTACAAAATGCACACTCAGTGTAGAAATTACAAAATAAAGAAATTATCTGTAACAGCACCACCAAGAAATGAATACTGCAATATTTTTGTGTAGTTATATCTTTCTAGGATCTTTTTCTGTCCATATGTATGTATACATGAACATATTCTGGATCATGTTGCAAACACTGTTTTATAACCTGCAGTCATCACTTGATATTACATTAGAAATATATCCCCCATGATTCCCAATACCTGTGAAGTTTTCTATTAACGTCCACATCATAATTTAGTGAATTCCTTTTGTATTTATTCAATAAATATATATTGAGCAACTACCATGGGACCCACTGTTATAGGTGCTAATGCAGCAAAGATGATTAAAGAACATTCACTGACTTCAAGGAGTAAAATGATCACCATGGTGCCTAAATAATTTGTATCACACTGTATGTAAGTGGTGGCCGATCCCAGAAGAGAGTGACAACCACTTTCTAGAGAGTTTAGGTAAAGCTTCACAGAGGAAGTACCAATTGATACGGGTTCTGTAGAATGAACAGACGTCAACAGGGCGATCAAATGGGGATGAGAATTTTAGACAGAGGTAAGAGCATGGATAAACATATGGAGACAGGAAGTGATGATGGTGCTGCCACACAGGAAATATTAAGTCCTCTTCAACTTTTAAAAATCGTTCATTGTAATACTTACAGACACCTGTAAAAGTGGTGTGACCAGGCTTTCTCTGATCAGTGTACCTCTCCCTTTCTTCAATACATCTGACTTTATAAACACAGGTTTTATTTATGCTTCACATTACTTTTGAGTGTGCCCATGCCACTGGTTAGGGAGGAGAGACTATGATGTCTAAAACAAGAAAAAGGACTTCCCTGGTGGCGCAGTGGTTAAGAATCCGCCTACCAATGCAGGGGACATGGGTTTGATCCCTGGTCTGGGAAGACCCCACATGCTGTGGAGCAACTAAGCCCGTGCGCCACAACTACTGAGCCTGCGCTCTAGAGCCCGTGCGCCACAACTACTGAGCCCGTGTGCAGCAACTACTGAAGCCCACGTACCGCAACAAGAGAAGCCACCTCAGTGAGAAGCCCGTGCACCGCAACGAAGGGTAGCCCCCGCTTCCCACAACTAGAGAAAGCCCGCGTGCAGCAACAAAGACCCAATGCAGACAAAAATTTAAAAACAAAAAAACAAAAACAAAAAGAAACAGGTGGAACAGGTTTCACCAGAAACAGGTGGATTCTGAACATTTTAAACAAATATTTTGTATCAATTGAGAAGGGAGATATAATTTATGAAACTGGCTTTTATTCTAAAATATAGTGGTTCTAATAATTAAAAAGATGGAAAGACAAATTCTAGAAACATAACTCTAGCTGGAAGTATAACAGATCCCAAATACGGAGTGCATTCAAGGTTATCCAAAGCACATTATCAACTCTTGAAATCCACAGACTATAGCATAACACACAGTAATGGATCCAGAAGGGCTGTTTGGGATTAGGTGTGAAGAACTCTTCTGAGACAGTTGAACCTTCAGATCAAAGCCATATACAGTCGTCCATCAGCATCCCTGGGGAATTGGTTCCAGGGCCTGCCAAGGACTGCAAAATCTGAGGATGCTCCAGTCCCATAGTTGGCCCTCTGTATCTGCAGTTCTGCATCCTCAGATTCAACCAACCTCAGGTTGTGGAGTACTGTAGAATTTATAGAAAAAAATCCACTTATAAGTGGATAGTTGTAGTTCAAACTTGTGTTGTTTAAGAGTCAACTGTCTAACTGTGTCTCTGTTCTCCATTTCTCCTTGGAGCTATTTGAATTTATCCTTTGATTACCTACTTAGAGATAGTTCACCTGACTTTGGAGTTATTACCCACAGACAGTAACTTCAGTTTGTTTCGAGATGTGATGCCCTGACTTCCAGGGTTTCCTCTAGACCACAACAACATTGTGTTCCCTGTAGAGCTGGTAACCTGCCTGCTGTTCCACAGACCCTCGATCTTTTCACTGGATCCCTCTGAAAAGTTTGGGTGATACATTTAGTATAAATCAGACCCACAGAACAAACCAGAGCATGACCAACAATGACACAACAAAATATTTACTAAGCAAGGAGTAAATGTAAGGTCCCCACAAATGACACATGATGATGCAAAATTAGTCTGAATTCTCACACCACTGTTCTGAGAACTACGTCAATCGATTTTTCAGTCTTAAAGAACGCTGTACTGGCAGCATTCCACCAGGTAAGGAGCTATGGCCCATACTCCAGGCCATGAAGAGTGATAAAGAGCTCTATCCCCGGATTCCAGGGAATACACTCATAAAACAAAGCAGAGAGATTCCAACAATGAAACGGCAACAGGACGATGCTCTCCTCTGATAAGAGGCACCCACTACTGCATTTGTCAATTTAATAGGAATCATTTTAAGCTTTTAGTGCCTGATAAGGGAATTAAATTTTACTTGGTTATTTCCATAGAAACTAAAGAGTTTGCAGAGGTATTCAGCATTTGATTTCTTAATCACATCCTCCTAAATGTTTCTTTCAAAAACCAGCATTGGTTTTCAAAGACTGGGAGCTGGAAGCAGGAAGAGCCTGATGGAAAGAAAGGAGTTACTGTTAACCGCTACAGTCTATTAATCAGCTGATATTTTTTAAACGAATGTGTTTATTACCAACCTGTTTCAAAACAGAAATGTGCCAATATGTATGTATACATAAACTGCTTCCAGATTCCCACTTGTGGTAAACATGCCTAAATATTTTTCAAGCTATAAAAGGAAACCCAAATAAATACCAGCTGTGCAGGTTTATCTAGGAACAGAAAAAATATGGAAAGAAGAAAAAGAATGCACTGCTACATCATTAATGTAAAATGAATCCAAAAGATTGGAAAGTAGGAGTGATGGGCTGTGGGGTTAAAAGGACAGAGAAATAAACAACTCCTTGGTTCCGTAGTGGAATCTTATCCTGGTCATCATCCAGAGAGCTGACAATAGAGTCACATATGGCCTGTATCAGTGAAAAGGACACTTCTATTTCTTAGTCTCTCAATCTCTCTCTCTCTCCTTTTTCTTTCTCTGTGTCTTTTTCTTTGTCTCTCTCTGTCTCAATCTTTCTGTTCCTCTGTGTAGTGCGAGTCTACGTGAACCTCTGTCTTTTCTACGCTTTCCTGTGTGTCTCTGTGTGTTTGTGTGCCTGTCTCTGTCTTGCTCTTTCTCGCCTTCCCTCTTCCTTTCTGTCTTAACAAGGCTCTAACTCTCCCCTTCTTCTCTGTCCCTACCTCAGACTGACTTTTCTGCTTCCAAATGCACAAAAGCAAACAAGAAAGTCCTAGGCCTTATTTACATTACTTCCCAGAGAACAAAGGATAATTAAATTGAGTCCAGATTTTAGGCTCTCAAGAGAGCGTCTAATGGATCCAGGTATAACATTTAGTTCAAGCAACTAAGGTCATGGAAGGCACATGGGTTCTCCTACCACGAACATGGTCCCACACATTGGGATTGGGGAGGGGTGCAGGCAGTTCTCAGACAAGGGGGCAAGGGGAGAAGACATCCTTCCATGCCAGTAGCACCTCATACATGAAGATTTTCCCAATTAAGCTAGTTCAAAAAGATGCTCCACTTAACACTTAGGTATATGCCACTTTGACACTTGTTAGTTGTCTTAACTTGAGAAGTTATTTTTCTCTCTGATCATTAGTAGTACCAACTATCTCACTGGATTGAAGATTGAATATGTGAATGTAGGTGACAATATTTATGACCAAGCATGGCACAGGGTCAATACTCAATAAGGGTATTACTGCCCTTACTTACAACATGAGTGTTACCCTTTCTGTGGCTCTGATCTTGTCCTCTGTGCCAGACACAGAACAGGTACCAGAAATCCCTGTTGATTGATCAATTATGTTAATATTTCTAGGGACCTGAGAACTCAAACTCAAATGAATGTGTTCTATTTCTGATTCTAGTCTGCAGAAGGGATTCCAGATGAAAGAAAGGAACCTATGATCAGACATCAAATGTGTAAGTAAGTAAAGGTAGATGGGCTCAAGAGACTAGAAAGGGTTTAGAATTTTTCTTTTGCTAGGATGACAGACTTCCACAATGACCATAGAGGAATAAATGCTGTAGCAGACAATATTATTTACATACAAAATAATGCCACAAGTTGTTGACCCTATGTTGACTCTGGTAGTCTCAAGACTTCTGAAAGATGATTTGGAAATGTTTAGAGAAAGACCAGAACCCCATTGCCAAATCTTCCCAATATCTACAACCACATACACAAAACACAAATTTCCTAAGAACAGAACACTTGTCTGTTTTATTCCCTGCCATACCCCTAGCACTGATCACAAAGCCACAACATAGTAGATGCTAAGTATATGCTAGCAAAATGAGTGAATTAATGAAATGAAAGAACAAATCCTAACTCCATCCCCAGTAGGGCTGGCTTCATGGGCGTGTGACCAGTGCAGTTTCACAGATTTCCATACTTAGAATGACCCCATGACTGGTTTAATGCTCTGTGGTCATCATCTTCAAACTCTTAATCGTTTTTGAGCAAGGGGCCCCCATTTTCATTTGCACTGGGCCCATCAATTATTTAACCAGGCTTGCTTTTCATGGTAGGTGAATAATTCTGCCTCTATACAGCAGTAAACCCGACTGTCTTAGTCCTTTGGGGCTACTATACAAGTACACCACAGACTGGGCAGCTTATAAACAACAGAAATTTATTTCTTACAGTTCTGGAGGCTGGAAGTCCGAGATCAGAATGCCAACAGGGTCCAAGGAGGACCCTCTTCCAGACTGTAGACTTCTCATTGTATCCTCACATGGTGGAAGGGGTGAGGGAACTCTGTGAGGTCTCTCTTATAAGGTCACTAATCCTATTCAGGAGAGTCCTACCCTCATGACCTAAGCACCTCTCAAAGCCCCACCTCCTCATACCATCACATTGGGCATTGGGATTTCAACATATGAACTTGGGAGGGGGACACAAACCTTCAGACCACAGAACCAAGGGAAGAGCATCAGGAATGGGAATGCTTGCACTGAAACAGCTGTGAAGCCCCCATGGAGATGCAGACCCACCACATCACAGATGTTCCAGTCCTCACCCAGAGCTTCCTGGAGTTTCCTGGAAGCTTCTGCTTCACTATCCCACCTGGCTTTGGGTCTGTCTCTAAAAGAGGGTACAAACATTATGGACAAATGCCTCCTAGGTTCCAGCTATACTGCTTCTTATAAGTTTACTAAATTCCAGAGGCTAGCAGTGTCTCTTATCCACTCGCCTCTCATACTATATATATAGCTTAATATTGTAGTTATTACCTGTGTATTTTAATGAGGGTTTGTAGTTTGGGGTATTTATTGAATCTATGGCTTATTATCAAAGACTTCAAACCAAAGCAAGCCAAATTACTTGTAATTCCAAGACAGATCGCCTAACAAGGTATAATGCAGTTTTTAGGGGTAAATGTTGACATATTAAATCCATAGTCACATGAAGAGTTAATAAAAAAATTTTTTGACAATCTATACTTTATAGCATGCTCCCACCTGACATATTTTTCTTTTCTAGTATAATTTTCATTATTTTTTATTTTAATGGAGTGGTGATCTTCAATTCAAGCCCCCTGTCTCTGATCATAATATATGTTCTCACTTTCAATGAAAATTTGTTTCTGTCACATAAGAATCCACTGTTATTAGATTCTATTGCAATAATTTATTAATATCAAGTCCATTAAATGATGATACACCAGGCACAGAAAAATATTCTATACTGAAGAAATAATTTTGCTTCAGATTTTTAGTTCTTTTAAAATTATTTGGAAGCATTAATAATTACTTTTAAAGATCTGTCACAGAAAAGAATAAGGCAAACATTTGAGACAAAGGAAACCCATCAGTATGTCTATGTTAACAATTCTGAATTTACTTATTAGTTTCAATCTTCCTCTAGCCCATCACATTTTAAATGCCCCTATTAAAATTATATGAAGACCTTAAGGTATTAAAAACTCAAGTTAATGAGTGAGACTGGGATTTATCCCTATCCACTGAATTAAGTAGAACAGTTCCCCTTGAAATCCCCCACTCCTCACTCTTTACTCTTGTAAGTCTTTTTTAGTCTTTCTTGGTCCAGCATAATATCTCTGCTCAATTCTGAACACTTTTCAATGTTTCAGTCTTTTCTTGGTCCAGCAGCATAACATTTCCAGAGAAGACAAACAAAGGTGTTCATCCTTTTGGGCACTTACTGACCACACATCTCTGATATGCCCAGCTCTCCTGCCCACGACTTTCTCACCTCTCCTTTCCTTTGTTCTTATAATTCATCTGCCTGGTCTAGAGAATTCACAGCCTAACCTGAGCATTTAGCACCCTGCACAGAGAATGCTCAGCGCAATTTTCTAAAACAGATAAGCTAAAAATAGCTTCAATTTACACATAGAAGAACAAAGGCTGAATTGGAAAAAGCTGTATACACACACAATACACACACACACACACACACATATATACTCCACTGAGTCGGCAGTGGATCTCCCTTAGTAAAAACAAATTTAATACAATAGTCACTAATAGTCACTAATAGCTCTAAAACATATGAGTAAGCCATTGTTAGGCCAAGCATTGGCACCACTTATTAGTGGTAACTGTTTAAGAACATACAGAACATTCGTTACCATTACCAAACCATTCTGAAAAAAACACTAAGCAACACTAAGCAAGCTTTTGCCAGGACTGAGAATACTGCACTATAAAACCAGCAATGATGCTGTATACTAATTCTTCCATCCATTGTTGGGCGGCTTACATTGCCTACAGAACAAAGAACAGACCCCTCACTTGGTATGAAACTACATATCCTGCCTAATTTTCAAATACATGCCTTATATGCTAGATATACTGAAAGTGCCAGTTACTACACTTTTGTCTCTCAGCTCCAGACTCGCCCTTCTCTGTACTTGGCTTTGTGTTGCTGAGGCTGGGGCTCTGCGAATAGCATTTCTGCATTGCTAGCATCTCCCTATTTTTGAGACATGGAGGCTGCAAGACTAGAGAAGGAAAAAAGGAATAATTCCGTCCTGTTTCCTGTGTGCTTCCTGTTTACTTGCTGTTACTATGAACATTATCCTAGTAACGCTTCTTTGGCCCAGAAGTAGCCGTTTCTTCCCATATAAGCAACTGAATTCTGTTTGCAGTTTTTCTATCATTTGCAGAACCAGCCTCATAGTGGGCCCCTCAGAGACACCAGTACCAGGCACCTAGCTGCTCGTCCTCAGATGTCTGAGCCCCAGTCCCACGCAGCTTCTTCTCCAGACTTCCAGGCTTTAGCAATTCCAATTTCTTCCCATTGTTCCCCTAGCCTTGGTTGCTGTGATTACTGCCTCCGTAATAAGTTATTGTTCTTTTTGTTTTCTTGCCTTTCATTACCTAGCTAACAATCTATGCCTAGTTAAAATTATTTACATTAAATTAAGACATGCAGTGAACTAGTAGCCACGTTTAATCTGCTTTAACACCTTGGTGGTTTTGTACCCTCTCCTGGAATTGTCTCCTTTTTTCTCCGGAGACATATGCTTAAATATTCTTCAACACCCATCTTACATATTACCTCTTCTGTGGTGTTTTTCTTGACTGCCTTAAATAGAATCACTCACTTATAATTAGTACAGTTTTAGATTATACATCCTGCTATATGTCCCTTAGAACTATAATAATTTATTTACATATCTTTATACTCTACTGGACTGTGAGCTCCATGGAAGCATGGACTAATGCTTTATTCATCTCTGCATACACAGCATTCAGCCCATTATCTGGCACACAGTAGGAAGATCACAAATGCTCATTTAATGGATTTGTTTTGTGATAATGAGTTACAAGGTTCTCTGGGCAGATTTAGAAATAGTCTTTAGTACCAGCATATAAGGCTTTTGCTCATGTTCTGAAATAAGGGGTCCTTAGAAGGATGCCTTAACTCAAGGAAAATCCCCCCACTAGCCAGTCAACTTTGTCTCAGATTCCATCTTTAGGGAGTACATATCACAGTACCTAGTATATAATTATCATGAAATAAATGTCAGCTTTTTGTTTGTGTTTGTTTTATTCTGCTTACTCAATAACTAACAAGGGTTCTCTATTTACCACTGACTTAGGCACAAATTCCTCACCAGGAGATTTAAGCAATATGGCTTAGCAATATGGGTCATATTATTTTATCTCCCACTGCCACATAGTTTAAGTCTCTAAAATAGGCAAAGAGCAACTACATACAGCCCACTCCACAGGCCAAATCCAGACCACCACTTTTGTAAATCAAGTTTTATTGAAATACAGCCAAACTCATTCACTTATGTATTGTTAGCTCCAAACTTAGCCTTCTACACTACTGTCTATGTGTACTACTAACATGTACACGCTTATCTCTATGTATTGTCTATGGCTGCTTTCATGTCACACAGGCAGACTTGAATAGTGATGACAGAGATCATATGCCCCACACATCCCAAAACATTTACTATCTGGCCCTTTATGGACAATGTTTGCCCTAGATGATTGCCAAAGTGGAATTACAACCTGCTCCCCACACTCGATCCACACCACTTTTGCCATTGCTAACGTTATTCCCCCACTTCTGCCTATCATATCCTATTAGTACCTGAAATTTTTCTGACCCACCCAACTTAAAGGCATTATTCCTTCCTTAGAACCCTTGTTTCATATTTTACCACTCTTATAGCATTTATATTTTTACTTTGAATTATCACTTTATATATACATATATATATATATATATATACACACACACACACACACACACACACACACACACACACCCACACATATACTGATAATATCCCTTCAAATTGATTACAGATTCTTAGAGGATAGGTTCTAGAATTTATATATCTTTCTATCTCTTACAGCCCTGAAAATACTTATAACAAATATTTGCCAAATTGAGTCAGATAGAACCAAATTTCTTACCAGCAGGCTGCCTGTGCTCCTCTCACAACAGCTTTAGATGCTGGATGATAGCACACATCATGGATTAGTTAGTGGGTCAATATGATGAGTTATGACTAGTTTTTTCCTTTGATCTTAATAACATTGCTCAATCCAAAAGAGAAAATTCTTGATTTGACTATGGTTAACAAGTTATCTAAAAGAAATGAACTGAATCACATTTAAGACCGTATTTGGAGACTTACGGGAAACTATGACTTTTAAGATTAGTGTGTAAGGTACTGAAACCCTTAGGATCTGAACATGGGGTAGCTTTAACCAGTGATTTGAGCTAATGAGGCTATTAGGTGATTCACCTTACACTTCCCCCAAAGTCATTAGCCGCAGAATGATTTTACAGAATTGTTCTGTTGGTGATTATAAAGCAAATAGGAGATTTGAAATCAGGGTAAATTCAGTTTTCTTTTACAATTAAACACTACTTTGGTCTCTCTCTAATTAATATATTCCAATTGTTTTTATCTTGAGATAAATTGTGAAACTCCAAAGGTATACAATTCAATAAATGTGTTTGATAACAAAAACACAATGGAATTAGATGCTCAGAGACAGGAATGTAGAATGATGCATTATCTTGCCTTAATAAAAGGAGAATTAATTGATTCTATTTACCCTGCCTAAGTTATCTTTATTACTTAAGAGTGAGTTTTTTTAATTCTAGAAAAGGAGATCCTTCTAGAAGTGCTTCTCATTTAACAAAATACCTCCATTCAAAAAAAAAAAAAAACAAGACTTCTATTCATATTATTTCCACTGACTCAAGTAATATTTCCTCCAAAGTTTCTTAATGAGTCATGGTCAGGTCATCTGGTAAAAGATTCCTCTCTAATACAAAAAAAAAAAAAAAAAAAAAAACCCCAAGGTTCAAAGTGTATTCTAAAAGGAATACATATGAAAAGTTTGACTTAACTCAGCATGCTTCTTTCTCTTTACTTTATGATGATACTTTGGGTGATATTAATCATATCATAGCCCCATCAATATTACCTGGACTGTTATTTCAACTTGGCAGATTATCCCAGCCAAGAGCAATGATCAAGCATCTACATGAAAAATGAGAAGGTCTCAAAAATCCTGGCCTTGGTTCTCTTCCTCAAACATGGAGTGCCACTTATCTACGATAAAGCGTTATTACTACTCAGGAGGAGACACACCTAGCTATCAAATTCACAAGATACAGAACACAGCAACCTGGTCACCAAAACCTGGGATATGACCCTCAGAGGAAAACAATGCCCTATACAGAGAGTTCATTTACATGGGAGATGGAAAGTGAAAACTTGGGTAGCAACAATACTTTGGTCTGACTCCAGCAGTAGGACTGAATGAGTAAATGCACAGATTTATATTTTGAAAACTAATAGAATTCAAGGAAGGTCATGCAAACAACAGTTTAGGTTACCAGAATGTTGGTGTTTTTGACTTACTATAATTTTGGTGTTTTGATGATGTTTTAATAGCGTGATAACACTGGAAAGACTTAAGGTATCAAGTAGACTAGGGTTCTCTATTTGATAGATGAGGAAAATCAAACCCAAATAGTTGCAGTGCCTTGTCCAAAAATTCCATAGGTGATTAGCAGGAGTTAGTAGAATGTGGATTAGAACGTACATCTCTTCAGAATCTACTGTGTATGTGCTTTATTTACTATAAAGGAAAACTATCACTCTCAAAAGAACAAAAAAATATAAGAAAATAGATTTCTTTTTAAAGACAAAATTGGCCAGAGGGATGGAATAAGCAAAGGTAACCCTACTATTAATACCCTCTAGATGTCACTATCCATGAGCAAAGGCTAGAATCTTCTTTCCAGTTGACTGACCCTTGAAGCTATTACAGATTTGTGTATTTGAAATGAGCCAGCTTTTGGTCCTTTCCCCAAGAATAAATAAATAGTTATACATGTATATACTCTTGTACAATGTACCTAGTATGAGATGAAGTATAAATTCTCAGGATTTCATCATAAAATGTTTAAGGATTTTAATCAAAACTCCCACAGCTCTCATTGTTGGCAGACAAGAGAAATATAGAAGGAAGGAGAAATACAAGAAAATATTTGGCCGAAATAAGAGGTATTGGGGGCCATTTGGGGCAAAGTTATCGGTATAAATTTCAAAATACATTTCATGCTTTTACTATGTTTTTATCTTACTGAATATGCATCTTAATAATACTATCATTTACCTAGCTATTTCCTTTCCTTTTGCCTCTTCCTAATTACCGCACGTATTTTTCAAAGTATCCATATGAGAGATAATATCATTGGGCTGGAACACTGTCATAAAATAATAGTTCGCTGTTGCTAGATAAATGCCAAGGTAAAGCTAGACACTTATTGAAAGTAAATGTTGAGGCAAATTGAGAAACACTGATTGTAAGAAAACGTTCTAATACAGTAGCTTCATTTCTGTTGTACCAAATGATGCACGTTGATGTAATCATTTCTTTAAAAGATCTTAGTGCAGTCAAGTTAAAGTAGCTTACAGTACAATATAGCAACTACATTCTGATTGTTGAAGAAAACCAAACTTGGCATGATATGCAGTCAACCCAACATCTGTTCATAGGTAACAGCCTTAGCTCCTGCCCCACCAAGCTATGTGTACCAACGACTTCTCACTAGCAGAGCCTAGTTGTATTCCAACTGTAAATAAATTCCAACTGTACATATCCAATAGATTGGCTATTGCACAATTTTGTTTGATATTTTTCCTTCTAAAACGTTTATGTTCTATATTCTAGACATATCTTGGCATATATACATATATGTGTATATATATGTACACATATACATATATATACGCAATTTAATGAGAGATGGCTAACCTCTTTGCCTACCCTCACAGATAACTAAATGTGCCAGAACAAGTGTGTGGAAACAAAAATCTAGTCCAGATTTTGAAAATGCAATGTTTTGACCTTTCAAAAATTGGCTCCCAAAATACACATTTGCTGTTTTGAAAACACATCCAAAATTTCAGAGAGATGACAGCTTATTGAGCGAATTCTGTTCCAGAAAGTTCAACTTAGCATGGTGGGCCATCCAACCTGGCCTAAGTGAAACCACAGGGGATCCAGAAACAAGAGCCTTTCTTAGAATTGAGAAAAAGTATAATTCACTAAAAGGAATTCCTCACTGTATTGGAACTATGGGGGAAACGGAGAAAGAGCATCTCACGGGAGACCAGTTTTGCTTAAAGAGAAAAAGAAGATACCAAACCAAATTAATTACCCAAACTTCTTCAATGTTTATAAGTCTGGAAATAGACTTTGAAGTTTTACAGCATATATTTAGAGCAACTTTTCTCAATCCTCTCAGTTCTGGAAGACAAAGACAGCAGAAGGAACAGAACTCACCTGACGAAAAATACAGTTTGCTGTTGGAGAGAACAAAGATAATGGAGAGGTGACAGTGTATAAAAATGCAATTTCACTTCACTTTTCTGGTCATAGGGAAGAATGTAGTGGCATAATTATGTGTGTGTGTGTGTCTATAAGGATAAGGAACTGTGGTGTATTGTGTGTGTGTGTGTGTGTGTGTATGAGTGTATCTATAACACATTCACTGCCATAATACATGTTAAATAAGTCACAACAGCAGCCCAAGTTTTCTTGGATTTTAGACAGAATCAACTTTCTATTTGCATACCTGATACACTATATAATGATTTTAAATAATACAGATTCAGTTACCCAACATACTCACCAGATAGATGAGTTGTTAAATAACCTTGGGAGAGTCATTTGAACTTAACTGTTCATTTCAGTATCTCCAGAAGGTGGATAATAACAGTACCTATTTTACAGGACTGCTGTAAGAATTAAATAAGATACTTTATGAAAAAGTACCAAAAAAAGAAAAAGAAGTACCTAGCACAGCCCTAGTCCAGGGCACACAATAATTGTTCTATTAACTACCATTTCCATTGATATGCATCATATATTGAACAAGTCAGAAATGACCAGTGGTTGAAAAGGAGCAGCAATCCTCAGATAGTCCCTGTTTATGAAACTTAAGTGTCTGGTGAATAAATCTGTTAGACAATGAGGCTGCAAGAGAACACTGTCTGGTTCATTCAATACCATACCTGAACAGTGGATTTTAGTCTATCCCCAGCTACTTGGAAGGGAAAAGACCATGCATCTTTCCAGCTCAGGGAGCTGTCATGTGGTTAAGCATAGTTTTCTCTCTCGTAACTTTGTACAATGACAATGAAACCTCTACTGACCCATTTTTCCTTCTTTCATTCCATGGAGATTGAGACAGAAAGAAGACTCAAAGTAAACTTCTAATAATAAAACAAAGAAAAGGAGGGTAAACTTTTCCTCCAGCTTTCTGGTCTTTTTTCATCTTTGGTCTTAGGCTGCTGAGAAAGAAGATTTTGATGTTGGGTGTGTTTTTCTCATCTTTCCTCAGGATTGTTGAGCAGTAATAAGGGAGAACTTGCACTATCTTCAGGCCTAACAGACTAGGTCTATGTAGTCAAAACCATAACTTAGGATTTTACTTATGCTTGAAAGGAGGTTGTCAGCAAATCTTCCGAATTCTTCCCAATAAGAACTCATAAGTTGCCAGAGACACTAGATATACTTAGACATCTGTCTCCAAAGACCTAAGGATCCAGATAAAAATAATCAATTGTAGGGGCTTCCCTGGTGGCACAGTGGTTGAGAGCCCGCCTGCTGATGCAGGGGACACGGGTTCGTGCCCCAGTCCAGGAGGATCCCACATGCCGCGGAGCTGCTGGGCCCGTGAGCCACGGCCACTGAGCCTGTGCGTCCGGAGCCTGTGCTCCGCAACGGGAGAGGCCACAACGGTGAGAGACCCACGTACCGCAAAAAAAAAAATCAATTGTATATACATAAAGACAATTGATTTAGTTTTTAACTTTTAATATGGATGTTTAAGCAACATTGTGCATTTACAGACTTAAATAAAGGACAAGAATAAAGCAACGGGTACGTGAGTAGACTTGAATCTTGAATCAAATTAACACCGCATCCTTTGGTCATTTCACTGAAAGTGTGGTTCTCAACCTTAGCTAAACATTAGAATCACCCGGGAAATTGTTAAAAATACTGATGCCTGGGCCCTCCTCACCAGAGATTCAGATTGAGTTTACCTTGGGTGAGGAAAAGATAGTATTTTAAAAGATTCTCCAATGATTCTAATGTGCACCAATTTTGAAAACCAATGACCAAAGGGATCATCTCAGCATTTGTCTTCATTTTAGACATCCCACAATTACAGCAAAAAGGTAGATGCTCACACATGTACCCACCAGCCTCCAGCAGCTTGTATATGAAGAACTGTGATCTAATAACAAGAACAAAGATTTGCTGGAGATGTCAATGACTGTCTGTTTTGTTTTGTGCTCCTGTGTTGCAATTTGAATGGTTTTATGTTCAGAACAGAAGGGAAATGAATACAGTAATGAACTCTATCCACTGGTAAACACGACTAACACCTGCCACACAGGCTAACGAGGGTTATGATGTGAATCTCTGTGTTACATAAAGCTTGATGCAAGAGGACTCTAAAAATCTCTTCAGGAAGGATCTCATTGTAAATATTCTAGCTTAATGGTTTTCTGTTTGTATTTTGTCCAAGTCACAAAGAAATAGCCATTATTATGACTATACAGGTTTAATTGATCATGTATTATAGATTCTTATCTTCAATGGACAACACTTTGATTGGTTTCACTGGAGTTCTGAGCTAGCCTGTGGATGGTATGAAATACAATGTATTGGGATGGCCAAAAAGTTCATTCAGGTTTTTCCATAAGATGGACAAACATTGCTCTAGTTCAATAATCGAGGTGATCAATGTCATAAA
This sequence comes from Lipotes vexillifer, assembly GCF_000442215.2. Lineage (NCBI taxonomy): Eukaryota > Metazoa > Chordata > Mammalia > Artiodactyla > Lipotidae > Lipotes > Lipotes vexillifer. The sequence continues at coordinate 44,975 of NW_006779593.1, forward strand.
CAAGTGAAGTTTTACGATTGTTTTCCTTTAGATTACTCATCTTTATTTCTTACGTATCCCACATGCTCTGAAAGCAGTGGGCAGGGTTTAAATCTCAAACTAAGTTAGACTTCTCACAAGCTTGCTACTAATATATTTTTAGAGTTCAGTTCTATTACCTTTGTAAAAATACACATATTATGGTAGGTTCATCCCAAAATGAATGATTGTCCTGATTGAATGGCCCTGATTCTCCTTACATCAAGAGGTGAAGTCTATTTCCCATCCCTTGAATCTGGGCTGCCTTGTGACTTGTTCTGGTGAACAGAATGTGGCAGAAGTGACAACGTGCAAGCTCTGAGCATACGTCTGCAGGGGCCTAGGACACTTCTACTCTCCCCCTCCCTAGGAACCCAGCTCCTGCCAGGAGGACGAGCCTGGACCAGCCTACTGGAGGATGTGAGACCACGTGGAGGACATCTCAGCTGTCCCATCCTAAACAGCCTGCACCCAGCTGACTTGCATCTAACTACAGTCACAGGAAGGAGCCCAACTGAGATTAGCTAAACCTATCTGAAACCAGAGGACCCACCCAGCAGACCTGCATATTCATGAGATAAAGAAATGCTTACTGTTTAAGACACCAGGTTTTGTTGTTATTTGTTACACAGCCTTAACATGACAATAGACAACTGATACATAGACCATCTGATTTGTAAATAACCTAAACATAAGACAAAATCTTTTCTAAATGCCTACTGAAGTCAATTTCCACACTCTTCCTGAATCACCAGAAGAAAGCAAAGAGAGTGTTTACTCTAGTCATCCCCAATCATACATTCCCACAATTCTAAACAAAATTAAATTACATGTGAATTATAGTGCCCCGCAGGGATGTAGTGTCATAGCTAAGGCCAGTCATGAAAGAAAAGACAATTGGCTTTGAACATACAGTAGTCCCCAGCACAATTCAGTCTGGCTGAAAAAACAATATTGTTTTTTATCACAGTGCACTTTTACATGTGTGCTATGTTACAGAATTCACTGTTCTTGTTTCCTGCATCTAACTGGTAAAACCCAAACATCTTCAAAGAATAAAGCCAACTGTTTAGTTCCTGACAGCATATGTTGGTACTAGAACACTCTGACCTTGACCTTCTGAACTGTTTCACAGCCGACCAAATACAACTCTCAGCCAAAAGGGTTTGGGGATGGGACAAGGAGACTGATTAAATAAGGTGCCTGAAATAGATACTGTTGAACTCATTTTGCCTTTTGTCCAGAGCATGTGATTCTTAACCTAGCCACTGAGCTGTGGCATGAACCTAATTAAAAACTAATAATATGATAATTATGGAAGGAAAAAGAAATGGTTATTTCAGGTTTATGGATGAGACAGGGCTTTCTCAAATGGCTTTTTCTCCTTTAGTGCTGTTTGTTCAACTCGTCACTTTAGAGTGTGTACAAAGGATCTATCTTGCAAGATGATGAATGCTGGAAGACATATTTTTAAAGGAAACTTATCAGTAGTCCATTTCAGAGAGAATTCTAACTGCAGTCAGGCTCACTGCATTTTCACCTAACAATTGCAAAGCTCTTCTGTGTGATTTTGGCAGGTTTAGAGCACCACTATGTGGTCTGTTGGTGAGTATGTGAATATCTGTATATATTTTTAAAATATATATACACAGATGTATTACATATACACATATATGGCAAAACAACAACAAAATAATTGCAATGTTTCTCATAAAAACAAGATCATTTGTTCACAAGAGTATGGAATGCAACTAACCTTTAAAAAGAGTAAATGGAATCTTTGCATTTAATTGTGCAAAACAAAAATAATTTGTTAGCTAATTTTAACAAATGGAAAAACACCCAGACCATTTTTTTCCAAGAGATTCTATCTTAATGCATTGTGCTATTGTGTTTCATCTGCATGTGTTACATTACATTTAATGGAAATCACATAGTCCAATTATCTCTCCTGGAGGAAGAGGAGAGAGGAGAGAGGAGGTAGGGGAATCTATTGTAAGCACAGGGAGATGCCTTTGGCAGCTTAACAGGAGAAGCAAAAAGACACACCCTGCATTGCAGCCATCCATATGGCAGCCATCCATATACCCCTCCCATTTGGTGACTCTCTAAATAGGACCCCCCAGAAGGGGCATAGCTAGGCCTCACCAGAAGTGGAACCAAGAACCTATTTGCTCTGTGGAATGGGTTCTGGAGAGAGTGCAATTTTGCTGTTAGTAAAACTGCTAAACATGCCTCCTTTTCTAGCAGCTGCATAAACTGGGGGACACAATTTCTCTCTTGACACTCAATCCAGAAGGATAACTTTAGAGCCATTTCTCCTGAGAGATGCTTGCCTAAAAGTATAATTCAGCTTCTAGAAATTTTCATTTTAAAATGAATAGCTAATGATATTACAGTGGCTTCAGTTAGGATTCAGAGGATATTCTGGACTCTATAAAAATCAAGGGCCCAGGCTACTGGTCAAATCCAGTAGTCATTAGCCACATGTGGCTACTTAAATTAAGGCGTAGTTTCTTTGTCACTCTAGTCATATTTCAAGTTCTCAATTGCTTGTGAATGGTGGCCACTATATTGCACAGCACAGATAGAAACATTTCCATCGTGGTAGAGAGTTCCGTCAGGCAGCACTGGTCTACAGCAATACCTAAGCTCCTGCCTGCATTTTACATGTATTAAACCAACATACTGGGTGAGAGCCTGGGTTACAGCATTGTCTTTTAATGCCTTTTCCCTTTCTCCTGCTAGTTATGTGGGATCTATGTAATTCTGGTATTGTGTACCTGCTGACCCTAAATCTGAGAGCAGTCCCATGTTCTAGGACAGATGATAAAGATGAATACCTTCCGTGCTTATGACAGTTGGCAGGAAGCCACAGGAAGAAGATGGAGAACGTCCAGGACTAAGGGCAAAGATTGCAGTAGTGAGCTAATACATCCCATATGTACCCATCATGCATCTCTTTCCC
>NW_006779593.1:48048-56128 GCF_000442215.2 Lipotes vexillifer
AAAAATGGGTGTTCTGCTAATGCTTAGAGAAGGACGAAATTGTGAGAAAATTGTAAATTCTATGCTGAGGATAGAGGTTTCCTGATGTCTACATAAGTCTTGGTTTAAAATGCATCTCTGAGACAAACACATGTTATCTTTTCAAAGGGCCCTCTCTGATTTTAAATTGCAAATTTCCCCAACCTCATTCCCTGACACTTTCAAGTCTGCACATGTTGTCCACCTCTCCTGTTAGAATGGAAGGACCAGGAGACATAGATTTTTGTCTTTGTGGTCCTCTAATCTTTCCAAGCACCTAGAAAAGCATCCACAGGTGGTAAGCTCTTAGTAAATATTTGTTGAGTGAATAAATGCATTGCTCATCTCCATTGTGGCTCTCTGTCTAACCAAGGATAATAAAGCCTCCCTAGTTACTAACAGTCAGGCTAGGATTTGCTGGCTTCTAAGTTACCCCCAAGTTCCCAAAGGAACACAGTTATAAACGTCGACTCTGATTCCTGTATCACACTATGTACTTTGAGATTCTTATTCAACATCTTCTGCTCTTCTCTGATTTATCTCAGTTCTTCTTATCTGCACTTTGAGAGCCCATTTCTTTCTCCTTGAACTTCTGCAATAGCTCCCAAGAGGTCTCCTAGTTCCCAATATATGACCTCATCAATCCAGCCTTCGTAATGCTTCAAGAGTTATCAAATCTCCATGAAAGGTCCTGAATGTGGTAGGCATGCACAGGCCACCATGATCTGTGCCACCAAATATCTCTCAAGTCTTATAAGCTTCTTGACCATAGGTGCAATATTAATTGAGTCTCTTGGTTGTAAAGGACAGGCTATTTTTTCTGGCAGTCCAAAGAACCTCACTGGCACAGGTATCAAAGGATGGGCTGAACAATCCAGATACCTGGAACTCAGAAGTGCAGCTCAGCCTCAGAAACAACAGAAGCCAGGTATTTAAAGACTTCCAAGACTCTGTCTCTCATCTTTGCTTCTCTCTGAGTATCAGGGTATCTATCACTGCAGCTCACCTCTCTCCACATGGTGGAAGCCTTACCATCGCTAACTCCCAAAGATTCTATCTCTCATCTTCATCCCCAGAAGAGGGAGAACACAGTCCCTCTGGTATCCCAAGGTTTAAATTCCCAGGTGGCAGACTCACTGCCCTGGCCTGGGACAGGTGCTCCCAGGAGGCAGGGAACCACAATCCTAACATGCAGGCTCCTTCGTTACAGACAAAGATGGGGGAAAGAAAAACTCTCACAGGAGAACCAGTCTTTCTCAGTTTTTTAAAGATATTTGTAGGACAGTGTCTCATATCTTTAGATGCACAATTAGTGTTTGTTTAATTGTGATGAAAAGACATTATTTTGACAGCTGAAATAAATAGGAAACTAGAGGAACTCTAATAAATCCATATCATTATTTTACCAGTATTTTAGTTGAATCTCATGGTAACAAGAGGCAGGGCATGAAAAGTATTTTCTTTCTAGAAATCAACTAACTGCATCACCAATATCCCAGATGACAAAAAGAAACTACCTTGGAAATAATAATAAATAATTACTGTAATTTGCTCTGCTAAGAGCTTCACACACATTATAATGTAGTGGGTAATGTCAGAGTGAATATTGTGAATCCTGGCGTTATCATGTTCGGCTGTGTGACTCTGGCAGTTACCTAACGTTTCACTGCATCTATAAAATGGGGGTGAAAATAGTACCTATTAAATGCATCACACAAATAAGGCACCGGGTTTAGTGCCAGGGATAAATTAAGGCAGTGTTTCCTAAATGAGCATGACTTCGCTCCTCTAGGGACATCTGGCAGTTTGGAGACTTCTTTGGTCGTTACAAGTGGATGGGGTAGAGGGACCACCGACATCCAAGGGGTAGAAGCCAGGGGTGCTGCTAAATATGCTGCCATGCACCTGACAGCCCTCACAATAAATGATTACCCATCCCAAAACATCAGTAGTGCTGCGGCTAAGAAACCCTATATTAAGGGACTGTTAAATGTTACTTACCATTATTACTAGATATACTGATCGTAATAGCAAACTCTTATACAAGACTTACAATTCACCAGGTACTATTCTAAACAATTTACATATAGTAACCAAATTTAATCCATACCAAAAAGAAAAATCAAATTTATGTGGTAGATACTATTTGTTTCTCTATCTCACGGACATGAGAGTGTAATGACAAGGATTTAGTTTCTATTTCTCCCGGATGGTAATCAGAACTCACCAGTTAAATTACAGTAAATCCTGGTGAAAAATTATTCTCACTGGGGGGATATGTTTTTATGATAAGAAGACTATAAAGATTTTGAACACTTTTCCCTTCTCCCTCTTCATACTCGCACGCTCCAATTCACATTTTAAGAATGTTAGAATTTTCATTTTTGTTTGTTTTCAATCAGATATTCAAACCCAGTAGTTTCCCTTCCTCCTCTTTTCCCAGCCCCTCCCCTCACTATTAGAGGTTGCTTTGCAAGGATTAGAGCAAATAACTAATATGAAAAGATACGAGATTGGAGTATTTATTCTAAAGCTTAAGTTGGCTTTCCTGCACTTTGATGTATAAGCCTCTTCCTGAATTTCCTCCAAATACGTTGAGCAATACTGTGGAAGTACCTTCCAAGGCAAAAGTCTGCAAGATGGCGACAGAATGTTGAACATTGCAAGTCCTTTGGGGACATTAGGGATAAAAAGGCTTCTTTCCTGGATTAATGCAGTTGTTTGAAAACTGATTAGTTATTGAGCCTTTAGCTTATTTTTTAAAGATCTCATTTTACTTTGGAACAATGCTCTGCAGGCTTTGTATTTTTAGGTGTTTGTGTGTGTATGTGTGACTGTGTTTTATGCCAAGCCTACGGTAACTGAGTTAAATGTAATGGAATGACTGTTCTTAGGACCCAGTACAGTGAAAAAGCAAAGCATTCAGCCAAATCCTTAATCTTCCATACAAAAATAACTCCTACTTCTCAGGCAACACAGGAAACCTTAAGAAAATGAAAAGATGTCCATTTATCATCAAGATTCCAAAGGCGATATTTTTTCTATATCTACTGACATTTATTCCCTCTCAATGACCTAACATTTCCATGATGAAATGCAACAGTATACAGAAGCATCTGAACATGGCTCATTCAACACGGCATGGGACTCAAATTTTAATCCAATCAAATTAACTCTATCAATAGGTGTGGGTTGCCTAGATTTAGAAAAAGGGACTGGTCCAGGCCTTCCTGAGACAATACCCTGCAAGCACCCACAGTTAGCAGATTTTACAAAACACATACGAATGATTGGACTGGTTTCATAGTATCTCCTGATACAATACACTGCAACTGGTAAGTCAGAAATCACAAAATTTTTTTTAAAAAAAGAAGAAATCAAGTTTCCTTAACTCCAAGGAAAATAAAAATCAGGACTTCACCATAACTAGTTGGGACAAACAGCACTCAGTAAGAAGACCTCCTCTTACCCCACCAGGGACCCAGCATCCTCAAAACTGCAATTTCCTTCACCATAACACTATGGTCTACTATGAAACTCTCACTCATATGGAGTTTCTGTAAGAAAATTAAATATCTGACGTGATATTAAGAAAATGATCTTATAACAGTGCTATGACAAACATGCATTGTTTCATATGTAAATGACCAATGTCATTTATAAATGAGGGTCACATATAAATAACCCTCAAGGGGTTCATTTGCTAGATTAGCCTTTGGGTTGAGTTTGGTGGGTGGCTGAAGATAATTAGGATGTCTGACATGTCGGAATGAGCAGAATTGCAGAAGAAACATATCTTTACTTTGGACCAACTACTCCTTAATATAGCTTTGTTTTACAGAACGTTTTCTGGTAAGATTTTTCGTGAACAGTTTAGTTAATATAGAATGATTTTGAAACATTTAAATCAGTGATAAAGCTGTCAGGTGAATGCCAGCATTGAACTGTGGAACAAAATGGGCCCTTTTGAAGGAATACTTGGAAGTTCTCTCTCTAAACAGTAACATTGCTTTTTCTGTCTTATTCTTGAGTCAAGATTAGGATTGGCCTGTTTAATCACCACCCTGCAAGAAGAATATTTGATTAGGGAAACACCAATTTATTTGAAGGTGGGAAGACTTGTCCTGCTCACACTAGGTCACAGAATGATAAAACTAGGCAGTTTCTCCAGAGATCCTCTAACCCATTTGTACTTTCAGAGTAGTTCAAGGTCACTGAGACAGAAACTCAAGGTCAGAGCTCAAGTCTTTACTCCTAGAACAGTGTTTCTGCTACTGTGTTGCATCATCACTTTTATTTTATCCTCTTGGAGCACATCTGCTCAGAAGAGCCAAGCAAATATGTGCACGACCATTATCCCAGAGTCTAAAACAAGATGAGAAATTGAGTGACCAACAGGCAGCTGACATGAAGGTAACCTGGGCACTACTTTAGCTTCTTTCCTTGGTTTTCTCTCATATCTGTCTCTGTATGGCTATTAGGTAAATTTGTTGCTATAGAATCTTGCGTTTCTCACCTTACAAGTTGAGGAAGATTAAAGTGAGTGGGGGCCACAGGAAAGTTGGGTGAAATAAGGCAGATTTGAGAGGCTATAAAGAAGATTTTAGGCCTAATGGGCTTTGGGAAGTATTTGCAAAACTGAACTAGACACTGGCCTGGTTGTCATGGAAACCAGCAGTGCTGAGAGGTAGGGATGAGTGCTCCAGTGAGGAAGGTTCTCCCTAAAGTTCTGGGGGATCATATAAACTCCCAACCCACCTTTGGGCTTGAAATCAGCCTGTCCTGCTACATAGCAAATCTGCAACATGGTGCTGAAAACATTTCTGGAGTTAAAAGTGTTCTGTAGCTTCCTTTGCTGTTAGTTTGGAAAACAATCCATATATTGTGTTCTGGGCTCCTCCTATCTCTTATCTACTACAGAACAGGAGCAAAGGAGAGAAAGACGGGGCATGGGCAAAGAACGCATCTGGCAAAGTCCTATCGATTTCCACTTCCTGGTTCATCAAATTAGAGCAAAAAAATGTTTTTAACAAATGATGTTCATGGGGTGTCAATTGTCAAAATGTGTCTGCTGAAAATCTCCTTTCACAAAAGACCTTATTTTGCCAAGGAAGTAATTTTTAGCTTGTGAGTACTGCTTGCTACATTTTACCTTTTAAGTGCAAAGAGTTCACGTTATATGAGGTTTGGGGGGTTTTTTTGGTTGTTCTTCTTTTTCTTAGTTTAAGATGATTTCTGTGTATATGTGTAAGTATGTGTGTGCAGACATGTACTTATATATGTGTACCTCTATGTGTATATATGTATTATTTTTCTTATTATCTCCTGTTTTCATTGTAATGCTTACTATTATTTTGCAGTTGGTATAAATTATTTCCACTGCTTTGGAAATGTTTACATAATTATGCTTCTTAAAGGGACTTAGTATTTTGTTTTCATTGATAAGGAAGTAGTTAATATTAATAAGGAGGGATTTCCCTGGTGGCACAGCAGTTGGAAATCCGCCTGCCAATGCAGGGGACACGGGTTCGATCCCTGGCCAGGGGGATCCCACATACCTCAGAGCAACAAAGCCCGTGTGCCTCAACTACTAAGCCTGCGCTCTAGAGCCCGTGAGACGCGACTACTGAGCCCGTGTGCCATAACTACTGAAGCCCGTGTGCCTAGAGCCCGTGCTCCTCAACAAGAGAAGCCACCGCCATGGGAGGCCCATGCACCATGAAGAGCGGCCCCCGCTCACCACAGCTGGAGAGGGCCCACATGCAGCAATGAAGACCCAACATAACCAAAAATAAATAAATAAATAAAATTGATTCTTTAAAATAAATATATTAATAAGGGAGTGTTATCACAGTCAGGCTCTCATATAATCCTGTTTTTTATCACCTTCTCCCAGTATACTCAAAACATAGTTACACTGCTTTTATATAATTATGCAGACCTCAGTATAGGATATTTAAGAGTTTGCAACCTGAGGAAAGCGCTGCAGAAAGTAGGAGAGATGGAGATGTCTGTAGGTACCAACTTAGTCTGGCCAGTGTTGGGGGGAAGCATGGGCAGGGAGGGGCAGAGAGGTTCTGATGGTCGAGTGGGATCTGGGACTTGGTGTCCAGGTTGCTTTGCTCTCTGCCTTTCCCCCTTTCCTGTTCCAGCCAAATGAGCCTCCGTCCATCTGCAGCCTTAGGCCTGCCTACTTTAGGTAAGTTGAGGCTCTGAACAAGGCAAGCACTAGAAGCCCACAACTCCAAAAGTGGCTATGTTCAATCTCCATTTCTGTTGCTGGGTCTACCCGTCTTTGACGGTCCTCCTTGTTTGAATCGTGACAGCTTTTCACTGTACCCTTTACTTAAGCTCATACCTTTCTGCCATTCAGTTTCCCAAAGCTGTTTTTTCATCTTTGTTGACTGCCTCTCTCACCTCTGTACTCCTGGTAACCACTCTACTCCACATCTTTAGCTGATGAGCAACCTGATCTCAATCCCTGATCCACGTGAATCTTCTATCTTCCTATCTGGGTACTGGCTAATTACCTTCTGGATTTCCTTCAGGGTGTCTTTTTATACTGTAAAGGCAAAAAGCTAAAAACTACATTTTCCAGTCTCCAGTGCAACCAGGGGGCTGGATGGGGATTAGATTTCAAATTTTAGATTCATTTGAAAGAGATTTGAAAGATAGAAGCAAGTCCTTTGGGGCAAGAAGGCCATGGAAATGTCAAGTTCTTCTGCCACCCTGTTCCGGTGTCCGTTCTCCAGCTTCCTGGGGGTGAGGAGGCACTTGTCGGGGAAGCAGTAGCCAGACTCCATCACCAGCTCATTGAGGGTCATGCATCAATGGCAAAGGTGGCAGAAATGGAAGTTGCTCCGCCCCTGGATTGCAGTCTCACCAATGTCTTCCAGAATCAGTTGTTCAGTGGATGTCTCAGAGGCAATACAAGCGCTCTGGGAGTCATCCCTGGAGACCAATGTTAGAACCCCTTCCCCCAGGCCTCCCGATGGTTTGGAAAGCATCTGATTCCTTGCAATAAACAACTGTGGCTTAAAATACCGAAAGTCATTTCTGCTTTCCAAACTGAACTCTGGCTGATACAGCAACCAGGTGGTTGGGCCCTGTAGAAAGATGGGGAGGCCAAGAGATGACAAAGCCAAAGAACTTAGCAGATGAGAAGTTGACCCCACAAAGGAGTGACAAATCAGGAGAAACAAAAAGCTTCAGTGGTCTAGGCAGGCAGGGCCCAGAGTCTGAGCCTTAGAGTCACAAACACGGGATGAGCTCTGACCTTAGAGAAGAATCTCTTTCCTGTTTGCCTTGTTTTATAGATGGGTTTAAACCATGCTGATCCAATAAGTATCGTTAACAGTGCAAATGAAAAAATTATTCCCAGGCAGAGCCAGCTAGAGCTGCCTGAGTTTATTTACTCCTCTTGTATTAGCCAGGCTTCTCCAGAGAAACAGAACCCATAAGATATATAGAGATATATAGAAAGAGATTTATTATAAGGGGTTTGCTCATGTTATTATGGAGGATGAGAGGTCCCACAATCTGCCATCTGCAAGCTGGAGGCCAAGGAAAGCTGGGGATGTAGTTTCAGTCCAAACCTAAAGGCCTGAGAACCAGGAAAGCCAATGGTGTGAGACCCAGTCTGAGTCCAAAGGGGGTCAGGGTGGGTCAGTGCTGTGTCCCACTCCAAGTCTAAAGCCCCAAGAACACCGGGGTCTGAGGGTGGGAGAAGATGCCTGTTCCAGCTCAAGCAGAGAGAATTTACCTTTGCCTTTTTGCACTATTCGGATCCTCAGTGGATAAAATCCTGTCATGCACTGGTGTCTTGCATTGGTGAGGGTGATCTTCTTTCCTCAGTCTACCAATCCAAATGCTAATCTCTTCCAGAGAAGCACCCAGAAATAACATTTTACCAGCTATCTGGACATCCCTTAGCCCAGTCAAGTTGACACAAAATTAACCATCATACCACCTGTGATAGATGTGTCCCTAAAATATATTTTTGGGATGAAGTTACTTAAAGGCTATTATGCCACAGAGAGGGGACAAGTTGGAAAGGGAAAGA
>NW_006779593.1:56138-60880 GCF_000442215.2 Lipotes vexillifer
AAGAGTCACATGCGCTTGTCACCAGCATTGGGATGGATTTAAAGAACAGTATCTGTCACTAGCTAGGGCTATTACTTGCAAGTTAAAATTGTTCCCTGATCCCCTCAGCATCTGCCTGAGCTTTTAAAGGCTCCTGTTCCCTGCAAGGAGCTCTTCTGGGTCCCAGAGAGTGAAGAGGAATTACTAATATTAATGAGGAGTATAAAATGCCAAGTGCTTTATATAGAGTATTTCATTTAATCTATATCAACCTATAAGGTAGATACCGTTAGGTACTACCTAATTGTATTTTCTATAAGGTAGATACTGTTATGCTAAAGGTAGATGCCCTTTTAAAGACTATAACTTAGCAAGGTTATGGAAAGTGCCCAAGAACTCATGGCTACTAAGAGACACAGCCTGGATCTGAAACCATGGCAAGCCTGTCTCTGTCTTAACCTTTATGGAATCTGCCTCCCCATAGTCTTACCTGTTCTATAGGCCTTGACTGTATGGAACAACTCTCAACGAGTCACGGATGTAGTTTTTTCAATTTCTTATTTCAATTGTACTCCCTGAGATAAGCACACACACACAAAATTTCCAAGCAAAATCTGTTCTGTGATATGTACTCCTAACCTTTCCTGGAATGGGGCAGTGGCACGAGGCTTTCTGAAGATCTTCACAGGATCTGCTCTACCAGGGGGAGATACCTTCCCTCTTCTTTAGGGCCCCTGAGCATCAGAGCTGCTCCATCAGGACTGCTCGGTAGCATCCCGTCAACCTCCTCCATCAGCAGGCCATGGAGCTTCCCCTTGCTGTTAGGCACCAATGCCTGTCTCTGGGTTTTGTATTACTGCTTGAGGATGAAGAGCTATTCTGCCAGGGAAGATACTGCCCAGATGGAATTTAAGGAAAAGAATGTGAAACACCAGTCTTAATTGTGTGTGGGAGAACACGTTTGAAGGTAATAGGGAAAATCACAGAACAGTGAGAAAAAGTTTTAGATATAATGGAACGACCCTGTTGCTGCTATTTACGTGTATATCTTGCATATGCATTAGGCTTGTTTTGCTATATTCCATTGTTTCCCTGCTGAGGCCACCCTTTCCTCTCCCACATCAGCAGGGGCCTTTCCTCAGAGGGCAAATCAGCTCTAGTTTCTATTGTCTGGCAAGAGGCAGCTTCTCAGTCAGGAAAATGAAACTGAGAAGGAAGGGAGAAGAAAATCCTTAAGCAGAAGGGAGAAAAAAATCCTGTCGGGCACTGGTTGCACACCCTTGGATCTAGGCTCAGGCTGCGAGTTGCCATGTCCCAAGATGGGGGCCCACCCACTGAGGCGTAACAGTAGTTAGAGCAGGTGGAATCCTGGAAGCCCAGGAAGGAAGCCATCCCTTGGAAACCCAATTATGTGGATTTCTGTTCCTTTTTTGTGTTGCTCTCTCTTTTGCCATCTCCTGATCTATAGTAGCATTTTGTTATAAAAATAATATCAAACATTTACTGAACATTTACTATGTGCCAGAGACCATGCTACATTTTCCTGGAATTATCTCATTCAGTGCTGACAGTAGTCCCAGGAAATGGGTATTATATACCTCCCTATTCCATAGATGAAGAAAGTGAGACTCAGACGGGTAGTGAACTGCTTAGAGTCAGACTGTTAAAAATTGGCAGACAGTGACTTGAACCTACTTCTGTCTGATGCCAGAAACACTCTTAACCGCTTGCCTTATTGGACAAGAAATAACAACCCTTTCTCTGTTGGCCTTGTCTCAGCACTGTTCTGGAATAATAGAGAATCAGGTATCCACACCTGGCCAAAATGTTAACAAGGCGGAAGTTCAGGTTTTTCTGTCACATCTTATGGAAAATCCTAAACGAACTTTTTGGCCAACCCAATATATGGAAGGTCTACATGGAGGTGGCAGGCATAAATGACTTGAGATTCCCAAAAGTCAGGTGAAATTCAGGAGAAAAGAAATAGAGCCTCAAAGATCTTTCCCATTTCCCTCTATTACCAAATATTGAGAGTCTAGGTTTCATTTAACAATAAAATGTTACTTTCATCATACGAGGTACTGTGGCCATGTTTCACAGCTTGGGGTAGAGATTTCCATAAAATATCGATATTTTATATGGGGTCAGCAGCACACCTGGACTTTGGGATGTGGTTCAGTACTTATTATTTGCTGGTGTGAAGTAAATGACTCAGAACATATGCAAATCTTCTCAGCTCATAATGGAGAAAAATAGCATGTATATGTCAGAGAGCTTCAAGGCAATAAGGAACTTGAATGAACTAGAGATACTATTCACAATACCCAGTTATTGTGTTATACAGGAAGAAACCTGGATCATGAATGTGTTATATTTCCTAAAAGTCACCCATAAAAAGAGAAGGTCAAGCAGGCAGAGGGTCATGTTCAGGTAGCCTTTAACATTAGCCATCCAAGGGTTTTCCAAGGGACCCAAGGTAATTTATTAATTGACTTATTCACCCTACTACCAATGTCTACTATCAATAATCGTTGGGCCAGGGATTATGTTAGATACTGGGGTAGAGCCGTGAAGGTACCTGGCCTCACATTATACAGATCCTTGGAGCTCTCCAACTCAAACATGCTATTTCCTTCCATTATCAGCTGAGAAAATACCGATGCATGGTGCAAACAAAATCAAACTAGCAAATCAAAAAGTCCAACTACAATTACAAAAGCCAGAACAACTGCTCACCCAAATGGAGTCCCAACTTTCCATGGGAGTAGAGTTTGGAGATGTATCACTCACCTACTTCTAAACTTGAAATGAATTTGTATTTACCCAGTTGTGGCTACAAGTAGCAAGAGGGTGAGAAAATGCCAATGGGTTGGTCTTGCAATTGAGAATCAGTAGCACAGGCAAGTTTTTCAAAGTTTGAACACCCTGACTGATAAATAGCAAGACAGAGCAAAGGCACACATCCCCGGGGAATACTGCTACCTGACCTCCAGCCAGACTTTGCTCCAAACCTTCGTTTTAGTCTCATAAATATGTTTTTAATTGACTTGCTTTTTTGCCATCATCTTTCTAGGTCCGTGTTTAGAGGCCTTTTTTTTTTTTTAAGTTAACTTTGTACTCTTCTGTAGTTTCCTTTCAGTTATAGCTTATTTGAAGAGTTCTTTGAAGATGAAAAGTCCCATGTTAAATGTGAAGCATCAGATCTACGCATTCTGCAAACAGAAAATGTGAAGGTCATGAAAAGCTAGCATTACTAAAACAGAAGCAAACAGGAAAAGGCAATTTCCAAAAGAAGATAAAATTTAATAACAACAATACTGATAATACCTGAGAGTTTAGGATCTCCTTTTCATTTGCAGTCTTGGAAGTCCTGACTCATTTATCATTAGAAAGTCCCACGAAGCTAAGTTTCTAAGAAGAAATAGCTACTGTCTAGTACAGGAAAGCAAGAGAATTAGAATGCTTGGCCCAAACTCGCAGAACAGAGGGAGCAAGAGAGAACCAACACCTATGAATTGATTCGCATATTTCCAAGATTGCCTACCTGAAGATTCAGCCTTAGAATAAGGCAGGTGAGTGAAAAAATATCAATCGGCTAGCAAGCAGAGGAGCAGAAGTTGAGCTTAGTTTGAAAAGCCTTGAGTACCTCTCTCCGCTCTTTTCTCTGCTTATTCTAATCAGTGGAGGTTTAGACATATCTTGTAGGCAATTCCCGGATCTTATCTACATTCAGAAAGCAGCCTCTGTGCAGCACACACCTGTCTTACCATGTGATTTCAAGAACAGAAGTACTGGGCAACAAGTCATATGGCCTTTTCTGGACATCTGCTAAATATTCTCTTGTAAGGAGGAACTCAGAGACACCTCCGGGGTGATGGCTCATTCCAGGAGCTGAAGGAGGTGATCATGCAGATGGTGAGCCTAAGAAGGGCTACATAGTCCTCCTAGGTACTGCTAAGGAGAGACCAACAACTCACAGAGCCTGGGACCATGGAGCTGCCTCCCTTTGTGTCTTCTGGGACTAGGGCTGTACCCACTTAAATATTAAGATGTGTAGAAGATGTGGTATATATATACAATTGAGTATTACTCAGCCATAAAAAAGAATGAAGTAACGCCACTTGCAGCAACATGGATGGACCTAGAGATTATCATACTAAGTGAAGTAAGTCAGAAAAAGAGACGCAAACACCATGTGATATCACTTATACGTGGAATCTAAAATATGACACAAATGAACTTAACTACAAAACAGAAACAGACTCACAGACATAGAGAATAGACTTGTGGTTGCCAACAGGGAGAGGGAGTAGGATAGGGATGAAGTGGGAGTTTGGGATTAGCAGAAGCAAACTGGTATATACAGAATGGATAAACAACAAGGTCCTACTGTATAGCACAGGGAACTATATTCAGTATCCTCTGATAAACCATAATGGAAAAGAATATAAAAAAGAATGAATGTATAACTGAATCACTTTGCTGTACAGCAGAAATTAACACAACACTGTAAATCAACTATACTTCAATAAAAGTTTTTAGAAAAGATATGTAGAGGAGGATAAGAAAACTATCCTTCAACCAATGAAATTAGACTTGAGATCAAAAATAGGTCTGAAAAGCTTTCAAAGAGATGGGTACATGTCATAAAAATAGGTTGAATTGTCTTGGAGAAATCTCTTAGACCATCATTTTTCTGCCTTGGGGTATTTCCTCTGTTGGCCCAACCAGTGTGCAGGGGCATGCAGTGGCACAGGGAAAGA
>NW_006779593.1:60890-63133 GCF_000442215.2 Lipotes vexillifer
GAAAGAGGTTCTAAACCCTTCCAGTCGCCCACCCTCT
This sequence comes from Lipotes vexillifer, assembly GCF_000442215.2. Lineage (NCBI taxonomy): Eukaryota > Metazoa > Chordata > Mammalia > Artiodactyla > Lipotidae > Lipotes > Lipotes vexillifer. The sequence continues at coordinate 60,928 of NW_006779593.1, forward strand.
AAAAATCTCCACTCACAAAAAATTCCTATTAAACTAAATGTACTAACCATTTTGTGCAGGTTAGAAATGTTAAATATTTTGAAGTTCTCAGATGTGCTCCATGTCAGTAAAACTGCTATATTTTCATCATGGTTGATTAAAACAAAACAAAACAAACAAAACACACTGTTTGGTTTGCCCTCAGTACCTTCATCTATGAAAAGATGATGTGCTAGGATTGTTTTTCTCTAATCTGAACTTGAATCACAGTCACCTGGAGTGTTTGTTAAAATGCAGATTTCCGCACCCCAACCCTAGAGTTTCTGCTTCAATAGGTCTGGGATGGAGCCCCGAAATTTGCATTTCTAACAAGGTACCAAGTAATGCTGTTGCTGCTGCCCAGGGACCACACTTTAAGAACCACTGGACTAGAAGACCTTAAATTATATTTCAAGTTTAGGTATTGGTTTTTTATGGTTACCATTTGGTGGAGGAAGGGGAAGGTCAGTTCAATGTTGAAAATGTTTATGAACCCACACATTTACAGTCACCTGATTAATGACAAAGGCAACACTGTGCTGTAGTGGGGGAAGAGTGGACTTTTCAAAAACTGGTGCTAGGTCAATTGAATATTCACAGAGGGAAAAATATATATCTGGATCCATACCTCACACCACACACATACCCCAATTCTGAATGTGGTGTACATCTAAATGTGACAAATAAATCAAAAAATCTTCAATAGAAAAATATATGAGAAAAAATTCTGTGACCTTAAGACAGACAAGGCCAATAAAAAATTAACCATAAGGGAAAAACAAAACTTGACTACACTAATATTAATCACTTCTGTTTATCACAAAACACCATTAAAAGAGAATGAAAAGGCAACATATAGAATGAAAAAAGGATATTCACAACCCACACATCTGAGAAGACACTGATAGAATACATAAAGTACTCCTATAATCCAGTAAGAAAAAGACAGAAAGTGCAATAGAAAAATGATCCAAAGGCTTGAAATTACACTTCACAAGAGAATACTCAAGTGAGCAATAAAATACGAGAATATGTTCAAATTCGTTAGTCATTAGGGAAATGCAGATTAAAACTAAAATGAGATACCACTTACATACCAATCAAAATTGTTAAAATGAAAAGGACCAACAATACCAAATGTTGTCAAGGCTTTGGAACAATCTAAACTCTTATATACTGCTAATGCAAGTGTAAATTGCTAACAGCCACTTTGGAAAATGTTTGGCAGTATCTACTAAGGCTGAACATAAGCATACACCATGATTGAGCAATCCCATTACTAGTTACATACCCAGTAGAATGGTGTAAATATGTTCACCAAAGACATATACTAGAAGGTCATGGTAGCATTATTCATATTAGCCCAAAACTAGAAACTACTCAAATGCCCATCAAGAGTAGAATGGGTAAACGAATTCTAGTATCTTCCTACAATGGGATACTGTTCATCACAAGGTGGATCTGCAACAGTATAAAGAAATCTCACAAACCTGATGTTGAGTAAAAATAGACAGATACAAAATAGTAAAAACTGTATGATCCCATTCATATAAAGTTTTAAAGGAGGCAAAATTAACCTATGCTATTAGAAGTCATTTTTCTAATAGTGAATAGCATGAGTGGGTTTCTGTGGTATTAGTAACGTTGTTTCTTGATCTGGGTGCTGGTTACATAGATATTTCTATTTTGTGAAAATGCATTGAGATATACACATATGATATGTACGTTTAGCTATACATTTACATGTAGTTATAAAAAAATCATGATGAAGTGCACTCCAGATTCTCTTCAGGTATTCAGTTTGGTTTACGTGTCTGTTTAGCCCCAGTAAATCCCTTCTACTTCAGGTGGAGCCCATTTTTTCTTTTCTTGCTCTTCTGTACAATAGACACATTAAGCCACTTCTCAGTCTCTTTTTTAAGCTAAGAAATTATTTCTTTACCCCTGTCTTTTGGATTTGTCTTTATAACACTTGAATTAAAGAACTACTTGCATCTTGTCCAGTGGATTTAGATACCATGTTTAAACTGAAAATTCCCAAATTTTACCTTTCCTCTGTACCCCAGATACAAGTATCCATTTCTTCCAAATTTGCTTCCCCTCTAGCCTTACCCATCTCAGTAAATGACACCACCTTATTCAGATGTTCAGGCTGAAAACTGAGACCATCCTTGACCTTGCTCTTTCC
>NW_006779593.1:63143-83424 GCF_000442215.2 Lipotes vexillifer
TTCACTCTCCATATAAATCCATCAAGTCCTAGCCATTCTTTGGCCAACCCTGTCTAGTAGGGATACTACATTCTCACACATTTCACCATCATCTCTTACCTGAAAAATGGATCTAGGCTTTTAGCTGGCATCTGTGCTTCCAGTCTTAGCCCTAACATAAAATCAGACTGTACCATTCTCTTGCTTTAAACCTCTACAACAGCATTACCACAACGATTAAGGACACAATCTAAACTTCTCGGCCCGGCCTTTAAACATCTTCTTGCACCTCATTTCACTTCACCTCTGCCTATGTGCCCTTGTTGGGATCCTTCCCTCTTTAGGACCTTTACACATTTCATCTGCCTGAATGTTTTTTCCCCCAAATCATTGCCTGGTTAGTCTTTGTCATTTGGGTCTCTATTCCCTTAGAGATGACTTTGCTGGCCACCGAATTTATAACGCTTTTCAAGCCCTGGTCCTTAATCACCCTCTATCACAGTATTTTGCTTAAATTTTCTTCATAGCACTTTTTTAAAAATTTATATTTATTTATTTGGTTGCTCTGGGTCTTAGTTGCAGCAAGCAGCCTCCTTCAGTTGCGGCATGTGGCCGCCTTAGTTGTGGCACGCAAACTCTTAGTTGCGGCACGCATGTGGGATCTAGCTCCTTGGCCAGGGATGGAACCCGGGTCCCCTGCATTGGGAGCGCTGAGCCTTAACCACTGCACCACGAGTAAGGTCCCATTCACAGCACTTTTTATGATGTCAAATTTTCTTGCTGTGTTCCAGCACCTTGCACATATTAAGCACTAAGTAAATAAGTGTTGAATGAATTAATGAACTCAACAGAAGACAGAGCACAGAAGAGAGAACTCAACAGAAGATAGAGCACAATCCTACTCAATCCCCTGCTTCTAGGGAGAAATACATTGACTCTGTTCTTCATTACTTTAGTGGGAAGGTATTCCTGAATGTGTCTTCATGCTAAACAAATATCATCTGACAGCTAAACAATGTCCAGTGGCTACATCTCAGGGTGTCACACTGAGACATAAGAGGCGATAGCTTATGAACTCAAGAAAAGGAGAACAAAGGCAGGAGCACTGGGCAGGCTTCAGCTGACAATGAAGGATCAAGATCTGAAACTAAGCGGGGAGTCTGGATCCATGATCACATGAAAGGTCCTCAAGAGAAGGGCCTTGATACTGGGCCAACATTTGCTAATGCCAGAGAGTTTTGGTATCCTTTCTTTTTAAGACAGGAAACCTTCTCCAAGCATAGGTAACCTGAAGGCTAGCTATGATATTACATGAGAACAAAAGGACAGATTAGGAAGCAAAAGGGTAAAGAGGAGAGAGCTTGCTTACAAAGTTTGATCCCTAGATGATAGCCACAGATATTAGGACATAAATTTGGTGAACATATATTTCATTGAGAAAAATCGACCTTCAAAATGGTTAATTGAATCTACAATGTATGTTATAGCTAGAGTTTTCTGCCCAGTTCATTTGCTCTTTTTTTTTTTTTTTTTTAAACTTGAACAGTAGGAGGGCTTCTAAAGCAGGTCAGAAAGGGAGATTCAACTCACCACATCCAGTTTTCACTGTCTCATTAGGCCAAATCCCATGATCTTGGTTGCCATCCCCTTAAAAGATGCAGCACAGCTCAGCACTGCAGCTGCTGTTACACAACTTCACTCCTTCCCCAGTCCACTGCTGTGGTCCCTGCCAGGCTGCACCGAGCAAGGCTAGCAATCAGAAAGCTATCCACACCCCAGGGCAATTGATGCAAATAAACCCTAGGCCATTGTGATGTTATTGGGACATAAATGCACAAATAGATGCTGCCTTCATACCCTTCTGGAACTGTAAACGTGCCCTAATTAAAGCAGGCACAGCAGCTCTGCAGACGCAGCCAGATAGCAAATGCAGGGGCTGCCTGCCTGACTCTTCAGCTTCCAGGTTATGGCAATGCCACTGAATTACATAAATTCATTTGTGACTCAGTGTTCTCCACTTTAAATGACGGGGCTTTTGCCTGTTTAGCCTATCTAGGCTCTAAAAGGTTTGTATCAAAGGAATGCAGAATTTTCAAGGACATTCCACCCAGGGAAGGAATCCTATATAACATTCTTTGTATCATGTAGCCTGCTTAGCAGGGCTGCTGACCAAAGGCTGAACCAAGCCTGGGGTCAGAGATGGTCAATCCCAGAAATCCATGAAGGGGCAGCAGATTCAGCCTGTCATGCCAGAGAGTTATGGATCAGCAACCAAGGTCAATCTTAGAACCCTAGCACAGACATTTTAAATGGAAGCCAGGGACAATGTAACATATTCACACCATATCTCCCTAGCTAAGTTAGAGTTTCTCTGGAAATAAATGAATCACATTCTAATTTCACTATGTGTTAAGTGTTTGACGTTCAACAAATCTAAAGATAGTAACTCTGTACAACATTGAAATAACAAAATCTCCAAATGGTTTGCTTGAGATGTCTTATAAACAGGCAGAGATCCAATGTGCCCCTGTGGCAAACTCCCACCCTCAACTATATCTCTGCATTGGGACAAAGCAGAGTGGAGCCATGAAACATACCATGGGTGAAGAGAAGGCAGGGTCATAGGAACATGTATCAATAGATGTGCCGTTTTAAAAAATGGTCTCAAATATTTTTACACTCGTCCCAATGAGAAGTGGAGTACATACCCCTCACCTTGAAACTGGTTGGGCTTGTGACTGCTCTAACCAGCCGAGTACAACAGAAGTGACACTATGTGATTTCCAAAACTAGATCAGAAAAGACTACAGTATTCATCGTCCACCTGGTTCTCTTGGGATACCTGCTCTGGGGAAACTCCTCCAGGTGCCATGTAAGTCCGACTACCCTGATGCCACCATGCTTGAGAAACCACAGGTAGGAGCTCAGGTCAACAGTCCTCACTGAGCTCTCAGCCAACACCCAGCATCCTCTGCCAGCCATGTGACTGAACCACCTGGGACATCCAGCCCAGCAGAGCCTTAGGTTAATGCACCCCAGCCAGCAACTAACCACAACCTCATGAGAGATCCCAAGCTAAAACCACCCCAATTCCTCACCCACAAAATTGTGAGCAAAATAAAATGGTTGTTTTAAGAGCCTAGTTTGGGGATAATAAATAATAACTAGAACAGTGAGGTTTAAATTGTTTGACTGGAAAACTTTGTTCTCATGATGATGGGGTACCTGCCCATTAACTCTCATCATAAAGCATCCTAAGAAAAGCGCTCTCTGGGTGAAGCCTTAGGCTGGAAGGTCAGAACAATGACTTCCAGGCAGCACTGTTTTCCCTATTCTGAGCTGAGCTCTCTGTGTAACTTTCACCCATCTGTCCTAGTTCTGCCTTCTGTTGCCATAACAAGTCTTCTCTCTTCTTCTATGTGACATCAGAAAAGATTATGCAAATATACTAGGTCAATAGAAAAAGAAAAACCTTCTTTGTCGCAGGTCCTTTGAAGCATTACGACATTAAAGAAGTGTTCTCTCTTGAGAGCTCCCTGGGGGTCATAACATTTACACATTCTTTGCACATGTACTTTTTCTATGCAGAAATGGGAGAAATGACTATATGTGGAAAAGTCTGTTTTCATTACAGATTTTTTTTTTTCTTTCAATGTGCTTAAAATGTCCAGATTGTAAAAATCAAGAAGAAAACACCAAAAAAATTCAGGCTGGGTTAAAGGGTTAAATGCAGACAGCTCAATTTGTTCATTAAAAAATGAAGAAAAATACAGATGAGTATTTATATTTTGCAAATGAAGGAGGGTCTTTCTCACCATAACTTCAAAGACTATGAGGAAAAACTGACAGAATTAATTACATACAAACTCAGAACTTTTGCATAATAAAAACATTCACAAATAAAATTTAAAATGTAATGATAAACTAAAAAAATTATTTATGGTATGCAATAAAACAAAAGATTAAGAATCTTAATAATATTTTTAAAATTTCAGTTAGTAAGAAAAATGAACATTCCAATCGGGGAATAATACATACAAGCAAAAAGAAAAATGAACAAATCACTATAGAAAAAGTATGAATGGCCTATAAATACATGAAAAAGTTTCTGCCTCTCTTTTGTTACCAATGAAATAAAAATGAAATAACTTTTTGTCATAGTATTACTTCTCTTTGGGACACTTTTTAATTGCCAATAACCATTGGTTGACAAAGGTGTGGGAAAGGTATCCTCCCATACCTTGCTTATTAGCTATTTACTGGCCTAATCTTTCTGCAGAATATTTTGGTAATATATATAAATCAATAACCTTTAAAATGAGCTTCCTCTACAACTCAGAAATTGACATCTACCCTTTAAATGTGGAAAGGATCAGTAAAGTGTATAAAGTTTTATCTATAATAATGTTCATCAGAGCATCAATTACTATCAGGGGGAAAAAAAGAGACTCGATGAATTTTAATAGGAAAGTGATTGATTAAAACATAGTGTATCCATGTAATAGAGTCCTATCCAGCCATTAAGTATCCTGTAGTAGAAAATATTAACAAAATAAAAATACATAAGAATATTGTTAATTTATACAAGCAGGTTATAAAATATATAGATAGGTTTATATATATATATATATTTGAAATATTTTAAATATAATAGATGTTATGAATATATAAATATATAACATATTTTATATAATTATACATTAAAGTGTATGAAAAACAAATACATCAAAATAAATTTAATATAAAATTATAAAATATATAATGTGTATTTTATATAGTTAATAGATACAAATATATAATTATAATCATGTATATAAGTACATATAATTAATAAATAATATATAATTTTGTACCTCAGTTTTTTTTAAACAGAAAAATAAGGGTCCCACCAAAATGCTTGTGGTAGCTATCCACAAACATAGAAAATTACGGGCAATTTTTATTTTCTTCTTAGAACTGTTTTATGCTTTCTGAATTTTCTACAATAACTGTTTTAATCTCGAAAATAGAAATATGGATATGTGGACCCAGACAGACAGGTGTAAAATTTTGAGAAGTCTACTAACTACTCAGATTGTGCATCGACAAAAATAAAAAAGCCATTTCATGATGAGGACCTATTTGATAAGAAAGAGGATAGAAAAACTCAAAAGAACAGTGCTGAATCATAGGTGCCAGAAATGTATCTTTTTTTGGAAGGAGACTGAGTAATGGGGTAGAAAGAGATCTGAACTGGGAGTCAGAGAGCTCAAGGTTGAGATGTGGTCCTGAGACTACTGGCTCCATGACCCAGAACAGGACACTTCCTACTCTCATCCAAAAATAAACACGTTAGACTAAGGCATCTCAAATTCAAATCTAACCTTAAAAGACTAGGTTTTCTGATGAATTAAGACATGATTTGTCTTTAAGCAGATTTTCTTTAAGCAGATATCATAACTAGAGCTGCCAGACAAAATTAAGGACAAGCAGTTATACTGAATTTCAAGTAAACTGTGAATAGTTTTCTTTCTGTATATCTCATGCAATATTTGGGGCATACTCAATGCTAAAATACATACTTTTTCTTTCACCCTCTAACAGGCAAACTACTCTGGCAGTCCTGTTTAAGAAATGCTTATCTTAAGGAATATACACATACTAAAAGATTTGTTGTCTATATCTGAAATGCAAATGTAACTGGGTATCCTAAATTTTCGTTTGCTAAGTCTGGCAACCCTAGCTATCACCTCCTGAGCTTATGCAACTGACTCTCATACAATGTTCAAGTAAAATTGTGCTTCCCTATCTCAAAATTATCTTATCTGGATATCTTCTTTCCTTTCTTGCTCACCTCCTATGTCCAGGCCAATGCTAAATTGTAAGTAAAGCTGCTTATCCCCACATAACCCATTTGACACCTGTCATGTTCAGACATTGGCTAAGGCTGCTGTAGGGGAGGAAAAAAACCGTCTTTCCTCTACTCAACTTAAATACTCCAGCTGGGGCCCTATAAATCAGATGGGGAAAAGACAGATTAACAGCAGACAAACAAACAGAAGTTTATCAACAGGTGTATCACACAGGTACACACGGGAGCACCCAGTGATGAGTAACCCAAAGAGGTGGTTAGAACTTGAACTTATATACCACGTTAGGCTAAACAAAGAAAAAGGGCATTTGAGCTTCTGGGTGTGGAGGCAAGTTACAGGAAGGCATCCAGGAAAAGTATGGTGAACAGGGTTTTTAATAAGGTTTGCTATCAAAACGAAAAGACAACCCATAAAATGGGAGAAAACAGTCGCAAAGAATGAGACCAACAAGGGATTAGTCTCAAAAATTTACAAAGAGCTCATGTGGCTCAATATCCAAATAACAAACAATCCAATCAAAAAATGGGCAGAAGACCTAAGTAGACATTTCTCCAAAGAAGATAAACAGATGGGCAAGAAGCACATGAAAAGATGCTCAACATCACTAATTATTAGAGAAATGTAAATCAAAACTACAACTAGGTATAACCTCACACCAGTCAGAATGGCCATCATCGAAACAATCTACAAACAATAAATGCTGAAGAGGGTGTGGAGAAAAGGAAACTCTTCTGCACTGTTGTTTGGAATGTAAATTGGTCCAGCCACTATGGAGAAAAGTATGGCGGTTCCTTAAAAAAACTAAACATAGAGCTACCATATGATACAGCAATCCCAGTATTGGGCATATATCCAGAGAAAAACATGGTTCAAAAGGATACATGCACCCCAATGTTCATTGCAGCACTGTTTACAATAGCCAAGACAAGACATGGAAGCAACCTAAATGTCCATCAACAGATGAATGGATAAAGAAGATGTGGTACATAATACAATGGAATATTACTCAGCCATTAAAAAGAATGAAATAATGCCATTTGTAGCAACATGGATGGATCTGGAGATTATCATACTAAGGGAAGTAAGTCAGATAGAGAAAGACAAATATCATATGCTATCACTCATATGTGGAATCTAAAACAAAAGATACAAATGAACTTAATTATAAAAGAGAAACAGACTCAGAAAATGAATTTATGGTTATCAGGGGAAGGGTGGGGGGAGGGATAGATTGGGAGTTTGGGATTGACATGTATACACTACTATATTTAAAGTAGATAACCAACAAGAACCTACCATAAAAAATAATAATAAAATTAAAAATATATAAACATTAAAAAAATTAAAATAAAAAAATAAGGTTTGTTATGCAGATTTAAATTCCTGCCTTCTCCACTGATAACAGTTAAGAGTCCTCCTCTATCTGGTACAGGACTTTAGAGCTTTCTCTGCACCTGCTGGTTCTCAATAGCCTTTAGCTCAAAATAATCTAGATGCTAAAGAGGCATGTTTTGAGGTGGCATATTCAGGAACCCATCACTGCCAGGAAGAACCTGGCCTCAGCACAAAACCTGAGGCAGCTCCTGGAGGAGTCATAGATGGGGACCGCCTTCCTGGAGGAAGAAAGTATTCTTTGTTTTTTTCTTTTTTCCTAATCCATTAGACTTTTATTCAAAAATCCATTGTCTATACTTTTTCACTAACCAATCTTCAATCTTCAGTGCTCTTGCCAGTCCTCTTTTCTCTTATTGATGATAAATCTAATACTCTCTTTTTAGTCCTTTTCATCTTCCTTCTACAACATTTGATCATATTAGCAATTCTTTTTATAACCTCTCCCCCAGTAAACTCTGTAGTGTTTTCTCTTGCCTCTCTCCCTTCATACCAAAACCAAATGGCCAAACACAAGAGGGAGGGGATATGGGGATATATGTATATGTATATGTATAGCTGATTCACTTTGTTATATAGCAGAAACGAACACACCATGGTAAAGCAATTATACTCCAATAAAGATGTTAAAAAAAAAAACAAACTAAATGGCCTGCTTTTTCCTCTGTGTACCTAAAGCACTTCCATCTCTGAATATCCAAAGTTTACATGTCATTCAGAACCTATTCTAATGTCATGGTCTTCATGAGGTTTTTTTAAAAATTTTTTTATTATAATTTTTTTTATTGGGGTACAGTTGTTTTACAATGTTGTGTAAGTCTCTACTGTACAGCAAAATGGAGTTCCCTGTGCTATACAGGAGGTTCCTATTAGTTATCTGTTTTATACATATCAGTGTATATATGTCAATCCTAATCTCCCAATTCATCCCACCCCCCGCTTTTCCCCCTTGGTGTCCATACATTTGTTCTCTACACCTGTGTCTCTATTTTGGCCTGGCAAACCAGTTCCTCTGTACCATTTTTCTCGATTCCACATATATATGCTAATATATGATATTTGTTGTTCCCTTTCTGACTTACTTCACTCTGTATGACAGTCTCTAGATCCATCCATGCCTCTACAAATGACCCAATTTCGTTCCTTTTTATGACTGAGTAATATTCCATTGTATATATGTACCAAATCTTCTTTATCCATTCGTCTGTCGATGGGCATTTAGGTTGCTTCCATGACCTGGCTATAGTAAATAGTGCTGCAAGGAACCCTGGGGTGCATGTCTCTTTTGGAATTATGGTTTTCTCAGGGTATATGCCCAGTAGTGGGATTGCTGGATCATATACTAATTCTATTTTTAGCTTTGTAAGGAACCTCCATACTATTCTCCATAGTGGCTTTATCAATTTACATTCCCACAAACAGTGAAAGAGGGTTCCCTTTTCTCCATATCCTCTCCAGCATTTATTGTTTCTAGATTTTTTGATGATGCCCATTCTAACTGGTGTGAGGTGATACCTCATTGTAGTTTTGATTTGCATTTCTCTAATAATTAGTGATATTGAGCAGCTTTTCATGTGCCTCTTGGCAACCTGTATGTCTTTTTTTGAGAAATGTCTATTTAGGTCTTCTGCCCATTTTTTGATTGGGTTGTTTGTTTTTTTAATATTGAGCTGCATGAACTGTTTATATATATTAGAGATTAATCCTTTGTCCATTGATTTGTGTGAAAATATTTTCTCCCATTCTGAGGGTTGTCTTTTCATCTTGTTTATGGTTTCCTTTGCTTTGCAAAAGCTTTTAAGTTTCATTAGGTCCCATTTGTTTATTTTTGTTTTTATCTCCATTACTCTAGGAGGTGGGTCAAAAAAGATCTTGCTGTGATTTATGTCAGAGAGTGTTCTTCCTATGTTTTCCTCTAAGTGTTTTATAGTGTTCAGTCTTATATTTAGGTCTTTAATCCATTTTGAGTTTATTTTTGTGTATGGTGTTAGGGAATGTTCTAATTTCATTCTTTTACATGTAGCTGTCCAGTTTTCCCAGCACCACTTATGGAAGACACTGTCTTTCCTCTATCGCATATTAGTGCCTCCTTTGTCATAGATTAGTTGACCATAGGTGTGTGGGTTTATCTCTGGGCTTTCTATCATGTTCCATTGACCTATATGTCTGTTGTTGTGCCAGTACCATATTGTCTTGATTACTGTAGCTTCACAGTATAGTCTGAAGTCAGGGAGTCTGATTCTTCCAGCTCCGTTTTTTCCCCCTCAAGATTGCTTTGGCTATTTGGGGCCTTTTGTGTCTCCATACAAATTTTAAGATATTCTTGTTCTAGTTCTGTAAAAAAAATGCCATTGGTAATTTGATAGGGAGTGCATTTAATCTGTAGATTGCTTTGAGTAGTATAGTCTTTTTCACGATATTGATTCTTCCAATCTATATGCTCCTATGTTGGGTGCATATATATTTATAATTGTTATATCTTCTTCTTGGATTGATTCCTTGATCATTATGTAGTGTCCCTCCTTGTCTCTTATAACATTCTTTATTTTAAAGTCTGTTTTATCTGATATGAGTATAGCTACTCCAACTTTCTTTTGATTTCCATTTGTATGGAATATCTTTTTCCATCCCCTCACTTTCAGTCTGTATGTGTCCCTAGGTCTGAAGTGGGTCTCTTGCAGACAGCATATATATGGGTCTCGTTTTTGTATCCATTCTGCAAGCCTGTGTCTTTTGGTTGGAGCATTTAATCCATTCACCTTTAAGGTAATTATCGATATATACGTTCCTATGACCATTTTCTTAATTGTTTTGGGTTTGTTTTTGTAGGTCCTTTTCTTCTCTTGTGTTTCCAACTTAGACAAGTTCCTTTAGCATTTGTTTTAGAGCCGGTTTGGTGGTGCTGAACCCTCTTAGCTTTTGCTTGTCTGTAACGCTTTTGATTTCTCCATGAATCTGAATGAGGTCCTTGCCGGCTGGAGTAATCTTGTTTGTAGGTTCTTCCCTTTCATCACTTTAAGTATATCATGCCGCTCCCTTCTGGCTTGTAGAGTTTCTGCTGAGAAATCAGCTGTTAACCTTATGAGAGTTCCATTGTATGTTATCTGTCGTTTTTCCCTTGCTGCTTTCAATAATTTTTCTTTGTCTTTAATTTTTGCCAATTTGATTACTATGTGTCTCGGCGTGTTTCTCCTCGGGTTTATCCTGTATGGGACTTGCTGCACTTCCTGGACTTGGCTGGCTATTTCCTTTCCCATATTAGGGAAGTTTTCGACTATAATCTCTTCAAATATTTTCTCTGGTCCTTTCTCTCTCTCTTCTCCTTCTGGGACCCCTATAATGCGAATGTTGTTGTGTTTAATGTTGTCCCAGGGGTCTCTCTGGCTGTCTTCATTTCTTTTCATTCTTTTTCTTTATTCTGTTCCACAGCAGTGAATTCCACCATTCTGACTTCCAGGTCACTTATCGGTTCTTCTGCCTCAGTTATTCTGCTATTGATTCCTTCTAGTGTAGTTTCCATTTCAGCTATTGTATTGTTCATCTCTGTTTGTTTGTTCTTTAATTCTTCTAGGTCTTTGTTAAACATTTCTTGCATCTTCTCGATCCTTGCCTCATTTCTTCTTCCAAGGTCCTGGATCATCTTCACTATCATTATTCTGAATTCTTTTTCTGGAAGGTTGCCTAACTCCACTTCATTTAGTTGCTTTTCTGGGGTTTTACCTTGTTGCTTCATCTGGTACATAGTCCTCTATCTTTTCATTTTGTCTGTCTTTCTGTGATTGTGTTTTTCATTCCAAGGGCTGTAGGATTGTAGTTCTTCTTGCTTCTGCTGTCTGCCCTCTGGTGGATGAGGCTATCTAAGAGGCTTGTGCAAGCTTCCTGATGGAAGGGACTGGTGGTGGGCAGAGCTGGGTATTGCTCTGGTGGGCAGAGCTCAGAAAAACTTTAATCCTCTTGTCTGCTGATGGGTGGGGCTGTGTTCCCTCCCGTTGGTTATTTGGCCTGAGGTGACCCAGCACTGGATCCTGCAGGCTCTTTGGTGGGGCTAATGGCGGACTCCAGAAGGGTTCCACCAATGAATACTTCCCAGAACTTCTGCTGCCGGTGTCCTTGTCCCCATGGTGAGCCACAGCCACACCCCACCTCTGCAGGAGACCCTCCAACACTAGCAGGTAGGTCTGGTTCAGTCTCCTATGGGGTCACTGCTCCTACTGCCTGGGTAATGGTGCGCACACCACTTTGTGTGCGCCGTACAAGAGTGGAGTCTCTGTTTCCCCCAGTCCTGTCAAAGTCCTGCAATCCAATCCCGCTGGTCTTCGAAGTCCAATTCTGCGGGGATTCTTCCTCCCATTGGCAGACCTCCAGGTTGGGAAGCCTGATGTGGGGCTCAGAACCTTCACTCCAGTGGGTGGACTTCTGTGGTATAAGTGTTCTCCAGTTTGTGAGTCACCCACCCAGTGGTTATGGGATTTGATTTTATTGTGATTGTGCCCCTCCTACTGTCTCTTTATGGCTTCTCCTTTGTCTTTGGATGTGGGGTATCATTTTTGGTGAGTTCCAGTGTCTTTCTGTTGATGATTTTTCAGGTTAGTTGTGGTTCCGGTGCTCTCGCAAGAGGGAGTGAGCGCACATCCTTCTACTCCACCATCTTGAACCAATTGAGAAAGTGTTCTTTTGAGGAGAGAACTGAGTGGTGCATCTCCCTGCTCCCACAGACCCACAGTGCCAGGGCCCATAAGGCCTTTCTCTCTTCTCCTTGAGAACCTGCCCTTCCCTGAGGAAATAAACCAGTCATTATAATTTAAAGCAGGGGCCAGAAAACTTCTTCTCAAAGGGCCAGATAGCTAGACTTTTGTGTGCCACTTAATGGTCTCTGTTCCACATTCTTTTCTTTTTAAACAATATTTTTAAAATATAAAAACCATCCTTAGCTCTTGCAAGCTATACCAAAATGGGTCAGAGTCCAGATTTTGCCCATGGTTCATTGTTTGCCAATTCCTGATTTAAAAGGTTTCTATTCTCAGGATGCACTTATGATCCGAGTCCAAAGTTCTCAGGTAAAGGAATGAAACTCTCACAGTGGAACTTTGGGAATGAGTAATTTTTATCAGGAGAATGAGAAAACATCATTATCAAAGAATATTGTAAATGCAAGAAATACACAAATGAAAGCCCCAGTCTAACCTGGTCTTTGTTCATTTTATTGTGTGAGTCGAATATAGAACAGATATCACTGATGCAGCTAATACTTGATTAGCTTGGTTTATCAAATGTATAGCTTTCATGAGAAAAGGCATTTTATTTTTTACTTTAGAGATCTGAGATTTGGATGATAAAAACGTTAGGGTTACCTATACCTGTTTGTATCTTGGAATTATCCAAGTGAGGATAGGGCTTCTTTGATAAACATTTAGCTGGTTTTCCAAAATCAAGATCTAATCCAACTGCATCTGTTAAAGAGAACATATCCCACCCTCCAGCACTAGACAGGTACATGGCTCAATTTAGTCTTCAATGCAGTCCTTTAGCAGATTTTCTGGTCCTCTCTGGAAGCTGTTTTCCTCTGTTTCCTTACAACATCCACAAGTCAAACAGACCAAACTTTGTGTCCTCGCTGAAACTTCTTAGCTGTGTGATCCTGGCCAAATTACCTAATATTTCAGAGGCTCAAGTGCCCCTTCTGAAAATGGGTATAAAATTACCTACATGCTTATGTCATCATGAAGCTTAAAATTGATAACTTAAGAAAAGCTTTAGCACCATGCCTAGCATGTAGCATATGTT
Source organism: Lipotes vexillifer (assembly GCF_000442215.2). Classification (NCBI taxonomy): domain Eukaryota; kingdom Metazoa; phylum Chordata; class Mammalia; order Artiodactyla; family Lipotidae; genus Lipotes; species Lipotes vexillifer. The sequence continues at coordinate 76,151 of NW_006779593.1, forward strand.
CACTAAAGGAGATCTGTTATAGTTATATTCTCATCGCTTTGAACACATTTTTAAAATAGGTCTCCTCTTTACAAGACTGTTAGCACCATCAGGTCTAGGATGTACATTTCCCATCCCCGTATCCCCAAGGTCTGTCCTATAGCAAGCTTCAGTCAAGATCTGTTGAACTAAACAAAACCATCACACAGGACTACATCCATAATAAAGTTCCTAATAGCTTTAATGATAAATTCTCTGAACCCATATTTAAAGCAGCAAGATGACCGACCAGTTGATATCAGAATTATCCTCAAAGATTCTGAGCTGCTATACTTACACCAAGAATAAGAAGAAAAGTTGCAAATAACCATAGGGCACCTGAAATTGGGTCACTGCTTGGCGAATGCTTTATTATTAGTGGATTAAAGATGAAGCAGGGCTCTAATTGCAGCTTTAACTTCTGTATGTCAGTATCAGCACTACTCAGGGATAAACTTCTAAAATGATAATACTTTGATTTAGTATTAGACTTTCACCATTCAGTGCACTTTGCCACCTATTATTTTCTTTTATCCTCACAACGAGCCCAAGAGGGAGAGCAATTTTACAGATGAGCAAAAAGCAGCACAGCAGGTTAAGTGACCGACAGAGGGTCACAGAGTGATTTGAATAGCAGAGCTGGACTCCCAGACAGGCCTCAGACTCCCAGTTCTATACATATTTCTAAAAACCAGGATGTACCCTTTCCACACCTACAGGACAGAGCTGCTCTAGTCCTCCAGGAACCAATGCCAGCACAGGGCTGTTCAAGGTCCCCAGGGCATGCAATAAATGTCTGGGGAAGGAAAGAAGAGAGAAAGGATGAAGGGAAGGAGAGAGGGAGGGAGGGAGGGAGGGAAAGATGGAAGGAAGCAAGCAAGTGGTGGGGAGCGGGGAAGGAACTAAACTGGAAGGAAATTAACAATGTAGTAATCTTTTATGTCTGGAGAATTACAGTAAGGGAGCTCTTCAGATATTTTAGTGGCAGGTATCTCAATGGTCTTCAGAATCTCACAGTTCGGTCTAGATTAGAGCAGTATCAGGCTTGTTGAACTCTATAGGCTGGACAATTTTCTGTGAAGTCATGTTTACCAACCTTGCTAACCAGCTACAGACACACAAACCTTATTGATTCATTGTTGGTTTTTAAAGTCCAAAGTCACAATTTCTTAATAAAGAGTCCTGCCCCCATATACAACAAGGTCATCAGGATGATTTAAGGAGTCCAGTAGATGGCAGTTTCATGTGAATAGTATTTTATCATTTACAAAGCACATCTACCAGAAAATCTTGATCTCTCTGGTCATCTTGAGAAGGTGATGAAAACTATGGAATCTGTTTCTAGAAAAAAGATCAAGTGCATTATGCATATACACAGACCCAATTTTAAATATAATTCTGGGGACATGGGAATTCCCCTACATCTTTTAGCAGAATTTCATGAGAACCAGTTAAAAAAACTATCATTTATAAATTATATCATTTCAAACGGAAAACAACTTTGTGAGGTGTGGAAGCAGGTATTATTTATCCCATTTTACACATGAGGAGATTAAATAACTCAGAAACAGAAGTGACTTATCTAAGGGAAAAAAGTTAATTAGGTAGAACTAATATCAGCTCTCCTAACTCCTGGCCGGGAGCTCTTTCCCTATATTAAGGTATCCAAGTTATAAGTGAATATATAAAAATTGTCCTAAGCAATGATTTTGACTTCTCAGGATATGAGTCAGTTCAAGAAAGGAACAGTTTCCCCTTCTCTGTCATAAATGTTATTTAAAATATTGCTCTGTAAACCTCCAGGGTATTTCAACATTCACCAAAAAATTACTGTTCCAAAGGCCTAACTGAGATGTATATCCATCACCAGCATTGCATCCATAGCCACTTAATTCTGTATGAGTGATGGAAGCACTTTTCAAAGGTTAAATGAAAGTGTCAAAGCAGGGAAGTGCTACAGTAGGAGTAGGCAGGAGGTAGGCAGTGGAAGTACAGAGGAGCCAGGTGGGCAAGAATCCAGGCAAATGGTGCAGTGACGTGGGCTGGGTAGTGGTAGCACAGTGCAGCGTCACCATCAGATTCCACCTACACTTCAGATGTAGAGCCAATTATTTTTTGATGAATAATTGTACATGAGAGCAAAAGGGAAAATTCAGGGATACCTCCAAAGTTTTGGCCTGAGCAGTTGGAAGGTTGGAGTTGGCATCAATTGAGATGAGAAAGAAGGGGATCTGGAGTTCCCTTTTGGACATGTTAAGTTGTATATGTCTACTAGACACCTAAGTGGAAATGTCTAAGAGGTAGCTGATATACAAATTAAATCTAGAAGAGGTCTGGTGAGACAAATATTTGGGGGTTTTGGTGCCTAAATGGTATTTAAGGCCATGAGACCAAATGAGATCACCAGGTAAGCGAATACAGATGGAGAAGAGGCCCAAAGATTGAGCTCTGAGCACTTCGATGTGAAGCAGTTAGTGGCCTCCCATGGAAGCATCTTGGGTCCTGTGCCCATGCGTGAACCTAGTGCTGTGACCTGGGAAAGGCTGTGTTTTATGGGGGGAGGCCTGATGTATCTGAAGCAATCATTATGACAAGAATGGTGGGATTAATCAGATTTGGACCAATTCAGGGCCCCCTCCCCCACCCGGAGCTGGGAAAGAGGCCCAAGGCCAGACCCATCCAAACCACATGGCTGTACACAGAGAATAGGGACAAAGTAAGGGAGGGCACCACATTGCACACCACACTAACCACACACCTTTAAGCTTTCTGTTGTTGCCCTAAGAGTTTAGACATTAAACAAAGTTTAAATTTTGGCACTGTCACCAGGAGTATGACATTGGACAAGTTACTGAACTTTTAAAATCTGTTTCTTTACTTGTAAAATGAGAATAATAATACTTCTTCCTACCTCAAGAGATATCTAGAAACAATCAGCTCAGCTACGACATATTGAGTGCTCAGTGGAATGCTTGATACACAGTAAATGTGCAAAAATATTAAACATTATTATTTTTCTTAGCCTGGGTTCCCCTGAAAATATAGCCTGAAGCAAAGGCCCATGTGCACATAAATGGTTTGGGAAGTAAGCCCAGGAAGCAGGAATAAAGGAAGGATAGAAAGCCAATAGCAGGAGTGGTTACCATCGCAAGTGATGGGATGGATTGCACAGAACCCCACAGAGAACCTTCTGAAGCATGCCTCAGAATTGTGTCCTGGATGACAACACGGGGAAGCATTTCCCCATCAGCTGTTCCTGATGGGTCAAAGATGCCCTTCACCCCTACCCTCACCTTAACTCCCCATTTCCAGGTCATGAAAGTATGAGTCAGTGGTCTTGCAGGTGTCCTACGCCACAGCTTCAGATAAGACCCAGGACAAGAAGCAGGAGGCACACACTAAGGTGAGGCACTGTCAGACTGCTGTGGTGCAAAGCAGATTAAAGCCAGTACAGAACTGGTCTCTGCAAAAGTGGCTGGGAAGAGGTGAAGCTGAGAAGATATACGATGAGCTCAAAAGGACTTTATTGGCCTAATTATTATTATGCATCCTTGCTAAATGCTTGCATTGAAGATTCTTATCTATGGCTCCTGCTCCATCAAATCTGCTCCAGAAATGCAGGGCTAATTTCTTTTCTTCTTTCCACACTTATTACTCAGTGTTGTGCAAACAGAACATGCTCAATATCTGTTAAATTAACATATTAATATGACATGAAAAAAACCAAGGTGCATAGATATGAAGATTTATAATTTGAAACTTCTGTGTTTTGGGTATGTGTGTGGAGGCTCTTTCATGTATACTTTATTTCCTCCTCTAGCAATTTGTAAGCAGAAGTTTGATGTTAAGGTCTTGGACTGCTTTATTTCCTTTGTCTCTGTGCTGGGAAAAAAAAAAAAAAAAAAAAACAAAAAAACAAAACCCTGATCTTGTCCAAAAGGCAGTAAAACTCTGAAAAAAAAAAAATTCTCTTCTCTAATTGCTTCCCCAGCTACTTTTCTAGATTCGTGGGTATTAGTGGTGGGAGAGGCACAACTCAGTTGGTGGTGCAGAGCTGAGCTCCTCTGAGGTTAAGGTCTTGGACTGCTTTATTTCCTTTGTCTCTGTGCGGGAAAAAAAAAAAAAAAAAAAAACAGAAGCAACAAAACCCTGATCTTGTCCAAAAGGCAGTAAAACTCTGAAAAAAAAAAAATTCTCTTCTCTAATTGCTTCCCCAGCTACTTTTCTAGATTCGTGGGTATTAGTGGTGGGAGAGGCACAACTCAGTTGGTGGTGCAGAGCTGAGCTCCTCTGAGCTTCATTACGGCCTGAGTAAGGAGAGGGCTGGGGGCAGAAGCTGGTCTATCCTCCCCCACTGCTCTGGGAGCCTCTCACATATACAAAGGTCAGCCTCCTCCCATCCCCCTAGTGTTGACTGAGCCGGTGGCATGTTCCCACTTTTCACCCTAGTTAAGTAGAATTTCATTAGCTGGATAAATAAATCTGGATTACATTCTATCTGAACTCGATCTGTTCAGTATTTTCCCCACGTGTGAGCGTTGGATTTTATTCTTTTCAGTACCCATATGAACTATGCACAGAGATAATGTAAAGATAATGGGCAAGTCGGCCTTACGCATAGACAAACTAAGCCACTAGCCACGCCGCCGCGTAATTAGAGGGCAAATCCTTCCGTCAATTAAGGCCTGGAAGTCCATTATGTAGTACGTCATTCCTCTCAGCTAATAGTTTCCTTCCCAGTTCAGCTTCTTTGAGAAAGACTGCATGGTTTGAGGGGAAATAGGCTTAGCACACTCAGTCTCTAACAGATTGATGGATTGGCTTACTCAGGTGCATCCTAACCTGGGAGGCAGAGAGAGACCAAGGGAGGCTGAAAGTCAAAGGTGAGGACGGTGGGCTGGAAAGCCCGGAGGGGACTGAAGACACTGCAGGTGGGTGACCAAAGGATCTGACTAGCCAGCCCTGAAAGTGAGAGATGGCCAGGCCTTTTCAAATCCCTAAACCTACAGTGCAGGCCCTTTGCTTTTTGTGGTCCCAAATGGCAAGTAGATATTGTCTTTGACCACGAAAGGCAGTATGGGCCAGGCACGAACAACTGACCAAGACATAGGAGTATCTCAGAGGGGGACACAAGTGTCCTCCCATAACCCTCCCTGGGTTGATGAAAAATTACTTTAGAGTTATCTGTTCTTATCACCTTTCTCTGAAATGGCATTAACTCTTTGCCAGGTCTATCACCTTTTACAAAAACAAAGCACTTAGCAATTTTAAGCACAATTTACAAATGAATGTTCTCCCGCTCATTCTAAGGGCCTCTATCAGACTGTCCTTCAAAGAAGGAACTTTAATATAAAGAAAGAGGCCCTTCTCTTCCTTTGCTTGTCCTTAGCCTCCCTGGTCTGTGGAGCTCCCCCACTCTGCTGTTTCCCTTTCTCACAGATCCCTTGTCCCCTCTGCCTTTCTGCCTCACGGTCTTCGGAGAAGGGCATTTGGCCTTTGCTTTCAAATTAATGCACCCACCACCACCACCTCAATTATTCTCTCATGGAGGTCTACATTTGTAGACTCACTTCTAATTCTGGGATGACAAGTTTCCATGACTGTTAAAGGCGTTTCAGAGATTCTCGCCAGTTAATCGTTCAAGCAACAGACGTTTCTTGATCACAAAGAAAGGGCTTTTTTCTAGGGCTACAGAGATGAACACACCAGATTCTGTCCAGAAGGAGCCTGTAATCCAGGGAAACTGTTAAATTAATTAAACACGGAGGCCATCAGACTGAGGTGGCTGTAAAGTGGGGCAGCCTGCACAAGCAACCCCAAAAATCTAAGCATGTAAATATCTCAGAGGCACAAGATTGAAACCTAAGGACAACAGGTCACAAATAGCCAACTAGGCTTTAAGCTATAGCCAACCAATAATTTCCTTACTTAGCTTCTGCCTTTTCCCTATAAAAGTCTCTCCCCAAGCTCCTATCGGTGAAGAACTCCTGACCATTTCTGCTTTGGCCCGGCCTGATTGGAATCAGTTTTTGCTCAGCTAAACTCAAGAAGTTTAGTATGCCTCAATTTATCTTTTAACAAAACTGGAATGAATGCACCATGTAATAAACATTTCCAGAAAGTTGTGAGTAGAGTCTCCTTGTCAAGAGTACTGAGAGAAGCAGAGGGACCCTGCCTGAGAGACCTGGCGATACTTTTCCAGGGAAGAAATATTTGGCCAGTATTTTATGAGATGAGCAAGAAAGACCTTCATAGTGCTGCGGAGGAAGAAATTTTCCTCTACCCTTCTAAGTGTCTCTGGCTGAGAATTAAATTGACATGAGACAGATGAACTGGAGAAAATTAAACAAAAGTTTAATAGCACATATACATGGGAGAAACTCAGGAAAACTGAGGAAAATTCACCAAGATGGCTGAATCCCTCACCTTAAACACCATCTTCAGCTAAAGACAAAAGAGGGTATTGGGAAATTAATGAATATAACAAAAAAGAAGCAGACTCACAGATATAGGAAACAAAAGCAGTTACCAGTGGGGAAAGGGAAGTGGGGAGAAGCAATATAGGGCTGTAGGGGAGGAAGATGTACAAACTATTAGGTATAAAATAAGCTACAAGGATATACTGCACCACACGGGGAATATAGCCAGTATTTTTTAATAACTATAAACGGAGTATAACTTTTAAAACTTGTGAATCACTATATTGTATACCTGTAACTTATATAATATTTTATAGCAATATTATACGTCAATTAAAAAAAGAGAAGTTGAGGGTAGCAGTTTGGGACCTCAAAAGGGAAGAAGGCAATTCACATAGAGATGGAAAAGTAAATGTTTGGTAAACAGATGTTTGTTGGGGCCACTACAGAGACAATGGGACACAGAGTGGACTCTGATCTCAAGGCTCTGCCCAGTTTCCCCCACCATACCTAGCCTATATTCTTTGCCGATATTTCTGGTGATAGGTCTATTCTGGGAACAGGCCCTTTCTCTGAATTCCTCTAGGCAGTTAAGGGAGTGATACCAAGAAAAACTTCCTGAATCTTCTGATTCTTAAAAATAATCAGCCAATGGGCTTCCCTGGTGGCACAGTGGTTGAGAGTCCGCCTGCCGATGCAGGGGACACGGGTTCGTGCCCCGGTCCGGGAAGATCCCACATGCCGCGGAGCGGCTGGGGCCGTGAGCCATGGCCGCTGAGCCTGCGCGTCCGGAGCCTGTGCTCCGCAACGGGAGAGGCCACAGCGGTGAGAGGCCCG
>NW_006779593.1:83950-121150 GCF_000442215.2 Lipotes vexillifer
CGCGCAGGCCCAGCGGCCATGGCTCACGGGCCCAGCCGCTCCGCGGCATATGGGATCCTCCCGGACCGGGGCACGAACCCATGTCCCCTGCATCGGCAGGCGGACTCTCAACCACTGCACCACCAGGGAAGCCCCAGAGAGGAGTTTTAACAAACAGACTTTGCTAGGTTTCTCCCTGTCCACACACCAAGTTCATACTGTAGCTGTCTTAGGTAATAGCACCCTTCCTGCAACAGGTCCTCCCTCTATCCATTCTTTTAGGCAGTTAGGGGGAAGGTCAAAGGTTCTTCCTGAGACTTTTCAGCCTTAAAAATAAACAGCCTAGGGCTTCCTTGGTGGCGCAGTGGTTAAGAATCCGTCTGCCAATACAGGGGACACGGGTTTGAGCCCTGGTGTGGGAAGATCCCACATGCTGCAGAGGAACTAAGCCCATGTGCCACAACTACTGAGCCTGCACTCTACAGCCTGCACTCTAGAGCCCGCGAGCCACAACTACTGAGCCTGCGTGCCACAAATATTGAAGCCCACGTGCCTAGAACCCATGCTCCGCAATGAGAAGCCCATGCATTGCAATGAACAAGTAGCCCCTGCTGCCTCAACTAGAGAAAAGCCCGCATGCAGCAACAAAGACCCAGTGCAGCCAAAAATTAAATAAATTAAATAAATTTTTTTTAAAAGTTAAAAAAAAATCAGCCTAAATGAATCCTCACGCCAGAGACATCTTTTGGAGTGGCAAATTTGGCTTCCCTACAAGATACAGAGAAGTTCATGGAGAAGCACATTTCTCCAGACTGGAGAAAGAGAATGTTCAAAGCACAGAGGAATTTAAAGGTGCTCAGTGCGTGGAAGAGTGAAAATGTGGTGATCAAGGATGACGTTGGAGAAGTGTGTTGGTCAGAGAATGAAGAGTCTTACAGGCCAGGCTGGGGAAACAGAGCCAGCAAAGCCCAGGCAGCTTGGCAATGGCATGACCGTATCTATTTGTAAGAGAATTACTGTTACCAAGGCTGTTGCCCCAGAATCATACCCCTGCCCCTCCCTCGAATGGAAACCAATTACTCCTATCTAAGTTTCGGGAGGAAGCTGCAAAGCAAAGAAAAACAAGAACTGGTTGGAACCAGCTAGATCAAAGATGGCAGAAGATCTGACTTCCAGTAGAACTGGAGCCTCATTATATGCTCATTGTAATACATGAGCGTGTGCTAAACGACACACCCACCACCACCACAACAGTTGACGATTGCCATGACAACCACTGGAAAAGCCCATACAAGGACTGAAAAAGGAATTGCATCAGTTCCAGGTCCAAACCATACCCCTGTTCTCAGATAACTCATGAATATTCTTCCCACTCTTTCCAAATCCCTCCCTTTTACCTCGACCCTCTGATATATTTGGAGTCTCTGCTGGAATTGTGTTGAAAAATTGATTTGCAGACTAGGTTCCCACTTCTGTATTCTTTGACGATTGAATAAAGCTTGTGCTGTTCCAGTCTCATCATCGTTTTCGTTATAGGCTGCATGAATCTGATCAGAAAAAGAACCTCCCTGACCCAGACAAGGGGTCTCTGCCCAGGCTAGGACCCCAGCGCAGGTCCAATGCACCAATTCAGTGACAATACCATGGAAAAAATACGGAGGGGTAAGCACAGCTGGAAAAGCTTTGCTTCTGATATACCAGTTTGGAGGCAGCAAGCAGCAAACATCAGGGAGAGATGGTGAAAACTTGAACTACACTTTTGAACAAAAGTGACAGGATGAAAAGCTGTCCTCCCGTGGTTTAGCCAGGGTTCAAGGCAGCACCCAAAGCTGCCTCAAAATGCCCTTCTAACAAAAGACAATATGGGTGTGTGTGTGATTTTCCATCTCCACGTGAATTGGCTTCCTTCCCTTGAAAGTTCCAAACTTTCCCAATTGTATTCAAATCTACACCAGTATCTGAGACTTGAACTTTGTCTTAATTTGCCTCACACTTGAGTTTTTAAAGTTTTCTTCCACTTTATGTACTCAACAAGAACTTGCTCCCAGCATCTCAAAAACCAGCTGGCCGTATTTTAACCAGAAAATATTTTTCTTACCTAACAGCAACTGATTTTTTAGGGCTGCCATTACTGATAACAGATGTTGAAACATTTCAACTTTTTATTTCTTTTTTCCTCAAGATTTTAAAATGGGTTTTAAAAAGATTTTATATAGGTTTTTAGCCTCAATATGTTTTTTCCTAACATTATTACTCCTTTTCTCCCAATGTATAATAAAAAAAATTAACATCTCCTGCTACTGTTTATTTCCCATCTGTTGAAGATGATATAAAATTTCAGATGTGCTTATAAAATACCTACCGAACATGCCAAATATAATCTATACTCTACTAAACATTTTGTTCATTGTATATATTTTATGGACCACTTCTGGCTAAACTGCATTATCATATCATGAGTCATCCTGTTTAACCTATTGTAATTTTACCAGACTCAACAGTGGCACTGAGACTGAATTGGAATGTCATGCATACATATAGTACAAAGTACTTGAACTTTTTCTGTGCTTATATAGAAACTACATTTTATCTGTCTTAAGAACATCAAAACTGGGGTTGATAAGCATGTTACATTCACATGTAAAGTATGAAGCTGAAGCAATTCAGAACATGAAATAGCAAAGAGGCCGTGATAAATTTATTTAAAATTTTTCCTTGACATTAAGTGCAATTCTTGGTTGTTTGAAGCAGTCGGTAAAATAATAAACAACTGCTGCCTTAAATCTGTCTGTAGACTGCCTGGATATAAAGCCAATATTGGCAAATGTTCCCTTCACTCCATCACATCATCCTCACTTCACACATCCTTACTGATTGAAACTAAGCTTCCAGAATTTTAAGGGGAACTGTCTAGTGATTTTCTTGCACAAAGACTGGCACCAAAAAAGTATTTGTTGGAATGGATCTATGTTACTATTAGTAAACTTCAGGTATTCTTTAAACTCAATTTCAAATACACACTTTTTAATAAGAGACAGAAATACTAAACTTCTGCATATCCTCTCACACAAGCAGGTGTTGTAGCATTGTATTTTTCAGGCATTCTGAAACATCTATGAGCAACGAGTACAAACACACACACACACACACACACACACACACACACACACACACACACACTCCTATTTTTTGTCATGGAAATTCACCTATCCTCGGTCTCACTATCTTATTTCTGCTTCATTTCCATTGATACTGCAATGGTTTTATTCAGCTGTCAAAGTTAAAAATGATAAGCTAGTCAAAATAAAGTGTGTTCATATTTTACAGTTGTGCTGCATTATTGTGTGTCTTGCTCTTTGAGGTTCCTGACATAGTTTCATGTAAATTAATTCACTTTGGCCTATTCTTAGCTGATGAACTAGTGCCCAAATGAAGAAGAAGAAAGATATATATTACTAATATTCTGGATTAACTCTGCACTTTCACCCAACTATCAACTAGCCCAGAGGGTTCCCACAGTATGATCCAATAACCCCTGACTGTCCCAAGGCCCTTTCAGGGGACCTGTGAAGTCAAAACTATTTTTATAATAATATTAAGAAATGATAATAATATTAAGAAAATTATTGTTTTTATAACAATAATGTATTATCTATAATAATACTAAGAAATTATTTACTAAGAATTATTTTATAAAAATACTAAGAAATTATTTAACTTATAAATACACAGGGGAGTTTTTCCAGAGGCCACCTGACATGTGATATTGTAACAGATTGAATGCAGAAGCAGATATGAGAATCTAGTTGTCTTCCATTAAGCCAGATTAAAGAGACCAATTAAAGAGATTGGTAATAAATTAGAAAAATACGACTCTTCTCTTTAATGTTTTTTTCTTTTGCAAATATGGTTATTTTTCACTAAAATATGTTACTTATGTTAATAGGTAACAGTGACTGTTGTTTTTAAGTAAATGAAATAAACATTTTAACAATTTCTATTTTAATTTCTAATATAGTAAACACTGATTGATAAAAACCCATATAAACAAAAGTTCTTTAAGGTTTTCAGTAATGTGTAATAGTGTGTAGAGGACCTGGGTCCAAAAAGTGTGAAAACCACTGACCTAGCTTCCAATTAATTCTTCCATGTTCAACTCCTAAAGCACAGAGAAGGGAGGGAGAAAAGGTCAAGGTCATAGGATTCTTTATACTGGCTTCCTCAAATGCTCAGGAATAACTCATATTGTAAGCATTAATTTGAATCTCCATTGATTTGGTTTTCAACTTACATTAAATTACAGTTAAATTTTTCCTATTAATAAAGCCAGATTGAACTAGCAATTAATGAATCCTTCATAGGTAATTACAGTGGCATCCAGGAGGATGAAGTAGGAAAGGAATTAACATTTATTAGGTCCCTACTATGTATCAGGTCCCTTCAAAATGACAGGCGGTTAAGAGCAAAGGCTCTAGATTCTGACTGGCTCAAATCTGTCCCCAGCATTTACCGGTTATGTGAGCTTGGACAAGTTATTTAGCCTCTCTCTACCTCCATTTCCTCATCTGTAAAATGCCATGTCTCGTCAGGTTGTCGCCCGTGAGAAGTAAATGAGGCACTATATTCAAAGCCCTTTGAATAGTGCTTGATACATACTAAGTACTAAATAAATGTAAACCTTACCCAGTTATATAATCATCCCCACAATCCTAGAAAGAAAGAGTTATTATCACCTCTCATTGAATAGAAAATTAAGGCTCTGGGAAGTGCCTATAATATAATCTCCACAGAGTCTGGAGACCACAAGTGATCGAGGTATTATTTCAGTCCAGTTCTACATGAGGCAAAAGTTCTTGCACTAGACCAGTGGTTCTCAAACTTGAGTTCACATCAGAAACAGTCTACCCTCAAGAGCTTCTGACTCAGTAGGTCTGGGGTGGGACCAAGTATTTGCATTTTTAACAATTCCCCCTGAGTTGACAATGCTGCTGGCCCAAAAACTACACTCAGAACCTCTGCCCCAGAGACCAGACTTGGTCACCAGGGACATTTATACCCATAACACTATCTTTAAACAGCCTAGGATATCTTCACTTTGCTGCATCATTGTTAATTTTGTATAACTCCTTTCCTGGAACTTTTCATATTCCCATTGTGATGTTTATGATTACTTTGAGTTTTGAACTAAAAGAATGATCTTACCAAATAATTATTCAAACTCATGCCTTCCAGAAGTGAGGAAACAAGATGACCCAGTTAATTGATATTAAGCAAGAGATTTCTTTCCCCAAAGCTTAATTTGTTTACATCATTCTTTTTATGTGATTCCCACCTACTTACCCAAATATAAAACCTTAGAATAATCAAAGAAGGGTCTCACCTGTCCTTACTTTCCTTCCTTCCTTCCTTCCAATGTGATCTAAGCATAGATATGAAGTCCAGACAAAAGAAGAAAAAGTTGGCTTTCTCATGGGAACCCAGCTTTGGGGTGAGGAAACACTATTTCTCATTTGCCTGAAATTCTGAGATCACCATGGCAAAAATGTGGAAGGAAGGAAGTGAAAAATTAATTTTCTGAATCAAATTGAAGAAGGGTCACCTTTGCCTACTGAGCTTCATTCTCTAATGAAAAATCAGTAATGTGATTGGAAATGGGCAAGGTAATACGTGGAGATAAGTCAGTGGGTCAAGATATATATGTTACAGTGATGCAGAAGTATACTGCTTGCGTACTCTGTCCTATTTTAGATTATTTAGGTAAGATATGCAGAGAGACCGCATATCAGTATTGGTCAAGATAAAAGGAAAGACAATGATGGGTTTTGAAGAAGGCACTGATATTCTGTTGCCTCTGAAACAGAGACTGGGCACCTAGGACAGTCAGCATTCTTAACAAGAAGCATGAAGCCAGAATAAGAAATCAGAGACAAAAGCATCACATGCTGATTATGTTAGAAGAAGCTCCTTTTCATTTCCTTCTAAGGGAAAATAAGTCCTCTGGAAGCCATGATTTCTCTTCTATACTCCAATTCTTCCTCTTTTCTATCTTCTTTTCTAAACCGCAATTATCCCCTCTTTGACTTCTTGATTGTTATTTTCCAAGTAGTTGAGAAGTCTTTTAGACAGTAGTTTATTTTCTAATAAAGGAATTTTATAGGTGTTATACTTGAAGGAAAGGACTTTTCACTGAGGGAAGGACAAAAAAAGAATAACTTTGATGTGTATTGGCAGATATGGGCTAGGTATTTGGAATAACTGCCAAACTACTGGAAATATTTACTGCTTGAAATCTTTACAACTTGATCTCTGTTCATGTAGGAATACTCATATCCAAACAGACAGGGTCACGAAATCTTCTAACTCTACAATGCTGTGAAACTAGAAACTGAACATTGAACCAAGGTGCCTGGTTTCAGTGTGACTTTCCCAAGCCTTGCTCAATTCAGTAATTGCTCACTGAGAAATTTCCATGTGCCAATCACCATGCTAGGTGTCAGTGATACAAAAATACATAGGTCAAGACCCCTGGTCTCAAGCTGCTTTTGGTCAGTCTAGTGATTAAGCCCAGATGTTCTATTTCCCCTTAGATGTTTACTGCCTAGCTAAGCAGATTTATCACATACGAAACCTCTTAAGTTCTATGCCTTCCTCAGACATAAGTACAACTAGAATACACCCTAGTAAAAACATGTTTCCCTTTTCCTCCCTAACCCTTCCCAGCTGTACTCAGGATGTTCTGAAAAGGGCACTGTATATCATCAATTCATAAACCCATCTTTAAGAGCAGAGTTAGGCAGGAGAGCTGCCATTCGATTGATATAATAAACCTCAGAACAAGCTTGAGTGCCCAACTGTTAGCGTCGTCAGCAAAATCCACAGATTTAATTATACCCAAGTAATTGCAGAAAAGATCATCCATTATTCTAACTACTCTGGAAGCAAAGAGCCCATACTCTGAAACGACTTTGTAATAGCATAAATGGAGATCTATTCATTAGGACCATGAAATAAAATGGAAATATGTTTTCTTTTCAGAGCAATGTGATTACCATCACCAGTAACGATATTATGGGAGGAAAAACATACTGTCTCTTAGGACACACCATTTCCTTTTTGCCTTGGCCTTCTTTCTTCCTTTGGAGAGATCATGGTAAGTAAGACCTGGATAACGTGGGCTTATCCCAAATATTTCACCCTGGTGTCCAAATTTGGTACTTATTTATTTATTTATGTTATTTATTTATTTTTGGCTGCATTGGGTCTTAGTTGCTGCACGTGGGCTTTCTCTAGTTATAGTGAACGGGGGCTACTCTGTTTGGTGCATGGGCTTCTCACTGCGGTGGCTTCTCTTGTTGTGGAGCACGGGCTCTAGGCGCGTGGGTTTCAATAGTTGTGGCATGCAGGCTCAGTAGTTGTGGCTCACGGGCTCTAGAGCGCAGGCTTAGTAGTTGTGGCGCACGGGTTTGTTGCCCTGCAACATGTGGGATCTTCCTGGACCAGGGCTCGAACCCGTGTCCCCTGCATTGGCAGGTGGATTCTTTACCACTGTGCCACCAGAGAAGCCCCCAGATTTGGTACCTCTTAAACAAAAAGATTCGGAATCCTCAATGTACAGTCACTTCTCTCCAATTCTAAAAGCTCTTTGGTTTTTATTTATTTTTTTTTAGACCCCTTTGGCTATATTCACAGCATGCAGATTAAAAGACTAGTGCAGCATTATTCTTACAGAAAGACTGATTTAAATTGGAACTGGAACTAGGTATTGAGCAGTTACAGAGACTAAAAAACTAGAAATAAGGTTTTAGCAGGAGAAGGCGTAGGTATTTGATTTTTTTTTGTAATATAAAAGCAGGATTTGGAGCAAGGATTACAGAGCAGGAGTAAGCGGTTTGAGGAGGAGAAGCAAGAATAAGGTGATATGTGGCCAAACCCAAAGAGGCTTGTATTTAACTTCACTTTAATTAGGGATTAAATATATTTGCGAGCACTGAAATTACGATGAAGCAGGATGGACTGAACAGGATAGGAGCTATGATTTGAAATTTTAAAAGTTTTTTACCTAATAGAACAAGCTTGAGTGCCCGACTGATTGGGACTGAACAAGCTTGAGTGCCCGACTGATGGCAGCTGATTGCGGATGAAGAGGAGGACCAACACACAAGAAGAGCTTTAGATCTCCTGACTGAGATTCTAGGAAAAAACAAGTAAAGGAGACTTGGAGACAGAAAGAATGATAAAGGAGATGTAGTTAGGACAGAGTGAGCCTAGAGGAAGCAATTCCACTGTATCAGGCATTGGGAAGGCATCCCCAGACAGAGAATGCAGATCATTGGCCAGGGGCACAGGTATTGCTTCTTTTGTTTTTTCTCTGAAGTCTTAAGTGTATATATTTACAAAACACATAACTTTTAAAGAGATATTTATCATTCATTCTCTTATCACATCCCAATAACAGTCTTCTGAAGCAATCAGGAGAGATATGCTGAGTTTCATTCTACAGGTGGTAAAGCTGAGGCATATAGATGAGAAACCCCAAATCACATTTAATGGAAGAACTGAGAGTAAATTGCAAGTCCACTGATCCTAAGTCCAACCTACAATGCTTTCCCTATGGAAGTTGCATGCCCTCCCCCACCCTTTCTCTGGACCCAGGAAGAGGGTCCATACTGAAATACCCAACTTAAAAAAAAAATTAGATCATAACCTTTAAGATCTAAAGAGCTGTCAGGTAAAGGAAACATTAAACTTACTCTATCTTCACACAAAAGAGTAGAGGGTGAAAGCTACAGGGAGGCAAATTTCCACTCATAAAAAAAGAGCTTTTCAGTGCTTACAATTTTCTAAAAATAATGTAGTTCCTTTACTAATAATGAGTTCCCTATTACATGAGATATTCAGGTAAAGAATGGACGGCCATCTGTCAGGGATATCATAGAGAGTTATGACCTTGTTTGAAATTTGGACTTTGAGACATCTAAGGAATCTTCCAAAGATTATATGGCTCTTTGGTTTTTGTTCTTCATAGTCTCAGACTCATTCTATCTTCCATCTCATGTCCACTAGAACAAAGCAATCATCTGCTGAGCGAGGGGAAATGAGCAGAGAAAAAATAAGTAAAGCTGGTAATCCCCTCTACTCCCTTTGAAATGTAAAGACTAACAAGAAGCTTTCCTGGGCTAACTGAAAACATTTCCTCTTAGTCTTTCCTAAAAATTCTTTGACAAATTTCCCATGGGTCAGATAGATTTCATAGATTTTATCTGTCTGTTTTCTCAGTACATAGAAGTTCTGATCAAGATGTTTATATCTCTGGCTGTTTGAGATATAGCTTTTCAATATCCAGAAAATTTGGAACACTTCACTGGAATTGTTTAAAAATAGTTGTGATATCAGCTTCCTGTGTGCTTAATTTTCTCCTCAATCAAAGCATGTAAAACAAAAGATTTCAGTAGCTGGTTGAATAATCCTTAAAAACCCCAAACTTCAGATAATATTTGAGCCATAATTAATGAATGTTATTCAGTCTTCACTACACGTCACTCTCCATAAAGTTTCACTAGAGTTAGAGCTACGGGACTCAGTTTAGATTCATTATCAAGAAGTTACAGTCACTGGATCTAATTTCTTCATTTAAAAGGATTATTAGATTAGATAGACTTAGCATGCAGGAAGCATAGCAAGCATGGACATGGTATGCTTGGAAGTTAGCAAGGGGTTTAATGAGGTCAGTCACCATGATCTGAACAAAAACCTGGTGTACTGAACTGGAAACATGAACAATTTAGATGAAAGATTACAATTTTCAAATATCCAGACCCAAATGGTACTAAGTAATGGATACAGATAAGGAAGGTCTTCTTCCCTTTAGTTCTGGCATTAGTTATTAAACTTGTTTTCTAAGTCTTGGATGGTAACTCATCACATTTTGGGGTAACCCAAAACTCACGATGGATATTAAACATGCTAAATATTAGAATGAAGCTCCAACAGTTTTGTTAGACTGGACCAAGAAATTGGGCTTCATAAGATGAAGTTCAACGGAGATAAATGCGTGTGCATTTCAGACTAGAAAAGCAACCAAGCCTGAAAAGATGGGGTAATGATATGACACAGCAGCATGGCATCTGATAAGGTCTTAAGGACGTTAGTTGACAATAAACTGAGTTTGAGTAAAAAGAGTAATGTGACCCCTCAAAAAAAAAAAGAGAGAGAGAAAGAAAAAGGAAAGATGATGAGAGACTATGTGTGACATTGAGACTGTGTGTGAGATTGTGATTTATAATAAGGTGTGTGATATTGTGATTTATAATAAGAAATATATATTTGGTCTCTGCCCCCGTTTCTGGCACAGAGGTCCTGAAACCATTATACATTTCTAAGTGGTAAGAGCATTAGGAGTAACTTTTGTTCTGATGAGGCAACTCTGGTGGGCTCCTGGATGTGTCCTGAACAGGGACTGGTCACCAGGAAGACCAAGCCATGATAAGAAGCTTGGGATTTTTGGTCCCAACCCTATCCTCCAGAGAGAGGAGAGAGGAGCTGGAAATGGAGTTAATGATTGATCAAGCCTACATACAAAGTCGGTATAAAAATCTCAAAAGTACAGGGTTTAGGGAGCTTCCAGGTTGATGAATACAACCATGTACCAGGAGGATAATGTACCCCAATTCCACAGGAACAGAAATTACTGCCCTTGGGACCCTCCCAGACCTATGTATCTCTTCATCTGGCTGTTCATCTGTATCCTTTATCATTTCCTTTAATAAAATGGTAAACATAAGTGTTTCCCTGAATTCTGTGAGCTGTTCTAGCAAACTAATCAAGTCCAAGGATGGAGGAGGTCATGAGAACCTCTGATTTGTAGCCAAGTCGGGCAGAAGCTGCAGGTAACCTGGGGACCCACTACTTGTGATTGGCATCTGAAGTCAGGGGGACTTCAGTACTTAACCTGTGGGATCTGATGCTATCTCTAGGTAAATAGTGACAGAATTGAGTGAAATTGTAAGGACACCTAGCCACAGAATTGTTTGGTGTGGGGGAAAAAAAACACATCTGGTGTCAGAAGTGGTGTGAGTGTGGTAGTAGTGTGAGAGCAAAGGAGAAACACAGGAGTATGACTGAGGTTTTCAATTCAAGATGATATTCACAGAAGCACACACTCTAGAATAGAGAAATTTATAAACCTACACTTCCATATTCAGACAATTCCTAAGGAGTTGCCTTTTTTTTTTGGATTTTGCGTTTTTTAAAACAGATTTTAGTTAAAAAGGAAATCACTTAGGAAGATAAAACAGTAAGGATAAGCCTTAAGCCCAAACTGATTGAGGAAACATTGAAGGACATAGGACATTTTAACCCAAAGAGAATATGATTACCATCTTCAAATATTCTCAAGGCTTGGATGTGACATAGATATTGAATTTGTTCCCTATGGCTCCAAGTAGTAGAAATACTAGAACTATTGGAAACAGAGTTTAGTTAATCTACAGGTGAATTTCTAACAATCAAAAGTATGCAAAGATTGAATGGGTTGCCCCACCATAGGTTTTCAATCAAGGACCGAATGCCCAAGTGAGAATGTTGTAAAATCCCTGCATTCAATGACATCTGGACTGCGTAAACAAAAACAACCACAAAGCAACAACAAAGCAAAACTTTCCCATGTTAAAAGTGTACTATCCTAGGATTAGATAAATGAATGCCAGCAGATTAAAGCTCAATTTCCTCCCTTTCCAATTTGCTGAAATCATTTATTCTCTCTACCTCATTTTCTTGCCTGTGAAATGAAAGTAATTCTTTTTGCCATCTTAGGACAGATGGGAAAGTCTGTAATGAGTCTGAAGCCTAGAGTATTCTTCACTATAAATTCTCCATGTGTTTCTGTTGCTGTTTTGCAGAAGGAGATTCAAAGTTTTCTGCTTGAATAAGAATTGAGTCCAAAGTTTGGGAGTGTGCTCTCAAATTATTTCCTTTTCTCTCTTGAAAACAAAACTGGGATGTGATTTGAGCCCATCAGTTTCCTTGATGGTACAAATAGCAATACAGCTGCTGGATGTTCCCAAGGCTTTACACGAATTGTGTTCTGCTAACCCAGGACCTCCCAGGTTTTACTTAAACACATTGGCCTGGTACCAGCTCATCCATCATGCCAGCCTATAAACAAACAAAGGCCAACCTGCTGAGGTAGAGCTGAACGGGAGGCAACTGGGGGGTTAAGACCAATTCCAAACTGTACTTTCAGTACACTTCAAATAGTAGCTCCATTTTTAACAATATTTTTTCTTGGATTTAATATTTCTTTTCTCAGACCCTTCCATTTCTCAGACCCATTTGCCCAGAAAAAAAGAGCAAATCGCTTATGGGAGAGTGGGGGAGAGGCCATGGAAGGGAATGCATGATAGCACTGGGAATTCTTCCTTGATTCAAGCACAAGGATGAAGGAGAAGAGAAAATATCAAGGCAAATGTGACCTCCACAAAATGCTGAGATTTTCCATTTCAAAATACCTGACTTCTAAATTAAACACCTCTGTGTTGCCATAATGGGTATGAGTATCAAAAAGCTTTTATTTTTGACATCCTACTTACTTCTGCTAACAAACTGGGTTTTTCTCTTATTTTCTTTTTCTTTGTTTTTTGTTTAAATCAAAAGAAAAAAATAAAACAATTCTGCCAACATAGAAAAAGATGCAAAGAATATAGGCTATTTGTTTTGGTTAGGTCCACTGATTGAAAATGTTCAATTTTTAATAAATGGAGGAAAAACTGCATTAATTTTGTACAGTGTGATAAGGGCTCTGAAAGGGGGAATAATCATAATGCATAATCATATGGGTAGGTTGTCAGAATACAATGAAAAATAAATACCATACTTTCTCAAAGATATATAAATTATGCATCTGAGTGAAAGTTCTTAAATAGCGCCTAATGTTTCTGCCAAGAGAGATAACTCATAGCAGACATTTGTTGTTTGACTATGGATTTATAATTTTAGTTGACTGATACCATTGACTGGAACTATAAGTAGCACCTATTTTCCCAGCATTAAATTTTTCTTATTGTTTCCTCTCTATTATTCATACTCATTTTAATTTGGGGAAGAGGCATGACTGATATTCTCAATACCTAATCTTTAATACCACATAGGAAAGGATCTCTCAGTTTTGTTGGTTTAGCTATGGCATGGTCCATGCCTAAAGCTAGAGTAACTGAGATCTCAACAGGGGTCAGGAAGGTTGTAAGGTAATGACTCTCTTGCTTGAGAGGAGAGACAAGAAGACCTTTAAGTTCACTTTTAATGGTAAGGAACATTATTACTGGATCTTCAAATTTTACAGAAAGAAAACATCAAGTTATGGCATCTCAGAGCCATCTGCACACCAGCGTCCAGATAGAAATAAAAAGTCCAGTTGTCCACATTTTTAAGCTCTTCAGTATTATGTAAACATTTGCTTTTTTAAGTAATTTTATCTTGCTTTAGTTTCAGTTGTGGACTAGAGGGAAAAGGTATTAAAAACCCAAGTGGATATTTGGCAACTGTCTTAGTCTATTTGGGCTATTATAACAAAATACCATAGGGACTTTCCTGGCAGTCCAGTGGTTAAGACTTCGCCTTCTAGCGCAGGGGGTACAGGTTTGATCCCTGGTCGGGGAACTAAGATCCCACATGCCTCGGTGCCGAAATACCAAAACATAAAACAGAAGCAATGTTTAACAAATTCAGTAAAGACTTTAAAAAATGGTCCACATCAAAAACTCGTTAAAAAAAAAAAAACACACATACACACACTGGGTGACTTACAAACAACAGAAATGTATTTCTCACACTTCTGGAGGCTGGGAAGTCCAAGATCAAGGCGCTGGCAGATTCTGATCAGGCAGTTGTCTGACGAGAGCCTGCTTCCTGGTTCATTGACAACTGTCTTTTTGCTGTGTCTTCACAGGGCAGAAGGGGCAGGGAGGTTCTGAGGTCTTTTATAAGGGCCCTAATACTTTTTTAAGGGCAGAGCCCTCATGATCTAATCATTTTCTAAAGGTCCCACCTCTAAATACCATCACATTGGGGCTTAGATTTTAACATACGATTTGGGGGATGGCAGGGGAGACAACACAGACATTCAGTCTACAGCAGCAACTATTTGACCTATGTATTTGATCAGTATAGATCAATAAAAATGGGATGTGATCAGAAGTTGGCCAACGTTTTTTTCTGTAAATGGTCAGAGACCCACACAGTCTGAGTCCCTGTGGCAACTGCTCAACTCTGCCATTGAAAGGAGCCATAGGCAGTATGTAAAGGAGAGTGTCTCTGTTACAATAAAACTGAATTTTCAAAAACAGGGGGTGGTCCAAATTTAGCCTACTGGCTGCACTTTGCTGATCCCTAATGTAGATAATCAAGGTAGTTGAATCAAATATTTAGAACTAAATGGTGCCCAAGTGAGTCATATGTTTCAGACAGTTATAGAGGTATAATCTCCAGTTTTGAATATAATGCAACAGAGTTTCAAAGTGATTAAAGGATTTTCCCACAGCCATACAAAATAAACAGCTCTCTTATTTGTTTAAACAATGGCAATAACTTTTCTAAGTGCACCAAATTGAATATCCTGATCACCTACAAATCCCCACATAATCACCTAAAATTAGATCAAGACAAAGTGGATTTCATCTTAATGATAGGTTTGAATTGGTCCAACTAAGGCCAAATATTGCCTTTAACAAGCTGCAGATTTGGAATTGACCCATCACAGGTAAATTTCTTGTGAACTATTCAAATAAATTTTGCATTATGAAAGCTCAAATTAGCGATGTATCTCTATAGATGTAGTTTGCAATTTTGGGTAGAAAACAAAGAGAGAAGGAGAGAAACTGTGAAATCAATCAAAAAGCATTTTCTGAATAATGAACCTTTAGCCAGTACAGCACATATGAAGCTTTTAGAGTCACAGAAGCTGTGATCTCTGAAAAGTTTACATTCTACTTGGGATAGATTATTGTTCATTTCAACATGCATTTATTAAGGACACAAGGTAGTGTCCACTTTGAGAAGCTCAGAGACCAGCAGGACTATGAAGCAAAGCACGTGATAATCTGCACCTCCCTCCCCTGCATGTTTCCTCTCCAGTTTGCAGCGCAAAACATGCTCCTTGTCTGATTTTTCACTCATGCTTTTCTCCTTTTCTGCAAAGCAGTTTCTCCCACTAAAGTAAGTGCACAGAGAAGGAACACTTGCAAATTTTAGATAGGACTCTTGAGAACTTGAAGAATGAATCGAGATTATTCAGGCAAAGATGGCGTGGGGCTGCACCCCACGGGCCTCCGAGGCCTGTACTCACCCAGCTTCAAGACTGAAGAAAGAGCCTGGAGTCAGTTACAGAGACATCCATGGTTTAATGGATAGGTGGGGCTCTTACATCTGAAGCAAGGTCCTGGAGCGACACCCCATTGTGTGCACTGGACAGCGGGGCAGGACGTGGCAGCGGTCTTGGCTCCTAGGGGTAGGAGGAGGTTATAGAGGGAACTGATGTCAGTGTGGCTCCTCAGTTACCAGGGAAACCAGCAGAGGGGCATGCCCTTCACCACCCCTTTGATAAGCTACCATAGTGGATATATTCTGATCTAAATCTAGAACAACACTTAGCTGGGTCCTGGGCCAAGTATGTAGGAAGGTCAGTCATGTAAGTAGGGTGTAGGTGAAGCAGGCACTGTTGATCAGGGGATGCACAGAGTAAAAGAACAGCCATCTTGAGTGGCCTAACCATATAGAAGGGAAACACTGCACTACTGAAAAAGGAAGCAGATGAGTAAGGAAACAGTGTCATGAAACATCCTGTTATGCACTATGAACTATAAGCTTAATAGCCAAGGGAGGGAACTATAAAATATGGGGCTGGAGAGATGGGCGGCCAAGTCACAGGGGACCTTGCACACTTGAACATAACTATCAAGAGGCCATGTATACACAGTTTAAGCTTTTCAATTCTATGTGCATTTTATATACAACTTACATCCACCAGCCACCCACACCAACACCATTATATACACACATGAAGATTCTGATATGTCCCCTCTGCTTAGAGGATGCAGAAGAGAAGTTTGACAGAAAGAAATAAGAAGAAAAAAGCTAAAGATTTTTAATCGAGTAGTGATTTGGTGTTTGCCATAAAGACTTAGTTCTCTTTCTTCCCCAAAATCTTTAATAAAATTTATATTACTGCTAATACTTTTGGAAGATAGATTTGTTTTCTGAAGATTTCATGTATGAAGAGTTTGTCCTTGAGGCTGATGCCAGCCCAAGAACAGAGTTTCTCCATGGAGGCCCACTCATATACTGGTTATATTAAGGATTTCATATTTGTCAGGAACCATGCTCAGCGCTGTAGATGGAAAGATGAATTCCTCCTTGGGAGAGAAACACAGACAAACAATAGAGTACTACGATTAAGTGTTTAAAAAAATAGAAGCATATACCAATGATATGGAAGCACTGAGGAGGGAATCATTAATTTTCCCTAGGGAGGTCCCAAGAAGGCCTTCCAGAGGAGATAATGTTTGAGCCGACCTTTGAAAAATAACTGAGATTCAACAAAAAGAGAAGAGAGTTAGGAAAGTCATTTAAGAGAAGGTTGTGTGAAGTTGATGAGTCAGCAGCCACATCATGAAGTCAGGGAGAGGAGGTATGTGAGCAAAAATTGTTGACTTTCCGCAAGAAGAAATAGGATCAACAGGGTCAATACATAGGACCTGAACTAAGCCCTGAAGAATGGGTAACATTGACAGCCATAACCAGATCAACCAAGAGAGTCCCAATCATGTCTTTTATCATTCCGTATCTCCTTCAATACTTAATAAGTGCTGAGATCAGAATAACATGCAGCTTAGTTTATTGATTGACTAATTGCCACAAATACCACTAGAAGCCTATCCTGGGTCTTCCAATGTCCCTCCAGCTATTTAACCATAAGATCTGCAGAAGAAAACATTTTCCAAATAGTTCATCAATATGAAAGAATGCTGACAGTTGTTTCAAAGATTTGGAAGGATTTTATGATATATATCAGCTTTTAGAAACCTGCATTCTAGATATTGGAGATCACATATTTCATCCCCCTCCTTGCTTTTATTTTAAGGTATAATAATGCCTAAATCATGCAGTCAGTCCACTGAATATCTATCCTGCCTTTCATAGCCATTAAAAATTGATTTAAGAAACATTCATTGAGTATCTACTATGTAACAGACAAAGATGATGTAATACTCTGTTTACTGGTACATGAAGATTCCATAAAATAATGATAAAAATCAGATTATAAAACACCACGTAAAATATGATTCTGTTTTTATTAAATTATTCACATATGTATATTACATTGATATATGTGTATGTGTTCACACACGTTAAGCCAAACTAGTTCCTTACAGGATCTCTTTCCTTGTATCTACCCTGTTTTTCATGTTATGCGGCTCAAAATCATTTCTTAAAATCAACAGGAAAATAAAAAATGGTTGAGCATTAATTAGCTTTCTTTATATGCTCTCCAAGTGCCAGAGATAAAATAGCGCATTAAATCTCAAAACCTCAGCAACATAAGGAACAAAATTTTAATGTGAAATATCCCTGCACTCAGAGCACAAAGGACATGCTTTTCTTAAAGGGACAGATATGCCAATAACCTCCTCCATGCAATGAAATGGCCCCTTTTTTCTTTTTTTTTTTTAAAGTATTTATTGAATTTGTCACAATATTGCTTCTGTTTTATATTTTTTGGTTTTTTGGCCACGAGGCATATGGGACCTTAGCTCCCCGACCAAGGATGGGACCCGCACCCCCTGCATTGGAAGGCGAAGTCTTAACCACTGGACTGCCAGGGAAGTCCCGGCCCCCTTTTTCTAAGAGTTTAGGGCCTGATTTCCAGACTGCATATGGAAATGGTAGAAGTTTGCCCTCGAGTGGAAATAAATCTCTGTCCAGCTGGCTGCTGTTACCCCAGCTTCCAATCCCATTTCAGTTTATCCATTTTAATCAAAACATTTATGTTGTTTATCTTTGCCAAGAAGGTTTGTAATCCCCCTCATTAATATTTTTAACAGATATTGCATGTCTTAGAGCAAGAGCCACTAAGAAGCAATTTAAAATAACAACCATGTCAGCCTTATAGGTTGTGTTAGACTAGAGGAAAGAGATAAGAACGTAATATTAATAAACAAGAAAATTTCAACTCCTAACTGCTTTGCCATTATTTCAATCCAAATGTTTAACATCCTTTTGTAGAAAAGCTGTATTAGAGATCTTCAATGAGGTTTTATGATATTGAATAATGTTAAAGAAAATATCACATGTTTTAAATGTTGATAGTTTTTATGTACGTTGTGGTTTAGATTAACACAATGTCTAAACCATTTCCCAATAATATTAGCATCAAGCTTGTCATTTTTGTCTACAATAGCCTGAGGAAACTGTGGAATTAGAGGACCGGAAGCAGTAAATATGATAGAGAAGTATACTCTGCAGGAAAAATCACAAGGTATGTCACACATGGGTAAATTCCTTTTCAAGGAGAAAAAATTAGAAAATTCTTGGAGGATTTTGGAAGACTCTTAAATCAGTATTAAGTCATTTAATTCAACGAGGTACTCTAAGAGTAAATTCCATGACTGTATATTAACTAATTTTTAATTGGCAATACATGGCTAAAATTAATAATAATATATTCAATTTTGCTGTTTATCTTCTTCTATATGCAGTTAGATTTCAACTCCTGTTTGCTGCTATTTTAATACAAGCTATACCAATTAACTGACTAATCCATAGATAGATAGATAGATAGGTGGAGAGATAATACAGCTTTATCTGAGACCTTTATCTCAGCTCAGTTCTTTAGGTAGGAATGCTTGTGTGAGATTGATCATGTACATTACATAGGACCTGATAGAAATAGCCCTCTTGTCACATTTCCACTTATTCTTACCACCCAGACTTGTCATTTATTTGTGGAGGGTTTTTTTATCCACACTTAGCTTTTCTCAACTTTATAAAATGAACAAACATAAGTCGGTATCTTTTTAAAAGATTAGAACATGTCTTGTTAGTTTAAAAGATGAAGCTTTGGGCAATTGGCATCCTGCAGAGTCCAGGAGAGGACTGAGCCTTAGAGAACGAGTGTTAGTGCCATGTCAGGAAGGAAACACCTGCATGAAAACACTGTTTCCTTGAATGTGATGACATCACCAACAGCCGCTTGGTGACGGAGGATGCTGGTTCATACACACTTCCTTACTCAAGTAGTGGCCCACCTTTGCTAGCCGGTTAGCCTGACCTAAATAAAGGCTTCGTAATGCTTTCCACCACTGCATTCATTTAGGCTGGCAGAGCAAGCCGGTTTTCCAAGAGCTGACATTTTCTCTTGAGTTCTATGCCTGCCCTTTAAGTGTGCTGCCACCAGCGGGGGTGGTGCCTCTCCTGTGATACGAACAATAACAACTATGGCAAAAATGATAATAGAAATACAGTTGCGGACTTTTGAAGGGAAATTATAAGTGACTTAATCCAATGGTTTCCAAACATTATGTTCCTGTTTAGCTGCAGAATCCTTTCAATAAAGAAAAATTTATTCAGAAGATTAATTAAATCAGATAAAGGTGGAGCTACTCTGGTGAACTGAGGGACCAGTGTCTCCCCCAGGACACCCCCGGGGCAGGGGCTGCAGTGGAGGACAGTGCAGGCTTCCCAGCTCACACCGCCCCTGCCTCAGAGCCAGAGCTCACTGAAGGGCTGGCGTGCCCCCTCTGCTATTATAGACTAGGTGAAGGAGCTAAGGTCCTTGGCAGTGTAGCAACTTCTCCAAGATCACAGAGATAGTGACAGATCTGTGAATCTATTTGAAAAAATGCATTTTTTTCAAAATATAAAAATTTCACTTTTACAGTAACTTCTAAGCTCCTGAGCACTTCTGAATTGCTCTGACTTTATTTCACCCGACTAACACGATGTATCTGTGACCCAGGCAAGATATTTTTTTTTTTTTTTTTTTTTTTTCCGGTACGCGGGTCTCTCACTGCTGCGGCCTCCTCCGTTGCGGAGCACTGGCTCCAGACGCGCAGGCTCAGCGGCCATGGCTCACGGGCCCAGCAGCTCCGCCGCATGTGGGATCCTCCCGGACCGGGGCACGAACCCGCGTCCCCTGCATCGGCAGGCGGACTCCCAACCACTGCGCCACCAGGGAAGCCCAAGATACATTTTTTCTTAGCCCAGGTTTACACATGAGAAATGGAGACTCAGAGAGGTAAAGGATTTGTCCCAAGTGAACCTTCTTGTAGGCGGTGGAGGCGGGGTCACAATGGCGGGGCCCCTGGCACACTGCTCAAAGTTTTATCCACTGTGCAATGACCTCATGATTCACGTGGAAATTTTTGCCATAGATATCAAATAACTCTAGTCAAAGAGGCTACCACTTGACTGTCTACTAACTTATGCCTTTAAAATAAAAACAGGAGTAATTAATATTAACACTTAAACATTAATAGTACGGAGTACTAGGGTTAAACAATATGTGACAATGCAAAGGGGTAAATTGGATGTCTTGCAAATCTCAATTAAATCAAAATAAACAGCTGTCTAATTTATCTTGAGTCTTTTTTAGCCTTGTTTGGAACTTACTCAAACATCCAAGGTCCTAGACAACTTTTTCAAATGTCAAGCTCTCAGTTTTTCATTGCTACTGGTTTCCATAGGCCTTAACTGAAGAAGAAAGACAAAACTACTGAGTGAGAATTAATCCCAGCTGTCCTCAGTACGCATTCTGAGAAAGGGCCTGGCCCACAGTATTGGAGACAGGAAAACCCCAATTTCCTGACGGCCTGCTCCTTTCTCTCTTCCTTCCTTCTGCAATTCTACTCTCACCAAATTTGATATGGAACCTTGAACGTGGCTCCCTGTGCGCTTGGTGTTGAAGTCCAAACAGCTCTCTTCACAATGGTGAATATAATCCACCTCAGTCTCTCCATCCTTTGGAATCTGAAAACATTCTCCTGGGGGTGCAGCTCATCTTTCAGAGATTTAAACTTTTTCTTTCATGCAGCTTGACAGAAACCACGAGAGAGAAAAGATTATGGCCACTCCATATGTCTGCTTCTCCATGAGTGTGTGTGTGTGTGTGTGTGTGTGTGTGTGTGTGTGTGTGTTTTTTCCCAGTGAGAGGGGAGTATATTTTCTCTTTTCAAGGAGGAGTCTCCCCTCCCTTTAGGTTTCTAGCTGCTGGTTGCTTGCTGATTAATTTAAATCTACACACAACTGGTTCCCTTATTAATGATTCTGCCAAGTTTCCAGAACATAGCAGGATTAACCTGCTCTGAATATAGACCGTTCTTTTTTAAAGGGGCCACTGCCTTTTAATAAGAACAGAAGAGGACAAATAGCATGGCGATACCATTGTTTATTCATGGGGATACCATGAGCTGTCTCCAGAATCTTTAAAATACACCTGTCTGGGCTTCCCTGGTGGCGCAGTGCTTGAGAGTCCGCCTGCCGATGCAGGAGACGCGGGTTCGTGCCCCGTTTCGGGAAGATCCCACATGCCACGGAGCGGCTGGGCCCGTGAGCCATGGCCGCTGAGCCTGCGCGTCCGGAGCCTGTGCTCCGCAAATGGGAGAGGCCACAACAGTGAGAGGCCCGCATAACGCAAGGAAAAAAAAAAAAAAAAAAAAAAAAATACACCTGTGCCCTGAAAGTTTAAGGCAGCAAAATCCCCCTACCGTGGTAAACAACAGCCATCTAGGGGAACAGACTCAGAAACTTCTTAAACACATTGGTAGTGAGTTGGGAATGTCTCAAACTCCAAAAAGGTAACAGGAGAGGATCTCAAGGAGGTGAAGTGAGGCCGAAACGAGACTGCAATTTAGTTCAGCACAAATACAAGCAATTCCATTAAACCATGTTTGAAGAAAGATCATGTGAACAGCAGGAGGTTTATAAGAAATAACAGAAATTAAAAGGAGAGTTACAGCAACAGACATTGGTAGTGCTCACCCGAGAGACTAGGAGTTTGGCCAGACGCACTTCATGCGAGACGAGAGGACCCAAAGCCTCCTTAAAATTGCGACATCATCAGACTCACTCTGGATCTGATATCAGACTGGCCACACAAGTTTCCTGCATAGTTTGCTTTAAGGAAGGTGCTAGGTAGGTCGGGCTGAAATGGAACGATCACGGCCCATTGAGCGTGCATGTGCATGTGCGTGTGTGTACCCAAATCTAGTTAACGCGAGTCAGCTTCAGCTCTCCTTTCAGTGGATTCCTTATGCAAAATGCCGAGGCCTGCAGATTGGAGGAGCAGAGCCTGAACCCCAGCAAATTCTCTATGATAAATGGCACCCCTTGGGCATCTGAGAGGCTAGGCATCTTTCTATGTGCAAAACAGATTTGCTTCCTTATATCATATGCCTTCTTGAACCACCACAAAAGCAAAACAAAAAACTTTCAACACGCTCACCTCACAGAACCATGGTGAGAATTAAACAGGAAAAGTGATCCAGCTCATAGCAAATGCTCAATAATTCTTAGTTACCATCTCACATGAGGCCTCCTCTGTTACACCTTACAGGGCATGAGAACCTCAAAAAGCATTCTATTTACCTGGTATCCTAGTTTCTTAGACTTCAGTAACTGGCATGTGGATGACACACGTTATGACAAGAAATATGTTCTGGTTTTTCCTAGTTATCTGACAGCCATAAATAAAGTCACAAATCTACAAGACTCCAGAGAGGCACAATCCAATCTACCATCTCTAAACTTTATACAAGGTGAGCAAGTTTTCTCACAAAGATGAAATGAGACTGTTTCCGGTTTCAAGGAGCTTACGATACCCAGCAGGGAAATAGACACAAAACAACCGATGACTCTTTGCCCTCTATGATCCCTATGAGCTGGACTGTGATTGGATTGTGCTGGGTATTGCAAAGGGGTTGTGGATTAATTTATTTTAAGGGGCAGTAAATAATATCAATTTTAGAGCATGAATGTGTATGCAACCTAATGCAATAAGTAAACTTTCCAGGTATTGAAAGTGAGGGGAGAGGAAAGGCAAGGGAATGTGATATTATTTTTAAGGTAGGGAAAATATGAGGGATTAAACATTTCCCCTTGGTTGCTAGGTGTTCTCTCTGTTGCTGTTCTGGAGCTGAAAACACCAAGCAAAGAAACTGCAGGCTGTAAAATGCTACAAGGAGAGCAGGTTTGGGAGCTGTCCAGCTCTCTCTCTCTCTGTTTCCCACCAAATACCATACAGCTCCCAGAGCTGAGATTTCCTCTAAATCCAGGATTTGGCCATGTGTCCCCATGGCAAGCCTGAGGTTCAATTCCAGGAATTAAGTTTGGCCTTCCTCCTAGTGCATTCACAAGACTCTAGAAAGAATTACAGCCTATCAGCAAGACAAACTCAAAGGAAGCCCAACATGATCACAGTATCTTCCAGAAATGCAAAGATGTCCTGGAAATGGTATTTTTCACTTTGAAAGAAAGCCAAAAATTTAATGAAAGAAGAGAAGACCAAAGGGAAAAAAACAAAGGTCAGAAATACAAAATGATTTTTGAAACCCTACAAAACCCTTGCTTTTGAAAGCAAGAATGCGTGGTTCTAACATGTTTCAGTGTCCAGTTTTTCAAAAATCAAGCTTTGTGCGACCTCTGATCATTTGAACGGCATAAAAATCTAAGCCAAATGACAGATTCTGCTTAATGTTTGTCTCAGCAGAGCAACTGACCCCTTTTCAAAGTATCCTTCCAAATAAGAAACTTGTTTAACTTTCCCAGACTCTGTTCGTCTTAGAAATACTACCTTACCCTTTGCTCCCTTTTATCTTGGGTATCTTAAGAAAATTAAATTTCTAATGTGTTTCCACCAGAGGGCAGTAAATAACAAACAAACAAACAACCTGCTCACTGAACAAAATTTCTTCTAAACATTTGGACGGAAACAAATTTTATTTTCCCATTAACCTGCATGATAGGCTCAGAGATGATCAGGCTTGAAAATGATTATTTGATCGCTCCTGGGCTTCTATTTAACATCCTCATTCTGTCATGGACAGTACGACCTGTAAACATATCCCAGGATGAACTAGGGAAAGCTGTTTTTATAAAATGAAAAACTTTCCTTCACCTTCAGAAGTGCCCATTCTGTCCATTCACCCAGGGTCTGCTTAGATCGGCAACCTCTCACCCCTGCAGGTCGAGGGGCTTGGTGGGCATCAGTGACTGCATGTCACCATTGTCAGGACAGACGCTGGCAAGAGGCCGCTTGAGCACTCTAACAGGAGCTGTGAATGCTATGCAGCAATCTGGCCGGAAAAGAAAGGACAGGGATGCCATCCAGTGGTCAGCCCGTGGCCTTGCCGCCTGTGTGATCCTCAGCACCGCCTCCACCGAAAGCCCTAGAATACAGTTTGCCGGCTCTGAATCTGGAAGGTAACTGGGGCCCAAAGAAATCATTATTCCAATCTGAGCCCATCTCAGCTGCACAGCCTACTTGTCTAAATTGCAAAGCAAGGATAAAGGGCCCTGGATGCTAACTTGAAAAGCTGGCCGAGGGGCCCTCAAGGGCAGCTGGTTCTCAGAACCTCCCTGTGGCTTTTCCAGTACTGATCCCTGGGACCACCAAGGCCTCCTGAATTACAGCCTCCAGGGATGAGGCTTGAGAAATGGTATTTCTAAAAAGATTTCTGGATGATTCTAATGCAGTAAATCTCACCTAGTCCAAAGACTGCCTTGTGGGAACCCAGGGATTTTGTCCATTCTTCCATCTTTAGGTAGGGTTGTGCTTCACCTCCCCCGGCTCTGCAAGTGTTTTTTCCCAACTCTGAAAGCTTTAAACATCTATTCTAGTCGTCCATTCTAGTGTCCAAAATCCCAGACCATCAGGGACTTCTCCTTTCTGGCCTGAGTCCATGCTCTGCTGCTTACTAGCTGCATAACCCAGCCTTGGAATATCTCGTTTGACATGAATAAATGGAGTTGTGACAGTACTTACCCTGTAGATTTGTTGGGGAGAGGAAAGTGCTTAGCGCAGTAGCTGCCACTTAGTAAGCACTAAGATGCCTGTTATTTGTCTCATTTATTATTACCCTCTTCTGGCTGCTCTTGTAGCATACGCTTTTTCTTTTTTGGTCCCCAAAGATAGAGTGATCTATCATGCTGAGTCTAGGGCTTGATATCTAGCTTGCTGTCTTACCTGTCTGCCCTCACCTTCCCCAGACCTGTACAGCTCTTGTTGTTATTGATAGATTTACCTACAGGCTCTGTTTACCCATTTTCTGAGCTAATGCTGATCACAACAGGAGCTTCAGTGCCCCGTTGCCAGATACTGGAATGTATGAAAACGTTTCCTGAAAACGTTTCCTGGAATGTATGAAAACGTTTCCTTGGAGTGTTGTCCCAACAACACTCCAAGCTAAGCATTAAGTTCTCTAATTTATAGAGGAGGAAACTGCATCTTAAAGAGGTAAAGGTGTAAGTGGCATACTTCCCTGGGTGCCTCCAAAGTCCAGGAAATGAATTGTTCCCTGGGATGAGCTCTGGGCAAACCTAGCCAGTCTCTGACTCTAACTGCTACTGATGGTCTAGTTTGCATGCCCAGGGGCCCTGCCCAGCATCCAGGTCCTTGTTAGCACAGCTGACTGGCCTGCTTATCTGGGATGCCTTGTCTTAACACCTGCAAGCCCCTCCCTAGGAAGCTGAATCCTGTTTCCTACCTCCTTTGGTCCTGGCATGTGCACTGCTCTGATGGATGGATCCTCCAGGCCATGACAGGGCAGCTTGCCTGACCTCAAGAATCACTCACTGCTGTACCCCTCCAGCAATCCACCCCCCCTCAAATGCACAACCCCTGGTAAAGCAAGCCCACATTTATCAAGTCTCATGGACACCATGCACACAACTACTGGCTGCCCTTTCCAAAAAGGCCAGCCCTACAATTGCCTCGATTTCCCCAGCAATCTGTTCTTTCCTTGTTCCAGTTTTCCTCAGTTCACACCACCATAAGTTCCTCACACCTGAGCCTGTTCCAGTCACGGTATCACCAGCGTGCTGCATGAAGAAAGGCACCCACCCACCAAAACACATGCAAGCCCCCAGGCACACAGAAGGGAAGAATGTGAGTCAGGATAAGAGCAAATACAAAGGGCTGTAAAACTGGAAAACAGTAAATCCTGTTACTATGCTCTTACAACATATTCAACCTCACTTGAATTCAGGAACTAATTTATAAACATGTCTATAAAAACAGTAAACAAGCTATTAAGCCATTTGTAGCAACAGGGATGGACCTAGAGATTATTATACTAAGTGAAGTAAGCCAGACAAAGACAAATATCATATGCTATCGCTTATATGTGGAATCTAAAAAAAAAAAAAAAAAAAAAAAGTGACACAAAAGTATTTACAAAACAGAAATGGACCCACAGACATAAAAACAAACTTATGGTTTACCAAAGGGGAAGGGGGTGGGGAGGGATAAATTAGGGGTTTGGAATGAACATATGCACATTGCTATATATAAAATAGATAAACAACAAGGACCTACTGTATAGCACAGAGAAAATACTCACTATTTTTTAATAACCTATAAGGGAAAAGAATCTGCAAAAGAACATACACACACACACATATATATACATACATACGTGTATATATATATATATATATATATATATATATATATATAAACTGAATCACTTTGCTGTATACTTGAAACTGACACAATATTGTAAATCAACTATATTTCAATAAAAAATAAATTAATTAAAAAATTAAAAATAACAATAAAACACAAGCTATTAGGTAAGGTATCCTGGGGGATACAAAGAAGCCCAAGAGATAATCCTTGCCCTTAAGGAAATATATTTTTAAATAAAAGCACACAGTTTTCAGTGTTAATATTGACACATGGCAATGTATGTTAAGGATGACATGAGTCACACATTCAGTGTGTGCTGGAGGATTTGACAGGAGAAGACTGCCACAGCCTGTGGGGGTCATAGGCAGCTGCCCCGAAGACGTATTTTTTTGCTGGGCAATGTATGATGAGTAAAAATTATTGAAGTGGAAAAGCCATGGGATGGCCCAGGAGGAGTGCCCAGAGAAAGGACCAGAATGTATCCAGTGGAGCTGAAAACGACTGAGAGCACGTGAGCACCAGGGTTGCAGGTGGAAGGTTGGAACTGGACTGTGGACAAAGTTGAGAGTGGGGCTGAGGAGTCCACAGTTAATTCTCTGGACAAGAGTCTCCCCATGTGGCCTTGGAGAAAGGAATGACATGTCAAAAGGGTGTCGTGGGAAAATTTATGCAGCAACAGTTAATAAGAGGCTTGGAGGATATCCTGAAGGGAAGGTGGTCTAGTTCAGTGTTGCTCAACATATATCTTATATCTCAACATATATGTTCCAAAGAACATATATGTTCTTTGGAATGTAAGCAGAAGGTGAATTAATCGAAGATATTGTAAAGTGAAATAAAGGAAGCCTATACTGAATTAAACAAAGTAAAATGGGTGTCTTCTCTGCAGATCTCAGAGCCTTGACAGTAAGCCTCTGAAGGAGATGTAAAATGGAGCATCTCCCAAACTTACTTAGCTGACAACTGAACTACTTTCCACAGTGCAGCTTACGGGACCAGCACTCTGAGATAAAAGCTTTGGATGGGGCTTCCCTGGTGGCGCAATGGTTGAGAGTCCGCCTGCCGATGCAGGAGACACGGGTTCGTGCCCTGTTCCGGGAAGATCCCATATGCCGCGGAGCGGCTGCGCCCGGGAGCCACGGCCGCTGAGCCTGCGCGCCCGCAGCCTGTGCTCCGCAACGGGAGAGGCCACAACAGTGAGAGGCCCGCATGTCGCAAAAAAAAAAAAAAAAAAGCTTTGGATGACTGAGGGTGGCCTGAAGCAAGGGACAGAGGTTGTCATTTTAAAGAAGACATCTACAGATCTCTGCTCTACATTGTGTCAATTCAGGGAGAAGACAGAAATGGAGAGACAACTCTATCCGTCCATTCCCTCACTTTAGACGTGTTGGTGTCATTCTTGACTCCTGTCTTTCTCTCAAATTACGCATCTAATCCATCAGCCATACCTGATGAATCTATCTTCAAAGTTATATCCAGAATCTGACCACTTCTCACCACCTCCTTGGTAACTTCTCTATAGAAAACCACTACCATCCTTATAACTGGTCTCTTCCTTCCACCCCAATGGTGGAAGTCAGAGTGATTGTTTTAAAAATTAACCAGATCGGGCTTCCCTGGTGGCGCAGTGGTTGAGAGTCCGCCTGCCGATGCAGGGAACGCGGGTTCGTGCCCCGGTCCGGGAAGATCCCACATGCCGCGGAGTGGCTGGGTCTGTGAGCCATGGCCGCTGAGCCTGCGCGTCTGGAGCCTGTGCTCCGCAACGGGAGAGTCCACAGCAGTGAGAGGCCCGAATACTGCAAAAAAAAAAAAAAAAAAAAATTAACCAGATCACATCGCTCCTCTGTTTAAAACTCTGTGATGGCTCCCATATCACTCAGAGTAAAAGTCAAAGTCCTGCCATTGCCTCAAGACTCGGCATGTCCTCCCCACGACCCACGTCACCTCTTCCACCTCACTTACTGCTATTTCCCCCCGCCCTTAGCTCCACTCCAGGCACTCTGGCCCCCTTTCTGCTCCTTGAACAATCCAGGCATACCCCTAACTCCGGGGAATATATTCCTATTGGCAGTGTCTATCCACTGCCAATAGGAATCTATTCCCCAAGAGGACAGGAATCCCCCACTCCACCCGTTTTGTTTTATTCCTGTTGCCTAGCACATAAGAGGCACTGTATAAGTCGAAATAGCTAATTAATTAAGTTCCAACAGCGATGCTGTGAGTAGGTGTAAGAAGGCATAATCTATATTTCATAGATAAAGCAATGGAGAGTCAGAGATGATATGTGATTTGTTTAAGAGTACAAGTTAATGGTTAGTTAATTTACTATTTTCTAATTTTCAGATTAGAATCTAGGTCTCTTGACTTTTTAACTAGGCAGTAATGTGTGGCCATGGAAACAGAAAACTAGCTTTAACAAATCAAAATGGCTAAATTCACAGAATACGGTAGGCAACCTCTTTTTTTGAAAAAAAAGAGAATTATGTGCTAAATATCATCCATTTCCTTTAGCTCCTTAGGACTGTTCAACATAAAAATTTCACTTATATTCTATATACTATGTCAAGCAAAGAAGTAAAATGGAGATAAACACAAAGAAATATAAACAGATCTTAATGAAACCTCACTCTACAGAGTTCCATCACAAGTGTTTACTAGTTTAGAGGACCCCGATTACATTACAGACATCTTAAGGGGCTTTTTCTGACCCAGGGAAGGGGAAACACCTATGCTGGCAAAACCTAAGATGGCAAAAATGAAAAATGTTATGAAAACAAAAAAGCAACAGTTCTTATATATCTATAAAAACAGCAACCAAACAGCCCAGCATTCCAGTGCATCCATCAGGGCACAAGGTATGAGCAACAACTGGGAGTAAAGAGGAACTGTAGTTCTTTTCCACTAGAGTGCACAAAAATTCTTCTCTAAACTGGACTTGTTCCCTTCCCAAGACCCTTGGGGTATCTCTGCAGGAACTCTGCACACATTAGGCTAGGAATGACTGGAGTTACTTTTTATCTGAAGTGCCCTGCTCTACTAGGCTGGTACCTAGAGATACTGCAGAACTGATTTTCCACAAGAGAAAATGGGTGTGGGGTGGGATGGAAGGAAGAGCTGTGGAAACAGAGACACTCAAACCAGAAGACTAAAGGTGTAAGGAGCCTGTTTGAGAGAAGATAGTTGTTCCAGACCAATAGTTCTCAGGATTTAGCATATATCAGAATCAGCTGGAGGGTTGTAAAAAACACAGATTGTTGGGTTCCACCCCAGAGTTTCTGATTCCATAGGTCTGAGAATTAGCATTTCTAACAAGCTCCCAAGTGGTGCTGAAGTTGCTGACAGGGAATTACATTAAGGGAATCACTACTGTAGATGTACCAGTTACCAAAATAGGACTCCATCTTGGGAAAAATGTAACAAGAAACCTAAAATCCTCTAGAAAAAAATCCCAGAGTCTTAAAGTGTTAGAACTTGAAAGGCCCCTAAGAGGCTCTCTTGTTATAGAGGGCCAAAGAGGTTACTTAATGTGCCCAAGGTCATGTTTTTCAAACTACAGATTGAAACCACTTGAGGACTGTAAAAACAGTTTAGGATACAGTGACCAAGAAGAAAAGAGAAAGACTTAAATTACAAAAATGGGAAATGAGAGCACGGACATCACTGCTGATCTTTCAGAAATAAAAATATCAAAAGGAAAAACTATGAATAATCATATGCCAACAAATTAGATAACCTAGATGAAACAGACACATTCCTAGAAAGACACAAACTACCGAACCTGACTCAAGAAGAAATAGTAAATCTGACTAGACTCTTACAAGTAATGAGATTGATCTAATAATCAAAACCCTTCCCAAAAAGAAAAACCAGGCTCAATGGTTTTACTGGTGAACTTTACCAAGGGTAAAGTGTAAAGAAGAAATAACATCGATACTACACAAACTCTTCCCCAAAAATGAAAGAGGGAACCCTTCTCAACTGAAGGATAATAAAGCCAATATCATTCTGATACCAAATTCAGACGACATCCCAAGAAAAGTAAATTACAGACAATATCCCTTATGAATATTAAAAAATCCTCAATAAAATACTAGCAAAACTAAATCCAGCACCGTATAAAAAAGATTACACTACACCAGGATCAAATGGGATTTATTCCAGGAATGCAAGATTGTTTAACTTATGAAAATCAATGTATTCAGTACAGCATAGTAATAGAATAAAGGACAAAAAAAAAGCGTGATAATAGGCTCAAAAAAAAAATAAGCTTGAGAAAATCTGCTTTTTAAATTTATCATTTCATGATAAAAACACTCAACAAAGTAGTAATAGAAAGGAAATTCCTCAACCTGATAAAAAGCCTCTATGAAAACCCCACAGCTGACGTACTTAACGGTGAAGGACTGGAGGCTTTGCCCTAAAAACAGGAAGAATACAAGGATGTCCCCTCTTGCCACTTACATTCAACATTATACTGAAGGTTTTAGCCAGAAAATTAGGCAAGAAAAAGCAATAAAAGACATCCACGTTGCAAAGAAAGGAGTAAAACTGTCACTATTTACTTGTATATACAAGATTCTAAGGAATCTACACAAAAAGAGTAGGACTAACACATGAGTTCAGCAAGGTTTCAGGATACAAGATCAATATACAAAAATCAATTTTTCTACACATTAGCAATGAACAATCCAAAACTGAAATTAAGAAAGCAATTTCATTTACAATAGCATCTAAAAAAATAAATACTTAGGTATAAAATTAACAAAAGAAGTGAAAGACTTGTACACTGAGAAGCAAAGCATCGCTGAGAGAAATTTTAAAAGATCTACAGAAATGGAAAGACATGCAATGTTCATGAATTGAAAAACTTAATAATGTTAAGATAATATTTCCCAAGTGAATCTACAGATTCAATTCAATGTCTATCAAAATCCCAGCTGGCTTTTTTTTTTGCAGAAATTGACAAACTGATCCTAAAATTCATGTTCAGAAATGTTGGGATCTAGGGCAAGACAACAACTCTATCACTAGAATTTCTTCCCATCAAGCCCATGAATTTATTAAGATAGTGCATACAGACTAAAACTCTTAGTGCATCTTCCTAAAATCTAAGCATACAACAGATTTCAGATATGTTTTCTTTGATGTTAGAGGATAACAATGGGGGATTGGTACCATGATGAGAGAATATAGCATGATAGAAACATGAAGATAAAACCTCAAAGCATACGTGTGGCCTGAAGATTTGCTGGAAAGAGAAAAGAGACTAACAACTCTTCCCATCTAGAGGGGGCTGTGGCTGGGGAGTAAGTGTGCATGATAGAGTCACTCAACCACCCAGCTCCATCTCCAGGTTTCCAAACAGCCCCACTCTCTACCACTGGATTCATGTTTGGGAGTCTATTGGCAAAGCTCAGGCAAAGTGAAGTCTTTTTTTTTTTTTACCTTTTTTACCTGATTTTACCTTTCCCAAGAAGAAGAAAATGAAACTGTTTTAGGTTTGCTCACACCTGTCATCTCAGTCATGAATCAGATGAAAGAAAAGTCCTTGATTTGACTTTTAATTTTGTCACTCAGTAGTTTATCTCTAAATTGGAAATGATAATATCTGTATATTGTGATAATTAAAATACAATCTTTCTGCTTGCTCCTCAGAGTAATTTGTGACAACGCCCTAATTTTTTAAAAGAGAAACGAATCAGATGCATTTATCACTTGAACATTTATATACCTTCTAATTCCTAAGAGTGCTCTGGGATATTGCTGTGAGGATTCAGAGCAAATTCCTCCACCGTCTTGGGTTTCTCCTTCATTTTCTAAGGGAAGGAAGGAATAAAAAGGAAAGCACGTAAACATTAGAGCATTGCATTCCTATATCCCGGGCTGACTGTGCTGTTACTTTCTTCCCTGGATGCTTTTCCCAGCTCCACCTCTAAACTTGAAATGAATAGGGGAGCCAGTGGCACCAGCAAGTAGTGGTGCCCATTTCTACTGAATGTACACACTTGTTTAACACTCTTTGAACAAAACTGACACCAAGAAATTTACCCCAGAGTTTCCATTGTCTGAAATTCTGTATTTCCAGAACATCTAATGTTTTCCTCTTGCTTTTCTTTTCTCCACCACCACTGAATTATGTTGTTATTAATTCTCATTAATCAGCAAAGAAATTATTCATTTATTTATTCAGTGAATCGGAAATGTCAAGAGTTTTTGTCAGTTTTTTTCAAACCCTGAAAGTTTCTGCCTTCTCCGTGTAGTAGCCAGAGTGACAGAAGATTTTTAACTTATATATGAGCTCTCATTTCATTCTTCCTAACCTTCACACACAACATGCTTTGAAAAGAAAACTGTTATTTGGTAGGGAAGATTTTCCTTTTCACTGGGGGAAAAAGGAGGAGAAATAAATCAGGCAATTCCACACATCTGCTTAGCTGAAGAGGACTAAAATACATAAAACTTCCTTATTTTCTAATTAACAGCTATAGGGCTGGTCTCAGGAAACAATGCATAAGCAGTCCATAAAAGGGGAAACGCTCAATATCACTATGCAAAGATGGTAATTAAAACAGGAGGGAAAAAGGCTGGTTATAAATTACACTACACAGGAGACTATAAAAAGTCTTTTTAATTAACTGAAAGAATGAGGTAAGCAAACTAAGCTTTTACAACTGTCTACTGAAGTTTGGAGACAAATGACACAATAATTTTTTTTTATGTTATTGGTAAGCTGAATACCACTAATCACCATCTCAAGGGGTGTGTATTTTCCTGAACAAATTCTAAAAATAATATCATTGAAGATGTTGGCATTTGCACTGTTTCTCTGTAACTCACCTATTATAGCAGAATCCAGAAACATCCACTGTAAGAGCCAGACTTTTTCTAAAGAACAAAGGAGTTTGTCCAAGCTTCTTATGTGAAAGCCACAACAGAAAAATCCAATACTACAGGCATTAAACTCAAACATGTGTCTGCCTGTTTCCTCTGGTGTAGGAGAAGCAATTTATTTTAGAGGTAGTTTCTTAGTCTGGGGCTCCAGACTCCAAGGTCTGTTGCCAACTTCATTTGTGTTTCTTTGGGGGTACTTTCCACCTTGGTCACTATCTCCGGTTGTCTTATTCTTCATATTAACACGATAATGGTGAAATCATTGCACGTAATGAGAGAATCTAAGAAAATCCTAACACGTGTGTATAGCATTATAATGGTGGCATGTTGTATTGACTTCAAACCTCTTTTTGATCCCTTATCAAAATCTATGGTTCACCGTAGGCCTGAAAATTGGAGGGTGAACATCAGAGCTAAGTTGGGGAGTATTTTGTTTGATACTATTGAAAAGTATGCTTCAAAACGGGGGAAAGAAACTAATCCTTAGGAACATGGCCTATACAGTAATCCAATTAGATGAGTCAAGCAAAATTAGGAATGGTTTTGGACTTCCTATGTTGCTCTTTATTTTCCACAATTTCTCCCCATAGGGCTTTTTTTTTTTTTTTAATTTTTGGCTGCATTGGGTCTTCATGGCTGCGCGTGGGCTTTCTCTAGTTGCGGTGAGTGGGAGCTACTCTTCGTCATGGTGCAAGGCCTTCTCATCACGGTGGCTTCTCTCGCTGCAGCTCTAGGCACACAGGCTTCAGTAGTTGCGGCACGTGGGCTCAGTAGTTGTGGCGCACGGGCTTAGTTGCTCCGAGGCGTGTGGGATCTTCCCAGACCAGGGCTCAAACCCGTGTCCCCTGCATTGGCAGGCAGATTCTTAACCATTGCGCCAACAGGGAAGTCCCCCCATAGGGCTCTTTTTAAATGATGTGTCACCTCAATAATTTACTTTTCCTAACACAAAAGAAGAAATATAATTTCTACGCATTTTAATTCTGCTTAAAGAAAACCCCAAAAAACTTAAAAGTCCAAAGCCTAGAGCAGACCACTGGAGTAAAAAAAGCTCTCAACTGACTAGAAGCAACCCTGGAAAGAGATAAAGGGATTTAGGAATTAATAAGGTCTGGCTCCTCACTTTGTGTCAACACAATTTAGTCCTCATAATACCTGACTCCATTACCATATAGCTATGCCTACTGCTCCCTCTCCCTTATTATCAATCGTGAGCACCACAATTACCGAGTGACACAGCTCAAGGTCACATGGAAGGATGATTCTTGAGACCGAAGTGCATTTCTATACAGAGCCTCTAGATGGCACTCGTTCTTATCAGTAGTCAAGGTGAACAATTTTCTTTCCTATCTTCCCAACTATCAAAGGACTAAAATTGGCCCTCTTGTCGTATTTTTTGATACAATTGCCCTATGGCGTCTTAGTAGAAAGGTGGATGCTTACATAACTCATCAGTCAAAGTTTACCAACAACAATTTGTGCCCTTGACTTAAAGAAAAAAATCACATGTAACTAGAGGGCTTGAGTTCCTGCTACTGCCCTGACTGAACCCTGCACAGCCAGTATGCCACCATGTGGAAGTGTTCGTTTCAGAGTTATATAGTTCCTACATCTGACTTTGGACCCTACCTCCAATGTCACCAAGGTAATGAACGAAGAGGTGCGCTGGCATCTCCAGTCCCCACAAAGACTAGTTCCTTATGCTTCTTACCACTCAGCTATAGCTGAGGGGAGGTCATGATATCTGCCGTTAGAAGCTGCACACAGGTGAAAGGGAGCTGGGTTTCCCACCAACTCAAGACTGTCTCTGTAACTGATAGGTTAGTGGCCTCAAATAACCCTTGTCTTTCTGTGTCACTAAAGGCATTAGGGATACTTCTGTAAAGCTCACAACTAGCCTTAAGATCATTGCAGCTCCTCTATCACATTCAATATTCCCTGGATGAATAGGCAGCATCCTCCAAATGCTATTCCTCCCTCTTCCCACTACCCACCCCCCAATATAGACACAGAGTTCTCAGAAAACCAAGTATGTTGTTCATGCTTTGCAGGGAACACAATTCAGCTCTACTGACCTGGGCACAATCAGGACGTGGTTATGGTAAGGAGGAAATGTAGAAATGTTGAGGGTAGGCTATAGAGTAGAAAACTGAAGAAAGTTGCTGGAATTCCTTTCTTTCACACTTTGAATGATATTTAGTGAACACTTTTTAATGTCTGGGGATTCTCAAGAATTCATAGTTCTGTGTAAAAACAGATATTTCAGAGAATGACAAAGAGTTAAGACCAGTTTTCAAATTTATTTTCTTTCATTTTTTCTTATTTCATCTCCAACTCCCTGATGCTGACTATAGGCTTGTTATTTTCCAAAGCTGGACCTAACCATGGGTTTGCAGATTGACCTCTATACGACTAGGAGGTGCTGACAAACACAACAAACACAACACAGGTTGACTTTTAAGACTCTTAAGAAAACACAGAACAATCTCTCATTAACCCTTTGTCCTCAATGCAAAGACCCTTGTGCTTCTTTGCAAT
Source organism: Lipotes vexillifer (assembly GCF_000442215.2). Classification (NCBI taxonomy): domain Eukaryota; kingdom Metazoa; phylum Chordata; class Mammalia; order Artiodactyla; family Lipotidae; genus Lipotes; species Lipotes vexillifer. The sequence continues at coordinate 120,030 of NW_006779593.1, forward strand.
TAAGAACTCTTATAAACATTCTCTCCTCAGTGAGTTATTTTTCTAATAGCTTATCTTGCTGAGACATAATGCAATGAAGGTTGTAGGTGCCATACCTAAAAATCTAGTTGTATAAGTTGTATTAAATAATTCAAATGGACCATTTAACTAATCCTGGGTTTCTTCCAGAAAGCCAAAGGTCTTAATTTGATTGTTTAGTTCATCTCTCCTTCCATTTGTACTCAGAAGACTCTTCCTTAGGACTCGGGGATGGAAAGAAAACCACTACAGCTGCAGGTTTACCCAGAAACACTTTAAGCCTGCCATTTTCCTGAATATCTCTTAAATGTTTAGAGCTCCATAAAACTCAAGCTGCATTGGACGAATTCAGTAAACACCACCAAATGTAGTTTTCTAGGAAAAAAGCTGCCAATTTGTAAGACACAAGATTAAGCCTCCAGATGGCCTTTTTCTGAAGGGTGAGGATTAATTGGATTTCCATGTCCTTGTTTGCCTCTCTGGTCCACCCCGAGCAACCTTTTCTAGAGCAGAGTCTGGGAAACCAAAGTTTACACAAAGGCGCGGATGAAACAGACCATGTGGTATTGATTTACAGGAACTTGGGGCCTCCTGTTAACCATTTCCAAACAAGCTTCTTCCTGCCTGAAAAAATGCCTAAAAATCTACCTCTAGAAGATATCTATTTTTTGGCTCCGAAAGACCTATTTTTCTAGCTCCCTAACCAAATCCAAATGTCCTTGGGAAAGGTATCATCTCCAGGGCTTATTAGCAACATCTGTATTCCCCTAACTTCCTTGAACAAAGTATCAAGGAAGAAAGCAGCAGTTCAGAGGAGTTATGAGGCTTGCCTAAGGTTACACAGCTTGTAAGTGGCTAAATCCATGTAGTGCTTAACAGTGAGCCTTTGGAAGGAGCCAGGAAGCCAGCTCTGTGTCAGTTTTCTCTTTTCTTGGCTGTGGGCAGGCAGGCAAGCACACAGTTCAAAGAGCTACTACCATGTTCTTAGAGCAGTGGCTCCAGGAAGAAGGTGGAGAAGAAAGGTGTCTCTCTTCTGTGGTTAGGAAAGCACTGGTGACCTGGTTTAGAGGCAAAGCCATGGGCTTTGTGTCAGGGATGCCCCA
>NW_006779593.1:121202-148589 GCF_000442215.2 Lipotes vexillifer
AGGAATGCCCAATTCGAATCCATGGGGGGCAAAAAAGCCTAGGTCAAATCAGTTTGAAAACTGTTTCTTAATGTATCCCCTTTGGAAGATTTTTGGTAACTAGCATATTAGAACAGTCCCACATGCCATTTTTAAAAATCTCACTATTTCCCCAACTATTTGACATTTATTACCATCTCTCTGGAACAGTTTGAGAAATTCTGCTGTAATGGAAGTTGTGAGCATTTTCTGTCTCCTCACGATGCCCTGCAGCTGCCGTGAAACCCACAACAGAACTCTCTGAAAGCCTTATTCCTGGCAGAAGTTATCAATATTCGCATGTCTTTTTTCCTAGGAGGCACAATCTGGAAAAGCCATAAGGGTCTCAGCTACTTATCACTTAGATCACCTTTTCATTAAGGCCACTGAGGACTGCAGAGGAAAATCTGTTGAAGGTCAAATGCAAGTAAAACCTAATACCCTCTTCTCTCTTTTCCACCTGCAGGCCTATCCTTGTTTTCAGACACCGCCCACCCCCAGCCGCAGTATCCTCTTTTCTAAGGAATTTTCCTCACCAACCCCAGGCAGAGTTAATTCTGCATTCTCTTCTCTCCTGCAGCTAGAATTCCTATTTGTATTACAGTACTTGATACTCTTGCATTGCAGTATCTGCTCACAAACCTGAGTCTCTCAATACCCTGAGGGCGGTTCAAGGCCAGGGAAAATGAAGTATGTATCTTCTTAGCTCCACCACCTGCAGCCCCTTGGATGTGGTAATTGCTCATAAAGTTCTACAATAGGCATAATGTCATGAGGCAACAGATTCAAGAGGCCAAAAATAAGCATACAGAAATTTAAACTAAACTGATTTAAAATTTTAAAGTATGGAAAATTATACCCCATTAAATAGATAATAATTTATTATTATTATATATTTTATTATGGCCATTTAATTTTGCACATAGAGAAAGAAGATGGAAGGAGGAGTGAGGGAGAGAATCAGATGATTTAACAACAACAACAACAGCAGCAGAGAAAAAAGGCTTAGAGGGAAAATAGAAAGGGAAAAAAATTCATACAAACGTTCAAGTAAAGTTAGAGGTAGAAAGACAGAAGAAAAGCAAAACAAGAGTGAAAAAGGAGATGAAGAAAGCATATAAAAGACGGAAGAAATTCAACAGTTTGAAGTATTCGTGAGAGAGTCTACAGGTCAATGTACTGCTTGCTATCACTTAGCATAGACTAACCGTAACTAAATTAACTGTTAGTCACAGATCTGTAACTGCTTTTTATCCTTTGATCTGCTGATTTTTCACTTTGAAGGCCCATGTTGGTGGACCTTAACAGCTGCCATTAACAGCTGCTGAATTCTCTGTGGAAGAGACTTTACAGGTCTGAGTTTTTGTTCCCTTTAGATTTGGGCTCTTCCATGTGAAAGTGTCATGATTTAGCAATTTTTTAAAAACCTTCCAATAGATATTTACTAATAAGCTATTTGAATGGAAATAAATACAATTGTAATAAATGTTTGAATTGCAAACAAAGATAGTGTTTTCATTCCTAAGCATAGGCTTTAAAAAGTATCAGAGCACTTTCATTTCTTGCTAGATTTTCTTTTCTGTAAGATTTTCTTTTCCATCTAGTCTTATCTTCTTAAAATGCCTTCAGGTTCCATAACAATTACCTACTTGCCTCCTGGGGCTTATCTATTTTTATTACTTAGCAATGGTCAGTTTCCCCTAAAGCAGGGTTGTGGTAATTAACCGGAATAATAGGGAATGACTCAGTTCCCTGATCCAAATTTCTCTTCCAGCTCCAATTCCCAAAAATAGCCCTCTGTTAGTCAAAGCGCTCATTTCAGTAATATTCATGGTTTAGAGGGTCTGTGGGTACATTCTTTATACTCAGGAACCTCTGAAAGGCTTTGTGTTTTGGCTTCCTAGCAGGAGGTTTCTCTGGGCTAATGTAAAACATCAAGTCCTACAATCCTTTTTGAGCTTTCAAGCCCAAAATATCATCATGAACCTCTAGCTCCAGGACATGGGAAAGCAGCAAGTTCTTTAGCCTTCAGTTTGATGATCCATAAAATGAACCCCTGCACAAATGAAGCTTCTTATCCTGTATCTAAAGGGATTTGCTCTTCAAGCTCCGCCCAAACGGAATAGTATTTGAGGCAGCAATTCTGCCCAGAAGTTGAAAAGAAAGGCTTCTTGCAATATTTTTTAGGTTACTTTCCTAAGTCAATCAACCAGTATCTACTGAGTAAGGATTGTATGCAAACATACACAGCTGTAATTCACAAGAAGAGGGTCCTGTCCCCTGCCCTTCAAAGAACTTGTCAGCTGTCTATTTTGGTAAGACATACAATAATAGAATAAGTAACAATAATACAGATACAATGAGAGCCCCAAATGAATGGTAAAACAATAAAAATTCGCATCAGGTAAACCTCAGATAGGCTAAAGAGGTCTTGAAAAGCTTCAGTGGAAAAGTAGAATTTCAGTTCTACTGTAAGAATAATGCATGCTTCAAAGGGGGATGAAGGTGGGAGTGAGCATGAGGTAGGGTGGCATTAGTGAAAAAGACATGTTTCATTTGCTACCCATGAGTGTCCTTCAAGTCTCCCTCACCTGGCTTCACTCCTGCTGTCCCTCCAGCTGAAATGCCCTTCATCCATTCACATCCACAGCTCCCCACCCGCTTCAAATCTAAGCACAGAGACCCTTTCTCCAAGAAGCAGTCTTTGATCCTCTGGATGAAAGTTATCTTTTTAACTCCTGACCTTCCACAGAACTTTATCTTTCCCTCCTTTTCAGCATTCATCATGTTTTCCCCTCTATTAGTCTTTTACATATTCTCTCATACATCTAGACTTCAAAATCCTTAAGGGAAGAAGCCAGTCAAGTTTACCTTTGTTTACCCAAAGGTATTTAAATTTAGGCCTTGCATTATTCATTCATTTATTTTTTGGTTCCTCTTCATTTTTTTATCCATTCATTCATTCAACACCAATTGATTGAACAATTTACTATGTACTGGTAGCATTCTAAGAGCTATACAGCCACTTCCCTTAGAGCCTGCATTTGGTGTGGGAGAACAATTGATCAATAAATAAACTAATAAATATAAAATGTTCCCAGGGCTTCTAAGTCCCGTTCAGATTCAGTGACCAGCATTCACTGTATTCAATAAGTGCTAGTATTATCCAAAGGTAGAAACCTATAAACAAAGAGAATATTTTGAAGCTCTGGATAAAATAAATTAGGCAGTAATAAGGTCCTTAAATTAGTTCACTGCAAGTAGGAGTAATAAAGATAATTGATATTAAGAATTATAATAATCAGTATTGCTATATGTAATAAAATAGCTAATATTTGTTGCATGTCTACTGTCTGCTAGGCAATGTAGCAGACAATCCTTTCAACCACAAGAGGAGTATTATTATTACTCCCATTTAACAGATGAAGAAACTGAGGCTCAGACGGGTTAAGTAGCATGCTTTAGATCAGTAGGTAGAAGTAGATGGACGAGCTCTGGATGGAATCTGGAACTGCTGGACACAATGCTTATGTTGTTCACACTGAACACCTGCCCTCTTCTAGGCACCAACAGAGGAATGCTTCTTCCTCTGCCTGCTTCCTGGGGTCTCTCCTCTGAACAACTTCTGGTAGCTCCTTTCAGCTGTGTGACTGGCTGCACATCTCTTAAGAAAGCGACCACCTGAGCACGGACCAGAGCTTTCCCTGTCCAGAGCTTGGAAGGGAACTGAGAAGAAAGCATTCATGCTCTAGTTTCCCACAAAAGGAATCTGGTCTTGGCTTCTGTAGAAGGAGGTCTTCTGAGGATTTGGGGGCCACAGCCAAAAGTAGTGCCAATTCATAGAAGAAAGGTGAGTTCCATAGGCTTCACCCCCTGAGCAGCAAGACGCCCAGTTCTAATAAAAATCCAAGCTTCAAAAAGCACAAGTTCTGGACTAAGATTTGACAATGGGGCACTGATGCTCTGAGCCTCCAATTCCTAAGATGCGAAGACGGTTTCACTGCCCCAAAGAAGGAACTGGGTTTATAAGGTCTACACAAATGCCGGGCAAGAAAAGAGAAGTGTAGAGACAGGGTACTGATGTCTGTTTTCCAGGGGCAGTTCCCTCTTCTGGGTAGCAGGCCTCTCACTTCATCTGTTTATCTGCCACATGCCCAGCTCAAGCTGGTGTCAGGAGCCCTGACAGCACTAAAGGAAGAACTGTGCCTCAGCCTTCCAACCAATCAAGGTCATGCTAGAACAGAAATGTGCAATTAAAATGATTTGCATTATGATATTAAGATATACTAAATAGAAAGGCAAGAGGGGGGAAATCCCTTAATTACCCCCATAATCAAATCACTGAAATATCGGAAGGAACAACACACAGGAGTGTTTGATCCCAGGATCGAGCTAGGCTGCTGTGGAGATGAGCAGTAAGTTGCTTGGCAGCCTCTCCCCAGGAAGAATCAGTTGATCAGCCTCAACAAAGAGGGAGGAGAGAGTTCCAAAGAGAACCTTGGCTCCTCTCCTCGGTGATCGTTTCCATCTTGAGTCAATAAGCCACGCCCACTAAAAATGTCTAAATGCTGAACACAGATACAAGGAAATAGCAGAGAAGGTTCTAAAATGCTCTGAGGATCTGCCATAGCCACAACTGCTTCTGAGAGGACAACACAGTGCCTGTCACACAGCAAGTGCTCAATAACGCGTCTATGAATAAATGAATGAGTCTGTGCTTTCCCCAACATAGCCCACACTCTGTAACATATGTCCCACTGCCCTGACCACACAGGACAGGATGATGGATGAATGCCTGACCCAAAGGCAGATGCTCCTAGGCAGGTGTTAGGTGTATGAGGGGCTCTAGCAGGATGACTGAGCCCAGTGTTCAGTACTAGAGAGGTTCAATAGAAAGAGCAGACGCAGCAAGACATGAGGAGAGAAAAGAGACAACAAGCAAATGGGGCACAAGAAGCTGTGCAGAAGAGAAGAAACAGGTAAGCAGAAGCCACGTGATTTAAAGGCTGGAGTGAATGCATAGTAGCCTTGAGTAGCTGAGTGACCCTAACATAATCAGCAGAGGGAACTCAGTTACCTGTTTCCGGGGGAGGTGCCCCCACTCTAGCTGCCCTGGGTCCTGGATGGCTTTCTAGTTATCCATGAGGCCTTCGGAGCTACCACTGAACTCCAAACCACAACCTAATTCATCCTTGTCAGGCAAATAAATCCACGTTAGCTGAGATTCTCTGAAACTCCATGAGAAAACATGAGACTTAGGAAAGAATAGGAACAATAACTAAGACCACCGAGATGCCCAAAGGCTAAATTCTCCTGGGAATTCCCAAAAGCTTGTTAGTTACTTACCTATATCAGAACTGCCTGGGGAATTTGATAAACAAGGAATCCGATATCTGCATGTTTATCAAGCACCCAGGTTGTCTGGTATTCAGCCCAGTTGGGATACCTCTTTCATACTGTCCTTTGAGGTATGCCTGATGGGGTAACCTATCTGTCCTTCTAACAATGCCCACGTTCCTTTACTAATATTCACATTAAAATTGTAACTTTTCTTTATGAAAATAATACATAAACGTAAAGACTTTAGAGAATTCAGACAAGCAAAAACAACTTTAAAAAATATCTGTAAGTTTATTTAACAGCTAAATCATGTGTTTTTCCATTTTTTTTAAATACAGGCATTGTACATACTACACTTTGTATTTGCTTTTCCCATTTTATGATATTTCTTGAGCACTTTTCCATCACTAAGCATTTTGCTGTACCATCTCTGAGTTGTATATCATTATACAGATAATTGATATCAAAATTAATTTAACTAGTTTGCTATTGCCAGTCTTTTAAATGGTTTCCAATTAATCTCTGCCACAGAAACACTCTGAAGAACAATGTTTTATAAAGTTTCGGTCCATATACACCTGATGATTTCTTTAGCGTAAACCCCTTTAAGTGGAAAGGGGGGAAAACAAAGTACTCAAAAATGTTAAGTGTTTGAAATTTATTATCCAGTGGCCTTCCAGAAAGTTCATAGTATTTCAAACTCTCAGTGGAAGTGTGTAAATGTATACATTTCTCATTCCCTTGTCAACATTGAATATTATCTTTTTTTTTAATCCTGCCAATATTTTCTTGATGACCTTATAAAATAGGAGTTCTCAACATTGGCTTCTCATTAAAGTCACTTGAGGAGCTTTTTGAAAGTACCAATGCCTGGGTCCCATCCATTGAAATAATTCAGAATCTCAGGAGTGGGGCACGGACATTTACCTAAAAGGAGCTACAGACTCAACAAGAAGACATAGTCTCCAAATAGTCCCAGTTGCAGAGATGTTACCCTGAGTTAGCAGAATCCACACAGAGAATTCTAGGCATGATTCTTTTGCTGTAGCCACAGTCTCCTGCCCTAGTTTTTATATGCCCAAGTGAAATGAGCATTATCATGAAAAACATCTGAGAATTTCTTCAAACAGCCATAACCAAATCAACTTCACTCATCAAGTTAAAATAGGCATAAATCCTCTACTCTTCACACCTTCCTTCTTTGCCTCATCCCCTGCTCCCCTTCCTCCAGACCTCAGCTCCAGCGTCACTTCCCCAAGGAGCCTCTCCTGACTCCTCAAACACATCGCATCCCCCTCTCATGTCCCTAACACCTTAGGTAACTCTCTTTGGGGGCACTTAATGCAGCTGTGATATTTTTCCCACTGAAGTTCTGAGATGGGATTATTCATTGTGAGCAGGAATAGTTAAGGAAGTTTTGTGATCAATGAGATTTCATTTTGGAAATGGGTAGGATTTGAATAGGCAGAAAGGGGTGTGTAGAGGTATGCAAGCCAGGGTCATTCATACTTATAGGTTTATAGACATATTTGAAAATATGCTGAAAGCTGAAAACTCTCCAGAAAAAATTTGAACACGTGCCCATTCATTGAAATATTATGTGCGATCCCGGGGAGTTCACAGAACACTAAGCACACCCATGGGTCCTTGATCCCAAGGGGACCACAGTCGGATCTTTAGGAGGAGTCAACATAATGACCATTTTCTCTTCCAGCCAAACAACATGAGCTCAGAAACCCTGCAAAATCAGTCATAATGGTTCTAAGTAAACAGCAGAAATGCCAGACTGCCAACTACCTCTGTGTCCAAATCAGTGGGCCCATATATGATTTGCCTTTGTTTCAGTAAAATGGGTAGGTTGGGGTCAGAGGAAGGAAGGAAAAGGGGGGGCAGAGGAGGTCTTAAATTACAGGGCCCAATAATATAGCCAACAGAGGAGATATTCTTTTATCTATTTTATGCAGGTAACACTGAGTACCTATCCCAAGACAAGTCAAGAAATTCAGAGTTGAAGGTAAAATTCTCTCCTTGTTATCGCCCTGTATCTCTATATTCCCTGTCAAGAGTTCTAACTTTAAGGAGCACAGGGCAAGCTGTGTTTGTTCTGTTCCCTGTGCTCCCCTCCCAGGGCATCGGTGCCTCAGGGTAGAAACTTTGTCCTTTGGTATAACAGCCACCTGTTATACCACTCTGCAGTGTTATTTAAAAAAAAAAAAAAAAACAGAAAAAAAAAACCCACACCTTAGCTGACCTCATTGTGTCCATACAACTTCATTACCATCCAGGACACGATAGACAGGCAGACCCACGAGCCACAGAGCCAGCCTCGACTAGGAGTGTCATCACCCCCTGTGTGTGCCATCCCAGCCCCCAGAGTCTGTCTTTTTTGGCACCTGAGAAATGTTTAGAATCCCACTAGGGAGTTCCCCAGAACACCATTTACAGGGACAGAACACCTTTTTTGTTTAACTTCTAAAGCTCTTTGACAGAAACCTTCTTAAAAGACACCAAATAGCACGTGTGATATTCATCACTTTCCACCAAACTGTTGTATGCTGAAGTTAGTTACTTCATTTATACAGTATGCTGTGTATGATTTTACTACCCCGAATTTTAAAGCAAAAAAACCCCCAAAAACTTCCCGTGAAAGGACAGAGTGTCATTGGAGGTAGTTGTTAGTCATTTAATGCAGCTGTAACTGCTGGTTTATAGCTTACCCTCCAGAAAAAGATCTAACATGCATTTCCAGGCAGGCTCCCAATGGGGTGGAGTCCCGCTCGGAGGAGGGTTCACCCTGGATGGTGTATCAACCTTCACTTCCCGACCCCTCGGCCTTCCTCTCTCCCCTCAGCTCACTCACTCATCACAGCTTTGTAAGACAAAGGTAACGAGGCAGCCTTCTGAGAATGAGCGTGGGGAGGGTCACAAGTTATACAATCACATTGAGAATATTCACGTTGCATTCAGTCCTTCTGTGTTATTGTAGCACCTTACTGATTTTCCCATCTGTAATTGTGTAAAGCAAGAGGAGAGAACTTCACCTTCAGGACTTCTTTTTCCTGAAGATAAAAACCCCAGCATGCTGACTGGTTTGGGGATGAAAATCTCCTAAACCTGAGTCTAAAGTCAGGTAATTGATTTTTGCTCACTTTTATTGCCTAATATATCTGGTTACATTTCCCCCTATCTTTTTCATTAATCCTTAGTCCCTGGGGAAAAAAAAATCATCACTCAAAAATGTGCAGTATGGGGCTTCCCTGGTGGGGCAGTGGTTGAGAGTCCGCCTGCTGATGCAGAAGACACGGGTTCGTGCCCCGGTCCGGGAGGATCTCACATGCCGCGGAGCGGCTGGGCCCGTGAGCCATGGCCGCTGAGCCTGCGAGTCCGGAGCCTGTGCTCCGCAACGGGAGAGGCCACAGCGGTGAGAGGCCCGCGTACCGTTAAAAAACAAAAAAAAAACAAAAAAAATGTGCAGTATGGAGTTAATTTTGGAAGGAAAAGGCTGATCAAAGGGAAGGCCTATTAAATGGAAAAAATAAAATGCAATGGGGAAGGCATGAGGTCTGCACAGAAGACATAAAAAGGGAAAAGCTATAATGGGGCATTTGAAAACATTACGAATATTCACAGTCAGACATATCAACCAGGAGACGGAATAATAATAATAACTCTGACTTTGGAGTACTTACTATGTCATCCACACCCTTTATGAGCATAATTTTATTGAATAGTCACAACATACCTATAAGGATAATATTATTGTTCCCAAGTTTCAGAAGAAATGGAGGCACAGAGAAATTAAGTAATTTTCCCAAAGTCGTTCAGCTAGAAAATAGCTCCATTGAGATTCAAACCAAAGTCTCACTGACTCCAAAGCCTGGGCTTTTAATCACTATGCTAGTCTGCTTCCTGAGTCATATAGATGTCAGTATTAATTCAAAAAGTCAGAAATACATAGAGGCACTTCTGTCTATGTTATGCTTGAAAATCTATGTGTCCTTACAAAATATCTAACCCTCACAGCTACCCTGAAGAACTAGGCATTACAGATATCAATCTACTCACTTTGCAAATTTGGAAAACTATTCATTAACTCATTTAACAAACATCTACAGAGCATATGCTTTTTGTCAAGCAATATTCTAGGATCCAATGGGACATAAGTTGGAAAAGATGCCTGCTTTCTTGGAGTTCATATTTTAATAGGAGAAACAGATAATAACAACGTGAGAAAAAATGATAAGATCAATGAGTAAATAAAACTGCTAAAGCGTTGAGAGTGTGGTGGTTTTCCTAATTGCATCAGCACTTGAATGTGCCCCAAACTGAACTTCTGACCTCACTTCACACCTCGTCCCCATCTCAACTACTGGCAGAAAAGCTTGGAGTCAACCCTGACATCTCTTTTCTTCCCATATTATACAACCAGTGCATTGGCACATCAGTCAATCCTACAATCAAAAAATTTCCAGAATTCAATCCCTTCTCACCACCTCCTCTGCTCCCACCCTGGTCAGAGCCAGGATTGTTTCAATTTCCCCTAATTAGTCCCTTTTTCCCAGTCTTGCTTCTTATAATATATTCTCAATAGCAGCCAGATTGACCCAGTTAAAACACAGAGTCTCTGCACTGGCTGTCCCCCTGTCACTCACTCTTTCACACCTCCATAAAGCCTTTACTCAAGGGTCACTTTCTTAATGAGACCTAACCTGCTACAGTTACTCTGCTGTATTTTTTCCCATAGTACTTAACACCTTCTACAATACTACATACTAATTATATATATATATTTTTTTTTAAATAAATTTATTTATTTATTTTTGGCTGCATTGGGTCTTTGTTGCTGTGCGGGCTTTCTCTAGTTGCGGTGAGTGGGGGCTACTCTTCGTTGTGGTGCGTGGGCTTCTCATTGCGGTGGCTTCTCTTGTTGGGGAGCACGGGCTCTAGGCACGGGCTTCAGTAGTTGTGGCACGCAGGCTCAGTAGTTGTGGCTCGCGGGCTCTAGAGTGCAGGCTCAGTAGTTGTGGCACACGGGCTTAGTTGCTCCACGGCATGTGGGATCTTCCCAGACCAGGGCTCAAACCTGGGTCCCCTGCATGGGCAGGCGGATTCTTAACCACTGCGCCACCAGGGAAGTCCTACTTATCATATTTTTGTTTATAGTCTGTCTCCCTCCACAAGAATATAAGTTTCACAAGGGTAGAATTTTTGTCTGTTTTGTTCACTAATGCACCCCAATGCATAAAATAGTGGTTGCCATGCGGTGGTTCCTCCCTATTTGCTCAACAAACAAATGTGCAGAAAAAGCATCCTTTCCATCAACTTGGAAACAGCTGAAGAAAAGGTTAGTGAACTGGATATACAGATTAAAGCACACAGGGAAAAAGGATTACAAATTGTAGAAAAAAAGAGTAAGATAACTAAGGGGCACAATAAAAAGGTGATGTGCAAATTTAACTGGAGTCCCAGGAGGCATAGATACCAAAACGGGAGCAGAAGCAACATCTGAGGAGACGCTAGCCAAGAATTTTTCAAAAATGAGTTAAAACTTCAAGCCACAGATTCAAGAAGTGTGTGTCATAAAACTCAAGCAGGGTAAATGTAACAAAAACCACTCCTAGGCACACCATGGCAGATGTGCTATGGAACAAAATCAGAAAAAAAATTTAATCATTCTAAGTACTACTGTCTTGAAAGGAAAGTTGCTAAGTATTTTGTTACCTCCCATTCAATTTTGCAATCTTTTGTTTTCCTCTCTTTGTTTGCAGAAACCCTCCTGCATGAGAGACACAGTTATAAGGGTAGAACCTTAGAGTTCCTCACTAGATAAACCAAGATTCCAAACATTAGGAACTTCTGAGCATCATTTCTACACTCTTAACACAAAATGGAGGAAAGCATTTTTTAAGATGAATAAATGTCACATTTATAAAAGAGTCACATATATAAGATGGTAGTATTTCATAAATCCTATTTACTTCCTCTATGAAATCCTATGAAGGTGGTGGTGCCATCATAGCCTAGCTTTTCATTAGTAGATTACACTGATCCAGACACCAGACAAGTGCAGTACACTCAGATGCCCAGGTTCTTTCTCTATAGCATCAATGAAATAATGAAGAAAACACTTGAAAAGAAAAATTTCAAATAGCTTGGTCTATTACATGGGTATTGATCTTAAATGTATCTTTTAAACACTCAAGTGAAAATTTAAATGCACATTTCTATCAGCTAAAGTTAAAGGGGAACAGTAGTTTAAAGGCATTTTATCTGATGTTTAAGAAAAAGACAAACCACCACATCTATTAACTATCACATACATTTTTAATATAAAAATGAGCTACTCTGCCATACCACTGAACCAAATATAGGGTGGTCCAATTTAGTGTCAACAGATGTTGAGCCTTGATTATTTGGAAATGAAAAACTAATATAATCCCTGCCCCCAAATTATGTGTTAAAGAAGTCAGGTAGTGAAATCTTAAAAGAAAGAATTCAAAACGGTAATTTGGGGGATTTTAATAACCTTACAAAACGAGCAGTTCTCTAGTCAAACTGGCTACATTCTCTCTTCAGTGGCTGTCACCCTTTTCTCACAGATTAGCAACATAACATGGTGGCAGGGATGCCACTGTCATGTGATCATTGTCAGAAGTCATTTTGAAGACTTTCATCTGGCTCTGGGAAAGCCATCTTGAAATGGAACTAAACAGAGCATTCAGGATTTAATGACAAAATTGCTTTGTGCTTTACAAAAAGCATTATGGAAACATGTAAAATTTTTTCTCCAAATGACAAAGCTGTCATCTTAGTCAAATCAATGCGGCATTGTAGTAGACGGTGGGACAGAATGCAAAAAAGCAGAGTGGAAAAGTTATCCAAGGTCATTTTAGCATCAAGGCTGAGAAGGGAATTATACAGATTAGAGCCAGGGGGGCAGACTCATACAGGAATTTGTGTTCCTGTAGAGATTATGGTCTTGAGATAATAAACCAGGCTTCAGACTCTGCCTGAATCAACTCCCAAGTGTTACCTTCAGCTGAAAACTGGATGGAGCATTTCACTCTGTATAGTGGTGACAGGGCTAGAGAGAGGGTGAGGAGAGGGTGGCTTTTAGAGGCAGAGAGATACTACCTGAAATAGCTTTAAAGTCACAAAGCCACATGGGCATGATCATATTTTGATGACATTTACTAATTGGCCTATTACCATGCCACATGCCAGACACTGTGCTAAGTTCTTTACATGCGTTATCTCACTTAATCCTCAAAACAGCCATAACACAGGTACTACTGGCATCCCAATTTTAAATAAGAAATGTGAGGTTTATTTACTTGCCCAGTGTTACAGCTGGTCAGTGGAAGAGCTAAGATGCAAATCCAGGCTTACCTGGGTTATTGTTAAATTACCACACTGCCACCCATGTTGAAGTCAGTAGCATATGCATCTTTCCCATGGACCAAACGTGGACCATATGGAGAGTGAGCCTGGCCCAAGAGGACACCTGGAAAGGTGAGGGATTCTACCATCAAGAGCCTGTGTGTGGGGTGGACCACAAAGAAGCAGAGGGTGGGGAGAAGTGGCTGGCCTAATCAATGGTCTCATCCAACTTATGTTCAATAGATGAATGGATAAAGAAGCTGTGGTATATGTATATGTATACACACGTGCACACACACACACACACACACACACACACAATGGAATACTAGTCAGCCATACAAAAGAATGAAATTCTGCCATTTACAGAAACATGAATGGACTTGGAGGGTATTATGCTAAGTGAAATAAGTCAGACAGAGAAAGACAAACACTGTATGATATCACTTATATGTGGAATCTAAAAAATAAAACAAACTAGTGGATATAGCATAAAAGAAGCAGACTCACAGATACAGAGAAAAAATTAGTGGTTATCAGTTGGCAGGGGGAAGGGGGAATGGGAGATACAAACTATTGGGTGTAAGACAGGCTCAAGGATGTGTTGTACAACATGGGGAACATAGCTAATACTTTGTAATAACTGTAAATGAAAAGTAAACTTTAAAAATTGTTTAAAAGTAAAAAAAATAACTTTTAATCTTATACAAAAAACCCCAGCTTCTCAGATTAAATAATATTTTCTCAATGCTGAACAAATAAAGAAAAACTAGAGAGGACACCAGACGCCAACATAGTAGGAACTTTTCTATGCTTTCCCTTGACCTCTTCTTTCCTCCTCCTCCTCCATCCTGGCAGTGTCTAAAAAGTAACCAGTGAGGGATTCCCTGGTGGCACAGTGGTTGAGAGTCCACCTGCCGATGCAGGGGACACGGGTTCGTGCCCTGGTCCAGGAAGATCCCACATGCCGCGGAGCAGCTGGGCCCGTTAGCCATGGCCGCTAAGCCTACGCGTCCGGAGCCTGTGCTCCGCAACGGGAGAGGCCACAGCAGTGAGAGGCCCGCGTACCGCAAAAAAAGAAGAAAAAAAGTGACCAGTGAGCACGTGCAGAGGTAAGAGGAGACCAACACAGCCACTTCCCCAAAGATGGGCCATCTGCTGAATCAGGCCTTCAGCATGAACTGGAAGAGGGCATGGAGAAGCCATTTCTCTGAGTGAAAAATCAAGGGTGGGTTAATGTCTTGAATTCAGCACTGCAAGTCTCTGAATTCGATATGTATTTTTATACTTAAAATATCCATTACTTATGAGTGGGGGGAAAAGTAATCCAGGGGCAGGAAAAAAGCTACCATCTCTGAAAAAAATTTTAAGAAGCAATTGACAAAAATAAATTGGCTTTGATTAACCTCCCATGAATTGTATATTTGTCATCTCTTTTGCATGAGCAGCACCTTCCAATGGAGCATGTTGGGCACAGGGAATACAGGTGTGTATGCAAGAATATGGGCTCTGAAACTCTTACGGCACTCCAAGGAAGATACACACCCTTTTTAAAAATCAGCCCCTTACATTCTTCAGATCTCATGGGCACAGCCTTAGTCTCCCATATGAGAAGATGGGGACTCACAGGAAGAGAGGACAACCTTCTAAGGGCAATGGAAATAAGTGATTACCCCAAAAGTCACTGTGCCACTCAACTTTCCCCATCCCTCCAAAAGCATATCCATTCCAAAAATTTTCAAGACACAAAACAGGATCATAAAACAGCACTTACTGACTGTTTACTATATGCAAGACACTGTACTAATTGCTTTACATGAATTATCTCTTTTGATTCTCCCAATAACATTATGAGATTGGTATGCTTTCTATTGTTTAAGGTAAGAGATTTACATTTAAAAATATAATATCACTAAACAGTATGTATTCAGAAACAAAAGAATATTAACTTTTGCCTAGAAAAAATAGGGATGGTGTTAGAAAGTAATATTTAAATAACATTTTACTTCTGAATATAAAAGTGATGCATGACTCCTGTACAACACTTGGAAATGTAGAAAACTATAGAAAGGAAATGTACATTTTATTCATTTTCTTTTTACACTGATACAATCATACAGTACATATTATTTAGGTTTTTTTCAATTGACAACATCATAAAAATTGCCTCCATAAATATAAATAAATGGAAATATTCTTTTCTTTTTTTTTTTTTTTTGCGGTACGCGGGCCTCTCACTGTTGTAGCCTCTCCCATTGCAGAGCACAGGCTCCGGACGTGCAAGCTCAGCGGCCATGGCCCATGGGCCTAGCCTCTCTGTGGTATGTGGGATCCTCCCGGACCAGGACACGAACCCGCGTCCCCCGCATCAGCAGGCAGATGCTCAACCACTGTGCCACCAGGAAAGCCCTGAAAATATTCTTAAAAAATAATTTTCAATTGGGATTGATATATATATACTAATATGTATAAAATAGATACCTAATAAGAACCTGCTGTATAAGAAAATAAATTAAATAAAAAGAGGAAAAAATCCCATAATTTTTAATGAATGTATAGTGTTTTATCCTATTGGTGAATGATTTATGAAAAAAAATACAAAAAACTGAGACAGCCTCATCCACCAGAGGGCAGGCAGCAGAAGCAAAAATAACTACAATCCTGCAGCCTGTGGAACAAAAACCACATTCACAGAAAGATAGACAAGATGAAAACACAAAGGGCTATGCACCAGATGAAGGGACAAGATAAAACTCCAGAAAAACAACTAAATGAAGTGGAGATAGGCAACCATTCGAAAAAGAATTCAGAATAATGATAGTAAAGATGATCCAGGACCTCAGAAAAAGAATGGAGGCAAAGATCAAGAAGATGCAAGAAATGTTTAACAAAGACCTAGAAGAATTAAGGAACAAACAAACACGTGAACAATACAATAACTGAAATGAAAAATACACCAGAAGGAATCAATAGCAGAATAAATGAGGCAGAAGAACAGGTAAGTGACCTGGCAGACAGGATGGTAGAATTCACTGCTGTGGAACAGAATAAAGAAAAAAAAATGAAGACAGCCTAAGAGACCTCTGGGACAACATTAAACAAAACAACATTCACATTATAGGGGTCCCAGAAGGAGAAGAGAGAGAGAAAGGACCAGAGGAAATATTTGAAGAGATTATAGTCAAAAACTTCCCTAATATGGGAAAGGAAAGAGCCACCCAAGTCCAGGAAGCACAGAGACTCCCATACAGGATAAACCTAAGGAGAAACATGCTGAGACACAGAGTAATCAAATTGGAAAAAGTTAAAAACAAAGAAAAATTAATGAAAGCTGCAAGGGAAAAATGACAAACAACATACAAGGGAACTCCCATAAGGTTAACAGCTGATTTCTCAGCAGAAACTCTACAAGCCAGAAGGGAGTGGCATGATATACTTAAAGTGATGAAATAGAAGAAACTACAACCAAGATTACTCTACCTGGCAAGGATCTCATTCAGATTCCATGGAGAAATCAAAAGCTTTACAGACAAGCAAAAGCTAAGAGAATTTGGCATCACCAAACCAGCTCTACAACAAATCCTAAAGGAACTTCTCTAAGTGGGAAAAACGAAAGAAGAAAAGGACCTACAAAAACAAACCCAAAACAATTAAGAAAATGGTAATAGGAACACACATATTGATAATTACCTTAAACGTGAATGGATTAAATGCTCCAACCAAAAGACATAGGCTTGCAGAATGGATACAAAAACAAGACCCATATATATGCTGTCTACAAGCGACCCACTTCAGATCTAGGGACACATACAAACTGAAGGTGAGGGGATGCAAAAAGATATTCCATGCAAATGGAAATCAAAAGAAAGCTGGAGTAGCAATACTCATATCAGATAAAACAGACTTTAAAATAAAGAATGTTACAAGAGACAAGGAAGGACAATACATAATGATCAAGGGATCAATCCAAGAAGAAGATATAACAATTATAAATATATATGCACCCAACATAGGAGCACCTCAATACATAAGGCAACATGCTAGCAGCGATATAAAAGAGGAAATCGACAGTAACACTCTACTTACAACAATGGACAGATCATCCAGACAGAAAATTAATAAGGAAACACAAGCTTTAAATGACACAGTAGACCACACAGATTTAATTGATATTTAAAGGACATTCCATCCAAAAACAGCAGATTACATTTTCTTCTGAAGTGCGCATGGAACAGCCTTCGGGATAGATCACATATTGGGTCACAAATCAAGCCTCAGTAAATTTAAGAAAATTGAAAACCTATCAAGCATCTTTTCTGACTACAACGCTATGAAATTAGAAATCAATTACAGGGGAAAGACGTAAAAAACACAAAGAAATGGAGGCTAAAAAATACGTTGCTAAATGACCAAGAGATCACTGAAGAAATCAAAAAGGAAATCAAAAAATACCTATGACAATGAAAACACCACGATCCAAAACCTATGGGATGCAGCAAAAGCAGTTTTATGAGGGAAGTTTATAGCAGTACAAGCCTACTTCAAGAAACAAGAAAAATCTCAAATACACAATCTAACCTTACACCTAAAGGAACTAGAGAAAGAAGAACAAACAAAACCCAAAGTTAGCAGAAGGAAAGAAATCATAAAGATCAGAGCAGAAATAAATGAAATAGAAACAAAGAAAACACTAGATCAATAAAACTAAAAGCTGGTTCTTTGAGAAGATAAACAAAATTGGTAAACCATTAGCCAGACTCATCAAGAAAAACAGGGAGAGGACTCAAATCAATAAAATTAAAAATGAAAAAGGAGAAGTTACAACAGACAACACAGAAATACAAAGCATCCTAAGAGACTACTATAAGCAACTCTATGCCACTAAAATGGACAACTTGGAAGAAATGGACAAATTCTTAGAAAGATATAACCTTCTAAGACTGAACCAGGACGAAATAGAAAATATGAACAAACCAATCACAAGTAATGAATTTGTAACTATGATTAAAAATCTTCCAACAAACCAAAGTCCAGGACCAGATGACTTCACAGGTGAATTCTATCAAACATTTAGAGAAGAGCTAACCCCCATCCTCTTCAAAGTCTTCCAAAAATTTGCAGAGGAATGAACACTCCCAAACTCATTCTATGAGGCCACCATCACCCGATACCAAAACAAGACAAAGATACTAGAAAAAAAGAAAATTACAGACCAATATCACTGATGAATATAGATGCAAAAATCTTCAACAAAATACTAGCAAACAGAATCCAATAGCACATTAAAAGGATCACACACCAAGATCAAGTGGGATTTATCCCAGGGATGCAAGCATTCTTCAATATACACATATCCATCAGTGTTATACACCATATTAACAAATTGAAGAATAAAAACCATATGATCATCTCAATAGATGCAGAAAAAGCTTTTGATAAAATTCAACACTGTTTTATCATAAAAACTCTCCAGAAAGTGGGCACTGAGGGAACCTACCTCAACATAATAAAGGCCATATACGACAAACCCACAGCAAACATCATTCTCAACTGTGAAAAATGGAAAGCATTTCCTCTAAGATCAGGAATGAGACAAGGATATCCACTCTCACCATTATTATTCAACATAGTTTTGGAAGTCCTAGCCACGGCAATCAGAGAAGAAAAAGAAATAAAAGGAATACAAATTGGAAAAGAAGTAAAACTGTCACTGTTTGCAGATCACATGATACTACACATAGAGAATCCTAAAGATGCCACCAGAAAGCTACTAGAGCTAATCAATGGATTTGGTATACAGGATACAAAATTATTGCACAGAAATCTCTTGCATTCCTATACACTAATGATAAAAAATCTGAAAGAGAAATTAAGGAAACACTCCCATTTACCACGGCAACAAAAAGAATAAAATACCTAGGAATAAAACTACCTAGGGAGACAAAAGACCTGTATGCAGAAAACTATAACACACTGATGAAAGCAATTAAAGATAACACAAACAGATGAAGAAATATACCATGTTCTTGGATTGGAAGAATCGATATTGTGAAAATGACTATACTACCCAAAGCAATCTACAGATTCAATGCAATCCCTTTCAAATTACCAATGGCAATTTTTATGGAACTAGAAAAAAAAAAATCTTAAAATTTGTATGGAGACACAAAAGACCCTGAATAGCCAAAGCAGTCTTGAGGGAAAAAAGCAGAGCTGGAGGAATCAGACTCCCTGACTTCAGACTATACTACAAAGCTACAGTAATCAAGACAATATGGTACTGGCACAAAAACAGAAACATAGATCAATGGAACAGGATAGAAAGCCCAGAGATAAACCCACGCACCTCTATGACAAAGGAGACAAGGATATACAATGGAGAAAAGACAGTCTCTTCAATAAGTGGTGCTGGGAAAACTGGACAGTACATGTAAAAGAATGAAATTAGAATACTCCCTAACACCATACAAAAAAATTAACTCAAAATGATTAGAGACCTAAATGTAAGACCAGACACTATAAAACTCTTAGAGGAAAACATAGGCAGAACACTCCATGACATAAATCACAGCAAGATCTTTTTTGATCCACCTCCTAGAGTAATGGAAATAAAAACAAAAATAAACAAATGGGACCTAATGAAACTTAAAAGCTTTTGCAAAGCAAAGGAAACCATAAATAAGATGAAAAGACAACCCTCAGAATGGAAGAAAATATTTGCAAACAAATCAATGGACAAAGGATTAATCTCTAAAATATATAAACAGCTCATGCAGCTCAATATTAAAAAAAAGAAACAATCCAATCCAAAAATGGGCAGGAGACCTAAATAGAAATTTCTCAAAAAAAGCCATACAGTTGGCCAAGAAGCACATGAAAAGCTGCTCAACATCATTAATTATTAGAGAAATGCAAATCAAAATTACAATGAGCTATCACCTCACACCAGTTAGAATGGGCATCATCAGAAAATCTACAAACAGCAAAAGCTGGAGAGGGTATGGAGAAAAGGGAACCCTCTTGCACTGTTGGTGGGAATGTAAATTGATACAGCCACTATGGAGAACAGTATGGAGGTTCCTTAAAAAACTAAAAATAGAACTATCATACGACCCAGCAATCCCACTACTGGGCACATACCCATAGAAAACCATAATTCAAAAAGACACATGCACCCCAATGTTCATTGCAGCACTATTTACAGTAGCCAGGTCATGGAAGCAACCTAAATGCCCATCAACAGGTGAATGGATAAAGAAGATGTGGTACATATATACAATGGAATATCACTCAGCCATAAAAAGGAATGAAATTGGGTCATTTGAAGAGATGTGGATTAATCTAGAGTCTGTCACAGAGAGTGAAGTAAGTCAGAAAGAGAAAAACAAATATCGTATATTAACGCATATATGTGGAACCTAGAAAAATGGTACAGATGAACTGGTTTGCAGGGCAGATATTGAGACACAGATGTAGAGAACAAACGTATGGACACCAAGGGGTGATTGCAGCAGGGGGCGGGGTTGTGATGAATGGAGAGATTGGGATTGACATGTATACACTGATGTGTATAAAACTGATGACTAATAACACCTGCTGTATAAAAAAATAAATAAAATAAAATTCAAAAATAAATAAATAGGGCTTCCCTGGTGGCGTAGTCATTGAGAGTCCACCTGCTGATGCAGGGGGCACGGGTTCGTGTCCCCAGTCCGGGAAGATCCCACATGCTGTGGAGAGGCTGGGCCTGTGAGCCATGGCCGCTGAGCCTGCACGTCCGGAGCCTATGCTCCACAATGGGAGAGGCCACAACAGTGAGAGGCCCGTGTACCGCAATAAATAAATAAATAAATAAATAAATAAATAAATAAACCTTGTTAACTTAAACACCGTTCACAATATTGTAAAATAATGAAAGGTGAAAATTCTTAAAGAAAAATCTTTGTGTAACTCTCACTATGGAGGAGGTAAAACAGCTTAGCCCAAGTTTTGTTGTAAACACTAAAATCAGTGGTTTACAAAAGATAAGGTTGTGAAACTAGTGAATATAACAGAAAAGAAGCCGACTCACAGGTACAATGGGGAGAGGGGAAGGGAGGCAATACAGTTGTAGTGGAAAAGGATTATTATGGGATTATATGAAATCACGTGTGTAAAACTTTTGAAAATTGTAAAGTACTATAGAATTTAAAGAATCTTTCATTCAATTAAAAAAAGTAACCATGTTAAAAAAAAAAAGGAAGATACCACCACATAAGAATGAACATAAAAAACACAAATAGAAACACAGACATCCGATAAATGGAATTATCAGATTCAGATTATAAAACAACTATGTTTACTATGATTAAATAATTAAAAGCAAGCTGACATGTTTAGAAGTACAAAGTCAAACAGAACATACATCTAGGCTCCCAGGGCAGCCTCCAGTACCCACTGGGCATTCACCCAGAGCCTCCTTACACAGAGAAAGCCCCTCCAGCCCACTATAGGGCCCTCTGATTCACTGATCCAACTGGAGTGCATTCAAAATCATCATCTCCAGCGAGTAACATCACAGAGATTCTTTTGTTCTCTGACACTATCTACAGCCCCCTACTGGGAGGACCTTTACCTCATAGGATTCAACATCCAGCCCCCCTGAGCTGCACTGACTCAGTAAATACCATACTGATGATGGGCAGCTGCTCAACTTGAGGACTGCTTAGGCCTGACCCAAAGGCGAACATGGAGTGAAAAATAAATAACTTCCAAAATTATTTCAGGTTGACAGGGCTGTTTTAATTTAGAGGTTGTAGCAGGTGGAGACCATTAAGTGTTTGTCTGCATGCAATTTTACTGTCCTTCCAAATAATGGAAATTCTTCCATTCCCTGCCAGCAGATTGACTCTCAATGTCTGTTTAGAGTGGTGATATAATTTTATCTTTTTTCAATTTGGGCTGCAATTACAGAGCCATGGCACATGTCAGGCATGCAGTATTTATTGAATGAATAAAAGAATAAAAAATGAAGAGAGGCATTTTTCAAAGAAAGTTGTGAAACTGCACCAACAGTTGGTAGCCAGACTTTATTTTAAACCAGCCTAATGTTACTTTATGTTAATTGGTATCTGAACTTGAATCAATGCCATGAGGAAATATTTTGCCAGTAACTGTACTTTTGAGAATTTCAAGCAATAGCGGGCTCATGCCGGAAGCAAAGGTGGGCAGCATTTTGGTCCTGCACATCACCCACATTCGTGTTTGCTTATTCCACATATATAAAAATCTTACTGGGAACACTGAACATCTGCCTCTGAGCAGGATCTCAGCAAATAACGGTTGCAAAAGTGTTTGCCCTGCCTCAGACATTCCATTTAGGACCCAATAAAAGGCTGACAAATTGAAACATAGAACTGGTTAGAAATGTTGTGGAAAATTAATAAGAGCTGTGTTTCATCTTTTTTCTTTTGACGCAGATTACACAAAGTGAAGTCTACATGGACAGCCTATTTTGTCATCTTTTTTATTACTTCAACAATGCTAGATTATAAGGAAACTTAAAATACCTGGTAACCCCACCCCCCATAAAAGTTACTGGAATAAAATCTGTGAAGGTTTTGAATGAATAGTATTCGGTAGCGGTTTCCTTAGATGGTAAACAGTTCAGGCAAAGAATGGAAAAGAGCCACAGCAGAAAACCCACTCAGAAAAAAACATTTCTAGAATAAGCCCTGGAGATCCTGCCAGTTGGTGACCACACAAACATGGCTACAAAAATTAGAAAACCTTACTGAGGTCATACTGAAGGGTAGAGGGAAAGCAAACATGCTTCTTTCTCTTCTCAAACATGCTTCTTTCTCTTCTATCTCAGGGAGAAATCCAAAACTAATCAAAGAGAACGTGGTAGTGAGAAAGTATAATGAAATGGCTAAATGGAAGTGAATACCAACATACACACAGAAAAAAGTAAAATGAGGTGCAATGGCAGATGAAAAGATGCTTGACGTCGCCAGTCATCAGGGACATGCAAATCAAAACCACAACAAGAGATCACCTCACACCTGTCAGAATGTCTGTCACCAAAAAGATAAGAAATAACAAGTGCTGGCAAGGAGGCAGCAAAAGGGAACCCTAGAACATTGTTGTTAGCAGGAGTGTAAACTGGTGCAGCCACTGTGGAAAACAGTATGGAGCTTCCTCAAACAATTAAAAATAGAACTACCCTATGATCCAGCATTTCCACTTCTGACTATTTATCCGAAGAAAACGAAAACAATAATTTGAAAAGATATATGCACCCTGACATTCATAGCAGCATTATTTACAATTGGCAAGATATGGAAGCAACCTAAGTGTCCATTAAAGGATGAATAGATAAAAAAATATGTGACATACACACACACACACACACACACACAATGGAATATTAGCCATAAGAAAAAGAATGAAATCTTGCCATTTAAAACAACATGTTTGCTAGAGGGTATTATGCCTAGTGAAATAAATCAGACAGATTTATTTATTTAAAAGACAAATACTGTGTGTTTTCTCTTATACATGGAATCTTAAAAAAAAAAAAAAACCAAATATAACAAAACAGAAACAGACTCACAAATACAAGGAAGAAATTAGTAGTTACCAGAAGGGAGAGGGGTTGGGGAAGGGGAAAAATAGGTGAAGGGGATTAAGAGGTACAAACTACCAGCTATAAAATTAATAAATTACAGGGATGTAATGTACAGCACAGAGAGTGTAATCAATATTTTATAATAACTTGTATGGTGTGTAATCTATTAAAATATTGAATCACTCTATGTTGTACACCTGAAACTAACATGATATTGTAAAGCAACTATACTTAAATTTTAAAAACAGAATTGCAGTGATAACAGTAAATTAATGGGTGTACTAGAGGTAAATAAAGAGAAGTTTTAAGTAATGCATTGGTTCAAGAGATGTGTAAAAAGATATATATCTGGAGGAATAAATGTAGATAAATGCTTGTAGATAAATGCTTAGTGATTCAATAGATAAAATAGTGTGTGTTTCTTTACAAGGGTTAATGAACATATAAACCTACAGGTAGGACCTCTATGGAAAGTTCCACAATGTGAGAACTACTAAAAAATTTGACAGTCACCTACACAATTAAAGGGGTGGAGAATAACATCTCTGCAAAAAAGATGAAAGAAACCTGATTATTTATTTCTTTGCACACTAAGGGCTATTATTTAACTAGAGAGAGCAATTGAATTCAACATCCTCTAAGAGGAAAGCAAAATATGGCTTCAGCTGAATTATGACAACTTAAATTTATCCTAAACATGAATATCCACAAATGAGAGAGTTACACATTGAATTATTAACATGGAGAATGCTGTAGAATTTTCTTCTTTGTAAGTATTCCAAATTGTAATAAAAGCCCACATTTAGCAGAATAACTAATGACCCACCCACACAGCAGCAGGAGAAAAAAATCACAGGAGCATAAGCAAGGCCTTATTGGATTAGAATTTCAGTCCATTCAATGTAGACTTTGCTGCTAAAGGTCCCATGGGAAATCCCATAAGAACATGGCCTCCCTCCATGATATCACCTTTATCCAGCTACTCTTAAAAACCACTTATGACCTTCTTGTCATCTCCCCAGAATCTTTTAAAAATGCACTACATCTTGAAATGATGAATTCTATAGTATGTTATCATTTATGTGTGGAAATCACCCTCTGAATTTTCTCAAATTTATCTCCATGAGATTTCAACAAGTACCTCCCTCTTCCTAGTTCTGGGTACTTCGGAGGCATTTAGTGTTTCTTATATCTCCTTAGTCACGCTGCTCATTATTATAAGATTCAATTCAATCCCCCTCTAGGTACTCACTTTCTAAAAAATAATTTTTAAAAATCTCTCATCAAAGACTATTTTTCCACCTCTACTCAATCTCTTTTATCATTTTCTTTTCCTCAGTCTAAAACTTCTAAATTAAGATGAGTTCATTCCTTTATCTTTTATGGGAAAGTTATTGAACAGTGGATCTGGAAGAAATGTAATGGGCTCTGCTGAGCTCTTCTGGTTCTTTTCTTAGTATTTTCTAGCTGCTTTCTGCACCTGGAGGGAATCTAAGTTATGTTCTCATCTAGTTTCCTTCCCAGAAAGAAATAAGATGTAAAGGAATGTAGAGAAAGCCTTAAACAAAAAAACTCAGAGACTCTTACCTATCTTTCTGTTCCCAGAGCCTATATATATAATGTCCTAATAATATTACTCACCTTTATTGAAGGATTCTGTGTGTCAGGGATTAGCTGAAACCTTTATATTCATCATCTATTTAGTCTTTCTAACAACCTTGTGGGGTATTTATAAGAGTACCTGACATTTATTGAGCCACTTATATGTGGCTGGTACTCTTTTAAGATTTTTACACATGCTATCTCATTTAATCATTTAAAAAAAATTTGTGAAATAGTCACTTTTATTAGCCCCATCTTAAAGATGAGGACACTGAAGATTGGAGAGTAAGGTCACACAGTTAATAATGAAGAAATCAGGATTTTACCCTGAGCACATGCTGTTACCCACTACACTACACAGCCTCACTGAGCGAATGATGAATAAATAAATGAACAAATAAACAAGCAATGAGTGAATGGGTAACAACCAGAACTAACAGAATAATTTTAAGCTGTAGAGAATCTGTGAGCATTGTAATGTGTGAAAACTGGATTATACAATCAAGCTCTATTACACCATCATTCAAGGTCCTTCCGGTTCTAGAAATTCTCTGAAACTAACGGCCCAAGTCAACTTGAAAGCTTTTGCTACTTTTAAGGCTTAGGAGACCTAATCAAATGCTTGCCTTTTTTCAACCCTAACAGTCATCAAAATGCTCTGTAAATATTAGTGAGTATGCTTTGTCAGTCTTTGTCTTTCTGACTAAAGGAAACACTGGTCCTAATCAAGCAATAAAGTATTGACATTCTCAGCAAAGTACTGCTTATCAGTTAGTTCAGCTTGCTTAATCCTACTATAAAGAACTTTAAACCACAACAGAAATCAGATGGGAAGTGTGTGTGGACAGAGGTAAACATTTAAAACAATACTGACGTTATCAGATTAATGGCTAATGAGCATTTCTTTTACTCACATTTGTTTATTAGCTCCCTAAGTGTACATTTCAAAAATACACTATAGAAGTAATACTTTATCACCTAGTTCCATTGGAAAAGAAAAAAAAATTAATCTGATCCTGAGATGATCAAAAGAAGCAAACTTCAGGCTTCCCTGGTGGCGCAGTGTTTGAGAGTCCACCTGCCGATGCAGGGGACATGGGTCCATGCCCCGGTCCGGGAAGATCCCACATGCTGCAGAGCGGCTAGGCCCGTGAGCCATGGCCACTGAGCCTGCACGTCCGGAGCCTGTGCTCCACAACGGGAGAGGCCACAACAGTAAGAGGCCTGCGTACTGCAAAAAGAAAAAAAAAAAGAAGCAAACTTCAAGAAGTAAAAGCCCGTGTGAGCCCGTGTGCCACAGCTACTGAGCCTGTGCTCTAGAGCCCACGAGCCACAACTATTTTTTTTTCTGTTTTTGTTTTTTGTTTTTTTTGCGCTACGCGGGCCTCTCATCGTTGTGGCCTCTCCCCTTGCGGAGCACAGGCTCCGGACCTGCAGGCTCAGCGGCCATGGCTCATGGGCCCAGCCGCTCTGCGGCATGTGGGATCCTCCCGGACCGGGGCACGAACCCGTGTCCCCTGCATCTGCAGGCGGACTCTCAACCACTGCGCCACCAGGGAAGCCCCACGAGCCACAACTATTGAGCCCATGTGCCACAACTACAGGAGCCTGTGCGCCTAGAGCCTGTGCTCTGCAACAAGAAGCCACTGCAATGAGAAGCCTGTGCACTGCAATCAAGAGTAGCCCCCACTCACCACAACTAGAGAAAAGCCCGTGCGCAAAAACGAAGACCCAATGCAGCCAAAAATAAATAAATAAATAAATAAATTTATTTTAAAAAAAGTAAAAGAGAATGTTAGTTTCAGTTGTCAGGCAGGGCCAGCTTTCCTAATCCCAGCTATAGACATGAGCCATTTCATTTTCCAGGAAGCTACAGAGATTTCTGAGCTACCACCTTGGCATAAATTTATCAACACATCTTGTATATTAAACTTCATTGAAAAGCTCTGAGAACCTCTTACCAAAAGCTAAGTTTACTGCATGGTATTTTGAGAAACTATGCTTATAATAATATTCTAAACAGCCACATTTGGTTTAAGCAACAAGTTTGCTCTATTGAGATTCAATGAACCTTCACACAGGTGCAAAGAATCTGAATGTGGAAGGAATATTGATTATCTCATCCAATACACATGAGAAAACAGCAGACATTAGTTTGGTCTCTGGCTAGTTAATGGCAGAGACAAACTGGACAGCTACATGCAAAAGAATGAAATTAGAACACTCCCTAACACCATACACCAAAATGCACTCAAAATGGATTAAAGACCTAAATGTAAGGCCAGACACCATCAAACTCTTAGAGGAAAACATAGGCAGAACACTCTATGACATAAATCACAGCAAGATCCTTTTTGACCCACCTCCTAGAGAAATGGAAATAAAAAAAAAATAAACAAATGGGACCTAATGAAACTTAAAAGCTTTTGCACAGCAAA
>NW_006779593.1:148745-161216 GCF_000442215.2 Lipotes vexillifer
AAAAATAAACAAATGGGACCTAATG
This sequence comes from Lipotes vexillifer, assembly GCF_000442215.2. Lineage (NCBI taxonomy): Eukaryota > Metazoa > Chordata > Mammalia > Artiodactyla > Lipotidae > Lipotes > Lipotes vexillifer. The sequence continues at coordinate 148,771 of NW_006779593.1, forward strand.
AAACTTCAAAGCTTTTGCACAGCAAAGGAAACCATAAACAAGACGAAAAGACAACCCTCAGAATGGGAGAAAATATTTGCAAATGAAGCAACTGACAAAGGATTAATCTCCAAACTATATAAGCAGCTCATGCAGCTCAATATCAAAACAACAAACAACCCAATCCAAAAATGGGCAGAAAACCTAAACAAACATTTCTCCAAAGAAGATATACAGATTGCCAACAAACACATGAAAGGATGCTCAATATCACTAATCATTAGAGAAATGCAAATCAAAACCACAATGAGCTATCACCTCACACCAGTCAGAATGGCCATCATCAAAAAATCTACAAACAATAAATGCTGGAGAGGGTGTGGAGAAAAGGGAACCCTCTTGCACTGTTGGTGGGAATGTAAATTGATACAGCCACTATGGAGAACAGTATGGAAGTTCCTTAAAAAACTAAAAATAGAACTACCATATGACCCAGCAATCCCACTACTGGACATATACCCTGAAAAAACCATAATTCAAAAAGAGTCATGTACCACAATGTTCATTGCAGCACTATTTACAATAGCCAGGACATGAAAGCAACCTAAGTGTCCATCAACAGATGAATGGATAAAGATGTGGCACATATATACAATGGAATATTACTCAGCCATAAAAAGAAACGAAACTGAGTTATTTGCAGTGAGGTGGATGGACCCAGAGTCTGTCATACAGAGTGAAGTAAGTCAGAAAGAGAAAAACAAATACTGTATGCTAACACCTATAAATGGAATCTAAAATTTTTTTAAAAATTGTTCTGAAGAACCTAGGGGTAGGACAGGAATAAAGACATACATGTAGAGAATGGACTTGAGGACACAGGGAGGGGGAAGGGTAAGCTGGGACGAAGTGAGAGAGTGGCATGGACATATATACACTACCAAACGTAAAATAGCTAGCTAGTGGGAAGCAGCCACATGGCACAAGGAGATCAGCTCGGTGCTTTGTGTCCACCTACAGGGGTGGGATAGGGAGGGTGGGAGGGAGACGCAAGAGGGAGGAGAAATGGGAATATATGTATATGTGTAGCTGATTCCTTTGTTATACAGCAGAAACTAACACACCACTGTAAAGCAATTATACTCCAATAAAGACGTTTAAAAAAAAATGGCAGAGACAGAAGGAGAACTGGGGTTTTCTATCCTTGGAGTTCCCTGCACATTCTACTGCACTACACTGACTGTAGTAGTCAAGGCTGTGTATAGAGAAACGGAAACAATAGGAGATATACATACATCTTCAGGGGAAAGGCTCGAGGAAGAGGCAGCAATCACCTCCTGGGATTAATTCTAGACAGCTCACTACTGCCAGGAGGAACATTTGGCCCTGAGGATGTGTAATGGAATAGTGTGTTCAGAATGCTGCAGTCTCGAACCTTGGCAGAAGTCGGATTGGAGCACCAGGGGACCGTGCCATCCCCTAAACCTGCATCACTGTCCTGGGCCTCAGGCCCCTGGAAGGCGATATACTTGGCACTGCGCACATGCACAGTTCACTCATTGGCTCAGGCTTGCGTTCTCCTGCCTCTGTACAGCCTTTGCTCCACAGCCCGGTCCCTCATATATGGCCGTGCCCCTGGGGAGGTACCCGTGCCCTGTGATTCTAACTGTGGCATCAGGGGAGGTATCCAGGAGGATTGGTGTTTGCTTGATAGGTGGTGTGGGCTGGCCTCCTCGCAAGCCTGGGATGAGCGGCCTCCAACACCCAGGGCACCCAAGTTTTTCTCATTCCAGGACTCCCACACCTGCCTCATAGAACTCCCGCAAGATCAGGCTTTTACTGGGAAGTGTGGATGCATTCTGCTCAGAGCCTCTGGGCTGATTCTGCTGTCCTCTAAGCACCTTCTGGCTCTCAGCACATCCCAGCCCATCCTCTCCCTGCCCTTCCATCTGGACCTGCACTCACTCTCCCGCCACACACCCAGAGCCACGAAGCACGCCATGTGGGCTCCAGTTGTGCCCTGTTTGCCTTCCTGGGAAGCCCCACACTCCACCTGCCCAGATCAGGTCCCCCATGGTGTTCCATAAAGGAAAACATTTCCTGATGGAGGGGGAGCTGGGTGAAGGGGCCAGCTCCCTCATCACAGAGTGCTAACGGTTGGTGGAGGGGAGAACATATATATATTTATCGTGAGAGATCAAGCCATGTGATTACAGAGGCTGAAAATTCCCATGATCTGCTGTCTGCAAGCTGGCCCAGTCTGAGTCCAAAGGCCAGAGAACAAGGGGAGCCAGTGATGTAAATCCCAGTCTGAGGGCTGGAGAAGATGAGATAGGTCACAGCTCAGCCACTGAGGCTGGAAAAAAAGGTGGGGGAGGGAAGGCTGAATTTCCCCTCTCTCAGCCTTTTGTTCTTTTGCTCTCATCAGGCCCACCAATTGATTGGATGATGCCCACCCGCACTGGGGGAGAGCAATTTACTCTATTGAGCTGACTATCTCACATGCCAAGCCGACACACAAGATTAATGATCACACAGACCTTCCTCTTCAGTTCTTCAAGACTTCAGGCCAACGTGCACCGCCAGAGAACAGAATCACCAGCCAATAACCCAGTACTCAAAGTTGCCAGAAGACAGTGAAAAATGTGCAGGGCCAGCTCATACATGCACCCACTCAACAAATATTATTTGAGCACCAACTATGTGTGAAGCACCATGCAAGACCTGAAGAGGCAACAGTAGATACACCTCAGCTCTCATCTCCAAGGAACTTACTTTAAAAGAAGGGAGAGTATCAAAACAGTGTGGTTAAATGCACAGGCATGCATCTAGAGAGTGTTCTGTCTAAGCCATTCACTGTGTTAGGCACCTAGGGCACATCAGTGAACAAGTGACACAGTCCCCGGTCTCAGGAAGTTTACAGTCTTGGTGGAAAAGGATACTTATAGTGGTCTGAACCTAGGCTTTATGGATGGAACTATATTCCAATTCAGTTGGCTTGTTTTTAATCTTGTATATTTTATGTATCTAAAAACATTACCCTCACATGTGGCCCCAGAGGCTTCCCTAGACTGCCAAAAATGTTCATAGCACAAACTTTGAATCCATAACTCTGCAATGTGTAAGTATCAGTGTAGATATTGCCAGTATGAATGCATTTTAATTGACTTTGGATATGCCAAGGTGGACAATATAAGGTTGGAAGAAAAAACAGGGTAAACAGATAATAATTCACTAGAAAACAGAAGCTTAGGACTACAAACCTGTCTTCGAATGGCATGGGTACACTACATACACACCACCGTTTTTGTCTGACTATGTCAAAATCAATTTTTAATTAAATCATTAAATGCTTACTAAAATCATTTTTATCCCTAAGAGCGTCCTATTAATGGGCCTGGTACCTGTGCATAACTCTCTCATGATGAATTCTTTTCCTGCAGCTGAATTTTGATGGTATCATTTCCAATTTCATCTTCAAAACAAATGTGTTTTTGTCATTCTCCCAGGCTCTCCTGGCTCTTCTCCAAGAATTACCAAACTATGACACCAGCAGAATCTGAATAGATCCCAATATGGTAGACAAAATTATATCCATGGCTTCTATAAATTGCTCCTGCCCCGTCTGTCCTTTAAAAAATGAATAAAGATGAATTGTATTATATATTTCCTCCAGACAACTTTTCAAAGATGAAGAAATTTTGATTTATGATATTCTTCTGAACACCAGCCTTCAGAGACTCCTACTCACTCACATTTATAACTTATTGGAGTAACACCAAGTTCTCTGTAAAAGTTCCATTTATCCCTCTGTTGTCCTGTATAGTACCTCGGGATGGGTGTGTGAGTTGCACCTGAAGTGATGTATGATGTCACTGTTCACCTGCCAAGTATAGTAAAGGTAAGTAATGCTACCCAACTGGTTGACTTCCTCAACCCAGCACAGTAATCAGGTCCTCCCTCATTAAACAACATGCTCAAGATAAACACTCGTAGACAGCACCTTCTGCTCAATAGCCATATGTTTTAGTAGTGGAGATAAGAGTGATGAAAACAAACATCTTTATCTTTTGGATATCTTCCCCCAGATATCCTGTTATTTCTGAAGTTATATTTGTCAAGGGTTGTAAACCATATAAGGCCCTTCATAGATTTTATAGATCTTAGTTGTTATTATTGTTATTATGGTAGCTTAAAAGTCATTTTAAAATGGACACACATGACAACACAGGACACGCATGACCCTCCCCTTACACTTGGTAATAACCTTTGGGAAAATCTCATTTTGAATCTTTCGATTCAGCCACATATCTCTTGTCCAAATGTTTCAGAACACACCATGAACATTAAGTCCATAAACTAATTTCTTCTGTGAACATAAGTCCATAAACTAATTTCTTATGTAGCATCCTGTCTGGTGCCCAGCATAGTATCTAGTGTCCACATGTTTTATTAAATGGGAGAAGAAATTTTGGGAAAGAATAGAAGAATCAATCATCTCCTTTGTGAAAACTTTTTAAAAACCTTTTCTCCCCAAGGAGGTATTGGTCAATAGAACTGACCACTCCTTTCTGTGGAGGCAGCAATCTCCCCTCTATATGCTTCTGATACAGTGGAAATCATATCTCAATTCTCTGTTCATACTTCTGTCTCCCTCTAGTAGACAGATAAAAACTCTGTTGGCTTCATGTCCATGTCCCCCACACCCAGAAGAATATCTAGTATATAGTAGGCACTCAGTAAAGTTTGTTGAGTGAATGAATTTTCAAAAATTGGGGAAAAGGGAGGATAAAGAAGAAAGGAGACATAGATGAGTAATGAAATAAAGAGAGGTGATTGATAACATGCACCCCAATGTTCATAGCAGCACTATTTACAATAGGCAAGATGTGCAAGCAACCGAAGTGTTCAGCAACAGATGAATAGATAAAGAAGATGTGTGCAGACACACACGCACACAGAAAAGAATATTACTCAGCCTTGAAAAAAATAATGAAATTTTGCCATCCGCAAAAACATGGATGGACTTGGAGGGTATTATGCATAGTGAAATAAGTCAGACAGAGAAAGACAAACACTGTATGATATCACTTATATGTGGAATCTAAAAAATAAAACTAATTAGTGAATAGAACGTAAAAGAAACAGACACAGATATAGAGAACAAACTATTGGTTACCAGTGAAGAGAGGGAAGGAGGGAGGAGCAAGAGAGGGGCAGGGGATTAAGAGGTACAAATCACTATGTATAAAATAAACAAGCTACAAGGATATACTGTACAAACCAGGGAATACAGTCAATATTTTATAATAACTATAAATGGAATATAACCTTTTAAAATTGTGAATCACTATGTTGCACACCTGAAACATATAATATTGTATATCAAACACACCTCAAGTAAAATTGTTTTTTAAAGAGAGAAGGTGGTTAATAGAAAAAATATGAGGAAAAAACATGGGAAGAGAAAAAATGATGGTCACTCAGCATTACCTAACTTTATGTCAAGTGGATTTTGTGAAAAGGATTTAATGGATCAGAGCTACAGATGCAGATGAGTAGACTGAGAGAAAATGTTAGGTTCCCCTGAATTTCTAGTGCTGTACAGTTGCTTTAACCGGGGTGGTTGGAAAAGTGATTGCTCCTCCCCTCTCACCACCCCTCACTGGACTAAGGAGCAAACACCCCCAAAGTTCATTTCTTCTCATAGTCAATCACTTAACCTAAATTATTTACTGTACAACTACTATGCTTCACCACACTTTCCCTTTGAAGCTACAATGAAGAGTATGATCTTCACAATCACAGAAGTTATCATCTAGTGGGAGAGACTGGCATTAATAAGATATCCACACAAGTAATGTAAATTTGTGACTGTGTTTAGATCTGTGAAGAGTAAGACATGGTTCTAGAAGAAAACAAAATGAGAACTGGACTAAGTCAGCAAACAAGGCTTCCACAGAGAAGTGATGCTGAGTCTGGGATAGGAATTAACCACGTGGTTGGGGGAAAAGAACATTCCAAGCAGAGGGTACCAGGATCACAGCGCACAGACCCCCATGATGGAAGGAAGTATGAAAGAAAGTTAAATTGCCTTATAGACAAGACTTTAGGAAGGCTCTCCTCTTCCATTTACAGTATTAACCTCAACAAATTACAAAACAAATGTAGTCTCCCCCTACATTGAGGGGAAACCTCCAAGATGAATAAGAGAGGTGAGTGGGTTTCATAGGCCTTTAGAAGGACGGTTAGCAATATAGTCCAGGGCTGGGTCTGGCCTACTGACTGCTCGTGTATAGTTTTCGTTTTTTTGTTTGTTGGGTTTGGGGGTTTTGTTCTTTTGATTTTGGTTTTCACAAAAATGGAAACATACTCTATAGGTGTTTTGAACCTGATTTTTAAAATTTAATGTTATGTACTGAACATCTTTCCATGTCAAACAAAATATGGATTTTCAGCATTACTTTTATGTGTTAAAAATTATCCCATCATAGAATCCTAACACAGAAGCTTCAACCAGATCTCAATTGTTGGACATGTACATTGTTTCCAATTTTAAAAACTAAAAACAACATTGTAAAGACATTGCTATGGATGAAAATTTGCACCTGTCCTTAATCATTTCATGTTAATGGCGCTGGGATCAAGGGCAGTATCTGGAGTCAAGCAGACCTGTTTCCAATTCTAGTTACACAACTTACAGCTGTGTGACGTGGACAACTCAATAAGTGTCAGTGTCCTCATCTATAAAATGGGTATAGTCACAGTATCTATCGTACTAGATTGTCGGGAGGCCTTAGATGAGATAGTTCAAGTCAAGTACACAGCAAGATGTCTGCAATAAAATAAGCACTTAATAACTAATACTTATTATTTCTATTAGAAAAGTTCTATGTTTAAGACTTTCGATAGATATTGCCAAATCATCCTCCAAAGGATCATATGAATTAGTTTTTTATCTGCCATGTGTGAGACAGCCCAAAGAAATACATTCTTTAGCAGAGTTTCATTACCCCATCCCTGCTTCAGAGAATTTCATTATAGGGGAGATCTAGCTTAAAAGCAGCAGGAAAAGCAGTCAGTGTTCTGCCATCTCTCCTTGGATCCTTTCACTGAGTTCATGCACAACCAGCTACTGATGTATTTTCAATCCCAGCAGCCGTCTGTGAGTCTTCACTGGGATTCCTTCAGGCTGCTGAAATTTGCTTTGCTTTGTGGGTAAGGGAAGCTAAAAGCGCTTGGGGATTCACTCCCCTCACCCCAGGGATAGCTCTAAACCAAAGACTGATATGTAAGCGTAGATAAATGCTGCAGCATCCTTGCTCCCACCTGGAGACAACTTTAAGGTGTGACCTATACTGTCTTCCAAAAATCCCTGGGGGACTGGACAAGTCATTCTCTGTGGTCCTTGTTTCAGTGGCCTCCTTTCTTCCCCTGGCAGCTTCCCCATGTCTTTAACCAGTCTTCTTCTTGGAGCCTATCCTAATAAATCACATTCACAGAGATCTCTATGCTACAGTTTTCTTCTGAGAAAGACAGAAGTCAACTTTTTTTCCCCTTGGTTGTGAGAGTTTAAATCTAAATTCATTGACAATTTTTTCTAACAGAAAACAATAGATTTTTTTTCTTGGGAATTTGCGTACTATAGGTTTCAATTTCATCAGCAGAAGGAAAATTGGAGAGCAGAGTAGAAGCAATACGGTTTGTGTTTTCGTGGAAAGTGTGCTCATGGGATGAGTGCTGGGACATCCCGGGACTCTAGGCCACGTCCGCTAATAACTAGCTGAGTGATCCTGAACAAGTCACTCATCTATCTAGGCTTCAGAATACCTACTGATATTCCCTAGGTCTGAAGAATACCTACCAGAAATGTCTAGGGCTTGTGCGTGTCTATGAAAATATCGCTACTGGAAAGGCAGACCTCAGAATGGAGCTCACAAACACCTTTAATAATCCTTAACTTTCACATTTCTTTGAAGATACCCGCATTTCTATCACATGCTTCCTCACTCCAAGCTCAGTTTTCTTGTCTCCGCCTCTTAAGGAGGCCTGCTTTGATGAGCAGCAGATCTAAGCCTGCTGCTACAGAAAATCCATCATTCATGTCCCACCTCCACTCCCCTAAATTCCTGACTCCTTCACTCAATATACCACCAATCATGCAGCTTCCAGCTGTAATACCCTCAGCAGAGCAGGCATGCTTGCAGTGGATCAAAAAGGAGAAAAACTGGATCTACTTATCCTCTTATTTGTACAATCTGAGTAGGCAGGGCCCTCTGCATTCAGAGAACCCAGATGGGGAGAAAGGAGAGTCCTGAGGCTGAGGCGTCGTGTCCTCACCCTGTGCTCAGAGGAAGGCACAATGTATTCATGAGGCACTTGGGACAGCTCCAAGTTTCCTCTGTAAGGCAGCAGCCTCCATAGTTCTCATGATGAAGCAGGCTCCAATTACTTAACAAATATTCAGTAGATTGGAAGGGTTGGCAACTTCTGTCTAGGAGCAAGGACTTCATAAGAAATGAAGCCTAGGGCTTCCCTGGTGGCGCAGTGGTTGAGAGTCCGCCTGCCGATGCAGGGGACGCGGGTTCGTGCCCCGGTCCGGGAGGATCCCACATGCGGCGGAGCTGTTGGGCCCGTGAGCCATGGCCGCTGAGCCTGCGCGTCCGGAGCCTGTGCTCTGCAACGGGAGAGGCCACAGCAGTGAGAGGCCCACGTAGCAAAACCTCAAGATGAAGCACCATATACACCCACAAGGCTGAAAACAAAAGAAAGGGTTAAAGTATGATGATATCAAAAGGTGGTAATGGGTAATGTTGTTGATCAACTCTTTTACACTTTCGGTAGGAGTGTAAATTGTTACAATCACTTTAGAAAACACTATGCCAGGACCTGCTAAAGTGAACATATGTGTATTATATGACTGTGCTCTTAGAAAATTACAGAGAAGCCCTTGCATACAAGCATAAGTTCAGAGCAGCATTATTCACATACGAGAAAAATGGGGAACAATGCCATGTCCAGATGTTCACTGACAAGGATATGGATAAACAAACAATTGAATAAGAAAATTCACAGAAATGTCTAAAGTGCCTTTGGAAGAGAGAACAGAGGGTTCGGTTCTGCCCTATTTATGTTTCTTCTTGGGAACAGACATTGGTTTTGTGTGTTTTCTTGTGTTGATTTTTTAAAGAAACAGGAAGAAGAAAAAAAAACTTTCTCCTCCCTTTTCCTCGCTCTCACTCCCCCTCTTCAATCCTTCTGACACCCCAACTCCCACCCTTTCTGTTGTTGTGGTTTGCTATGCGCCCACATTCCTATTTGTTATTCTGTGTTCAGTAGTCTCGTTATGATAAAAAAAGAAAATTAATAAACCATATCAAATGAAACATCAGAAATGGATCTTTAAACATAAAGCTTAACGAAAAGGGCAAATCATAAAAGACTATAGGCTGTTACCATTTTTGTAAAGGTAAAACTAAACAATGAATTATTGAGGAATACCTACACATGTGATTTTTTAAAACTAAGAAAAAACAGAAATAACAGGAAAATCTAAAATAATCATTATCTCTAGATGGGAGGTGGTGGGGTGCAGAGGGGTGCAGAGGCTAGAAGCAGCACATAGGTAGAAAAACTCCATCTGTGTTGTTCTAGGTCTTATACAGGGGCTCAGTTCATGGGTGTTCACTTTATTATGCACCATAATCATATATATTTCATACTGCTGTTTCCTAAGTATCAAGTATTACCTAGGAAATAAATTTTAAATAAATAATATGAATAAATGGGAATGTAACTCAACAATGGAAAAAAAGCAGAGCAAACTGGCAAAATGGACTCCCTTCCTGAGTAAACTGTAGGCATTAGTAGGCATTCATTCATGTGCTACTCTCTGAATTTATCACTACAGGTTGATCCCTATGGAACAGTCAATATCATACTTCAGTTCCTCCATATTTAAATATAGAACAATAAATTCTTATGCTACGGAATTCACAGATTTCCTGGAAGATAAATACAAACTGGTAAACTGAGAAATGTTTCACAGTTATACGTGGCATTGTGATCATCTTCCCAATACTATCTCACAAGAATGTTTGAGGACAAAAGACAAAACCAAAGAGGAAAACTCTCAAGAATGTTAAGAAGAAAAATGACAATAGTCTAAGAAAAAGGTTTCTAAGAAAATAACTAAATCCAAAACAACTGGTAACTGATCTGGAGCCTTTGTTTATTTTTTTCTCTCGCGTTCACCTTCACTTGATATTTATAGAAATGTGGTAGATTGATGAAAAGAACCCAAAAAAAGGGCAAAGTACAGTCTATGCACTTTCTATTAAGCATTGAGACAATGAGAGCAAATACTAGTACATTTTCCTAGGGCTTTATAACGTCACGTCTCTGAAAGCACACACCTACCCATCTATATGATCTTTTTAAAAGTAAAATTATGAGGTCAAATTAAATTAAAGACGCAATTTGGAAATTCATAGTTTTATAATTGCTATGATCAAGTATGTAAAGCAAATATATAATTTCTCTAGATATTTGATTATTTAGAAAGTGATGAGGTAAAAGTTGAAAAATTATAAAAATGCATTTTGAAATATTTTCCAAAAAGTTTACTTGATGCAAACAAAATTAGTCAAAAATTGAAAAACTAGTTAAACAATTTCGAGACATATTTATCTATATGATAGTAACTTAAGTGACTGTTTTCCTTTCCCCATTCAATAAACTGAATTATTTTACAAGACTGACTAGTTGCATAACTTGCCACTGTCTCCATCTCACTGCTTCTAATAAGAGCCCTGCATTATGACAACACCTTAACCAGGGCCACCGGAATGGTTTGTTCTGAGCTTACCGCAAGCTCATTTATCATTGGTAAAACCATTGGGCTATAATACAGTCACATCTGATACCTCTTTTAGGAAGATAAGAGCAAATGGTCACATAGTTACAATGGAGAAGCAGAAGCATGAAGTTCAATGACTTCCTTAAGGTCACATGAGGACAAAATCAAGAATAGAAAATAGGCTTCCTACCAATCAGTCGAATGAGCTCTGTTTCCAAGGTTATGCTGCCATCTTTACTTAGATCACAGAAAAAGAGAAATCCGATTACCATCAATACAGTATGTCATTGAGCTGAATTTCTGTTACATTACCTGATGACCAGTGTAGGAAACAACTTTCTTTCTCTCTCCTCCGGTTTCTGTGTTGGTCTGCTGGGAAGAAAAAGCTTCATCCAAGCCTGTCTCCCTACTCAGCAGTGGTGCAGGATAGATGTCTTCCCCTATTCCGTCTGTGAGAAGTGGTGGGACAGGCCTGCTGTTAGCAGCCTGAAACTGCTTTTGGCAAATTTATTGGCATCTATTCTTCAACCTAGTTTTAACTATCTGACATTCTGAGCAATAGGTCCCAGTGTGTGGGCTCTATGATTTAAATTAAATGTGAGAAAAAGAGGCCTCCTGGGGCCTGCAGCCTAAGCCGTGTTCTCCAACTCTGTTTACCAGAGGCATTGCATTTCCAGGTGAGCTACATGACCAGCTGTTAATGTCAATCATTCTCCAATGTCAAGGTCGTCTGAGCTGCTTTAATTCAGCACCCCCTCCCCCAGTTACAAGCTCAAGGAGTATACTTATTACCTCACTACCAGTTATCAGCTGCCCATTTTTCTTAGACATTAAGTATAGAGGTATCCACACTGGGAAATGTGATGAGAACTGCACGTACTCTTATGGGACAGACTATTGCCTGTTGGTGGACAAGGAGGGCAAATAGTCTGTCCTATTCTGCTTCCCTCACTTCCTTACAGGCTTCACCTGCGAGCTCTCCCTCATTAAAATCATTTGTACCAGAATCCCCTTCTCAGGTTCTGCTTCACGCTTTTCAAACAAACTTCTGAAGATCAGCTCCCAGGTCACTAGGACTCCTCTCTTGGAATCAACTTTCTTTTTTAGAAAAGAAAATAAGCTTACTTGCAAAATGGTTTACAGTGAAGTCCAAGCTTTAGATAAACTAGCTGAGCAGATTCTAGTAAGTAAATGGGCATTTAAAGGGGAAAAATTTATAAGGTTATCAAGTTTACAAGATCACAGACACTCCTCATAATGAGAAAGTTTCCTCACCTGATTATCAGTCATATCAGTAAGGGTTGTCATGTAGAGATATTGTAAAAGTCAGGAATGAAGTTGACTTCATTGGGAAGTCAGTAACTTACAGAAAATGCTTTAAGGTTTTACTTGTTTTGGAGATCAGGGCCAAAGAGGCAACCCTGGTTTGTGCGGTTGTTGAGTGCGATGGTGCACCTCATTCACAGGGAGACACTGCAAACAGGTTAGTTTTGTTTCACATGGGCTGTACTTTACATTTCATAGAGATGAAATTACAGATTTCATCAGGAGTTGGGTATTCATTTTTTCTTCCAAAAGCCTTGTTTTTCTGTGTTTTTTTTTTTTTTTT
>NW_006779593.1:161348-168121 GCF_000442215.2 Lipotes vexillifer
CTCTCCTGTTGCGGAGTACAGGCTCCGGACGTGCAGGCTCAGCGGCCATGGCTCACGGGCCCAGCCGCTCCGCGGCACGTGGGATCCTCCCGGACCGGGGCACGAGCCCGCGTCCCCTGCATCGGCAGGCAGACTCCCAGCCACTGCGCCACCAGGGAAGCCCCAAAAGCCTTGTTTTTAATAGTTCTTTATTTCGTCTTGTGAAGCCTCCCCAAAAAGACTTTTCTTGTTTTTATTTGTTTTGGTTTTGGTTTTTTAGAGAAAAAGAGATTTATTTTCAGGAACTGTCTCACACAATTGTAGAGGCGTGGTAATTCCACACTAGGCCAGCAGTCTAGAAACCCAGGGAAGAGTTGCAGCTTGAGTCCAAAGGCCATCTGTTGACAGAATTCCTTCTTGCTCAGGGGAAGTGACTCTTTGTTCTGTCAAGGTCTTTAACTGATTGGATGAAGATATTTTTTTAATAGTATCACCATTTATTGTTCTCTTACTATAGTAAAAAAGTGATTACCCACATGTGAAGGACAGTCTGCTTTACTCAAAGACTGCTGATTTAAGTGTTAATCTCAGCAGGGGGGGAAAAAACCCCACCTTCATAGAAACATCCAATATAATGTTTGACCAAATATCTGGGCACGTGGTCAAGTTGACACAAAATTAACCATCACAATTATCTTGGCAAATTCCAAGGGGTTTTGTATTACTTAGATTTTCAGATATGGAGATATACCCTATTCATTGTTCCAGAATAGTTCAGACTCAGCATGTCTTATTGTATTTCATCATAACCAGGGAATCAGAATCCTAATTTAACGAATTTTAATGGGAGGTATCTCTTCTCACTGGTTGTATGGCTCTATACTCAGTAAAGGGCATTCTCTTCTCCAGTATTGAGGTCCTAATCAGCAAAGTTGGTAGATGATTTAGCTGAGTGGCAAAAGGGTGAGTAAATCAAACCAGTTACTGGACAGGTTTTCAGAGAGCCCCAGATCACTACCTCAGAATCCATGTACAAAAATCTTTAAAGGAGAGATGGATACCCACTTAGTGGACACAGATCAGACAAAGACAGATTATCAAGACAACTGACAGGGAAGTATGTTTTCAAAGTGAAGACCTAAAGATATCGTTACTAGAGAAAGGAAAGAGCTACTCTTTGCTGAAGTGAAATATAGGAGAGTGAGTTTGGAACAAGGTGACAATAGCACATATGACTAGCTATATGGTACAGAAGGAGAATATATGCAAAGAAATGTCACAAATATTGGGGAAAATCACACTGTCTCCTGCTAGGGTGAGCTTTTTCAAATCCTTCTTCTTGTGAGCTTATACCACTTTGAGAACTTTAGCATCTGTTTAAGGGCAGTAAAGAATCCAATCATACCAGTCATCTTTCAACAAAATATGTAATAGATCAGTACTTCTCAACCTTAGTTACATATTAAAACCAACTGGAGTGATTTAAAATCACTCCTCATGCTAAGGCTATACCTTAGTCTAATTAAACAGAATCTGTGGTGAGATATATATCAATATTTTAAAAACTCCCCAACTGATGCCAATATGAAGCCAAAGCTGAGGGTGACTTACATGCATATGTTAAGAAATGTTTGTACACTGGAATACTATACATAAAAAATCCTAAAGATGTCACCAGAAAACTACTAGAGCTCATTAATGAATTCAGTAAAGTTGCAGGATACAAAATTAATATACAGAAATCTGTTGCATTTCTATACACTGACAACAAAATGTCAGAAAGAAAAGTTAGGGAAACAATCCATTTACCATTACATTAAAAATAAAATAAAATACCTAGGAATACACCTACCTAAGGAGACAAAAGATCTGTACTCCAGAAACTATAAGACAATGATGAAAGAAATTGAAGACAACACAAACAGAAAGATATGCTGTGTTGTTGGATTGAAAGAATTAATATTGTTAAAATGACCATACTACCTAAGGCAATCTACAGATTCAATGCAATCCCTATCAAAATACTAATGGCATTTTTCACAGAACTAGAACAAATAATTTTAAAATTTGTATGGAAACACAGAAGACCTCAAATAGCCAAAACAAACTTGAGAAAAAAGAATGGAGCTGGAGGAATCATGCACCCTGACTTCAGACTATACTACAAAGCTACAGCAATCAAAACAGCATGGTACAGGCACAAAAACAGACACATAGATCAATGGAACAGGAGAGAAGGCCCAGAGATAAATCCACACACTTATGGTCACCTAATCTATGACAAAGGAGGCAATGAAGAAAAGACAGTCTCTTCAACAAGTGGTGCTGGGAAAACTGGACAGCTACATGTAAAAGAATGAAGTTAGAACATTCTCTAACACCATATACAAAAACAAATTCAAAATGGATTAAAGACCTAACTGTAAAACCAGATACTATAAAACTCCTAGAGGAAAACATAGGCAGAACACTCTTTGACATAAATCAAAGCAATATTTTTTTTGATATGTCTCCTAAAGTAAAGGAAATAAAAGCAAAAATAAATGAATGAGACCTAATTTAACCTAAAAGCTTTTGCACAGCAAAGGAAACCATCAATGAAACAGAAAGACAACCTACTGAATGGGAAAAAATATTTGCAAATGATATGACCAATAAAGGATTAATATCTAATGTATATAAACAGCTCATACAACTTAACATCAAAAAATAAAAAACCTGATTTTAAAAATGGGCAGAAGAACTGAATAGACATTTTTCCAAAGAGGAAATGCAGATGGCCAGCAAGTACATGAAAAGATGCTCAACATTGCTAGGCATCAGGGAAATGCAAATCAAAATCACAAGGAGATATCACCTCACAGCTGTTAGAATGGCTATCATCAAAAAGTCTACAAATAACACATGTTAGAGAGGATGTAGAGAAAAGGGAACCCTCCTACACTGTTGGTGAGAATGTAAATTGGTACAGCCAGTATGGAAAACAGTATGCAGTTTTCTCAAAAAACTCAAAATAGAACTACCATAGCAATTCCACTCCTGGGTATATATCTGAAAAAAACAAAACACTAATTCAGAAAGATGCATGCACCCCAATGTTCATAGCAGCATTATTTACAATAGGTAAGACATGGAAGCCACTTAAGTGTTCATCAACAGATGAATGAATAAAGAAGATGTGGTGCATATATATGCACTGGAATACTACTCAGCCATAAAAAAGGAAAGTTTGCCATTTGCAACAACATGGATGGACTTGGAGGGTACTGTGCTAAGTGAAATAAGTCAAACAAAGAAAGACGAATACTGTATATTTTCACTTATATGTGGAATCTAAAACAAACTAGTGAATATAACAAAAAATTAACAGACTCACAGATATAGAGAGCAAACTAGTGGTTACCTGTAGGGAGAGGGAAGGGGAGAGGGGCAATATAGGGGTAAGAGGTACAAACTATTATGTATAAAATAAATAAGCTACAAGGATATATTGTACAACACAGGGAATATAGCCAATATTTTATAATAACTATAAAAGTAGTATAACCTTTAATAATTGTAAATTACTATGTAGTCCACCTGTAACTTATATAATATTGTACACCAACAATATCTCAATTTTAAAAAGTAAAAAACAAGTTGTAGGTTTTTCAGTTTAGCTTTTTATTTGTTTTCAGAATGGAATATCAACTTCTAAGCTTCTTACATGTTAGGCTGAAAACTGCTAAACAACTTTTCCAACACATAAAATCCCATAGGGTTCCACTAGCTCATTACCTTGCCATAAACAGGAAAATCCCTTGTAAAACCTATCTCAGTAGAATATTAGAGCCAGTCACATTAAAATATATATATTTACACATATTAAATATATATGTAGTTTATATAAAACATATTGGATATATGTATATATATTTCTACCATATCCATACACACACACAGTAGAAATTCTCATGACAATTGACGAGCTTCTTTATTAAGTTCAGCTCTTTCTAGTCTAAGATCAGCTCATATTTTTCCACAATGGAAATTCAGAAGCTTAAAGATCTATTCTCCATCCCAGCCAATTTCACTTTAAACTGTTAAAGAAAAAATGCCTGAAGTTAAAATAAAATCCATATGAAGTTAACATTTAGCATTTACCTTGTGCCACACATAGGAATTCCATTTCTACTTGCAAAATAAAGAGGGAAATTGACTTTTCCCACTAACTCAGGCCTTAAGTCCACTTTTACTAAAACTTTTTAACTAACTGAGTCAAGCATAACTTTTAAAGATAACTCAGTATATGGTGACCTAATATATCACCAGAAAGTGCATTGGGTAGATGTCACAACAGCAGATGTTTGGTCTATTTAATTCTGAGTCTGGCTCAGCAGCAGGTAATGCTATCATTAATCCACTGAGAGCACACCCCTCAGATGATAATCAGGGAGGAACTTTTTTTTAAGTAACCATAATTACAGTGACACTCTCAATAGCCCTAATTATGGAAATGAGTTTCACATTAAATTCACCTGCCTAATAATATACAGTAAAAGTCTGTTTCGGCTGGACTGTGTTGTTTGTAAAGCAGCAGGGCCTGAGGTTCAGGTACAAGATGTGAATAATAGAGCCGTCATCTCCAGAGTTTCAACTCAGATTAAAAGCTCGTATTTGTGGGCTTCCCTGGTGGCGCAGTGGTTGAGAGTCAGCCTGCCGATGCAGGCGACATGGTTTCGTGCCCCGGTCCGGGAAGATCCCACATGTTGCGAAGCGGCTAGGCCCGTGAGCCATGGCCACTGAGCTTGCGTGTCCGGAGCCTGTGCTCTGCAACGGGAGAGGCCACAACAGTGAGAGGCCCGCGTACCGCAAAAAAAAAAAAAAAAAATGCTGGTATTCGTTTGCCTAGAGTTTGTGTTATATGCTAGGCATGAAAAATGCATCTCTAGGCAAAAAGTTAGGAGATTCCAAACAACATTCTGGTCCAGGTTTATCTCATACATTTTTCCTGGTGCCCAGTGTTTTATTCTATCCAGACTCTAAGACATTGAGCAAGGAAAGCAGTTTCCTGCTTTTTCCTATGCTAAAAAAAATATATATATATCCATGAGTTTGATGTTGATTGCTGATAGTTCTACTCATTT
The DNA here is from genome assembly GCF_000442215.2 of Lipotes vexillifer. Lineage (NCBI taxonomy): Eukaryota > Metazoa > Chordata > Mammalia > Artiodactyla > Lipotidae > Lipotes > Lipotes vexillifer. The sequence goes on from NW_006779593.1 coordinate 166,454, forward strand.
TTGATCCTGAGAGAAGTGTAAGAATTTGTAACCTCCAAGCTTTTTCTCAAGATCCCAGAAGGAAAATACGTATATATATATATATATATATATATATATATATATATATATATATATATATATATATATATATACACACACACACACAAACACACACAGAGGCACATACAGATGCACACACTCACACAGTGGCTATAGCCTAATTCTCCTAATATAGATATATCTCTGTTTCACATGGAAAGTAGAGTCACATATTTGTCTTTCAGAGACTCTAAGCATACCACAGTAATGTCTTTATCTTCTGATAGTCAATAAATTGTAAAGATACTGAAAAAACTGAAAGCAGTCTATGGTCTACAGGAGAGAGAAAGTGAGACATCTAAGGAAGAACTGTGTGGCCCTTGCCTTCTCATTTTTCATTCTTTTCCTTGGTTTGGCTCACTCAGAATTATTCATTAATATTCAGTGATACTAAGAGTTTACAGCATCCACAAAGCAAACCACTCTAACTTTACAAACTCCTAAAAAGATCTCTCCTTTGCTCTCATCCTTACTCTGAAGTTTAGACGGGCTCTCCGACTCTGTGAGGTAAAAGGAAAAAGAAAAGGACAGAGGGATTTATTTTCCCTCAGATTCCAGCTAAAAATGGCAAATGAGGACAAAATCTTGCTATAAGTCATTTATTATGAGGGTGACTTCATGCTGACGAAAGTTGCAAATGGACAGAACATATTAACTCTGTTTTGAACTTTAAGACAACTCTTTCTCTCAACTGCAGTCCCAGCAGTAGAGTTGAATGGTGGGAGATATCAGTCCTTTCAGCCCTCATTAAATTTTTGGCCACAAGCCATTGAACTAAATTCAAGAAGCTGAAGCCCTGAAATTTACTTTAGTTCTTTAAACAAAGGCTTCTTTCCCCGGACAATGAGGTTTTGAGTGCAATTTGCTCTCCTAACTATAGAAGATTCACAGGGAGTTCACCAGGAAGAAATTCATTGGACTTTCTATGGTTCTTTTCTCTTTCCCACCCCCAATGTATTAAACAATTCTATAGACCTCAAGTGCTACTGCCCTTCATTTGGTGAAATTTAATTCAAATTAAAAATTACAAAACAGAATAGATCATATCAGGAATCAATTCTAATAAGAAAAACAATAAAACTATAAATTTCTCATTGATCCCTGCCCTCTAGTAGCTTGTAATATTAGTCATGCCAATTTAAGAGAGACTCTACCTTTGGTCTTTGATGGAACTTAAAAAGTAATCTAGCCAATCTGCTTCCATATCTTATCTAGGGTTCATTTTCTGGTACAAGAAAGAGTGCTGTAGATAAGATTTCTTACAGGGATAAACACAAAAATAGTGGAAGAGAAGTCAATTTGCGGCTTTTCCAGATAGCAACACCCCCCATCAAGGTTATTAGTCATTTATTTCAAGCACCAAAGAAGGAAATGGTATATACAGATGGAGGTCCATGGTGGGGAGGGAGTCAGGGTGGGTGGGACTCAAAATGGGGAAACAACCCTACTAGTCTAGTTCATGAAAACAAATGTTTTATTTGCTGTGGTGCTTTAAAAATAGATGTAACTTGGAGAAATCCTCACCGTGGCAATAGTACTGACTTTTCTCATATCTTTTAAGAGAAAATAAAATATGACCTTTCCCTA
>NW_006779593.1:168145-170089 GCF_000442215.2 Lipotes vexillifer
CTTACTAGCTACCTCCTTTACAGAAGACACACATGAAGCATAGTCTACACCATTTGGATAATGCATTCTGGCTCGTACCGTTTCACTATGGTAAGATGGAAAGGGCACCAAATTTCAAGTGAGAAAAACGTGGGTTCTAGTCCCAGCTCAATCATTTACTAGCCTCAAGGCCTTGAACAAGCATCTTAATTTTCTGAGCCTCAGCCTCCTCTTCTATAAAGTGTCCTGAGCAGGCTACTTGAGATAATGAATGTGAAGACACTTTACAAAACTATCTCTGTGTAAATGTAGGATTGATCATGGGCCATGACCATGTTGTTCACCGTCATTTTAAGAATGTATCAGGTCTTTTAGAATAGAGACAGACTAGATCTTTCCTAGAACCTACCATAGCAAAACACCCTCCAAGTCCATCCATGTTGCTGCAAATGGCAAAATTTCATTCCTTTTTATGGCTGAGTAGTATTCCACTGTATATATATATATATATATATATATATATACACACATATATATATATATATATATATATAGCACATCTTCTTTATCCATACATCTGTCAATGGATACTTAGGTTGCTTCCAGGTTTTGGCTATGGTAAATAGTGTTGCTATGAACATCAGGGTGCATGTATCTTTTCAAATTAGTGTTTTGGGGGGTATTTTTGGATACATACCAGATTGGAATTGCTAGGTCGTGCTAAGCGAAATGTCAGACAGAGAAAGACAAATACAGTATGATATCACTTATATGTGGAATCTAAAAATATATAACAAACTAGTGACTAAAACAAAAGAAGCAGACACACAGATGTAAAGAACAAACTAGTGGTTACCAGTGGGCAGAGGGAATGGTGAAGGGGCAATATAGGGGTAGGGAAAAAAGGGTCATTATGGGATTATATGAAATCATCTGTGTGAAACTTCTGAAAATTGTAAAGCATTATAGAATTTAAAGAATCTTCCATTTAATAGAAAAAAGAAACTGCCATATAACAAAAATAGTGAAGACTTATTGAGAATGTACCAAGTAACTCAAGAAGCTGAAGCCTTGTAATTTACTTTAGTTCTTTAAACAAAGGCTTCTTTCCTGGACAATGAGGCTTTGAGTGCAATGTGCTCTCCTATCTATGGGAGGTTCACATAGATATTCAAGCTAAAAGGGACCTGAGACATCATCTGATCCAACCCAATTATATACTAGATCATAAGACTGAGCTCCGAACTGACTTGCCCAATATGAAGATGGTGCAGAAATGGAAGCAGACAACACTGCTCCTGACCTGGACTCTGGTCTCTGTACCACCCAGAACAGACTGGGGCAGTTTTCATTCAGGACAAAGATACTGCAAGTACGTGTGTTTTTGTGATGAAAGGGAGAATTCCCAATCTCCATGAGTAGCTGACTTAATATCTTGATATTTTGACAAAGAAGCTCTTTTTCCAACAGGATCTGATCCTGAGGATTTGTCATTCATTGGAAGAGGCAAGGTAAAGCATAGGAAGTGAACAGTGAGTGGTCTGACTGTAACTGGACTTCTAGATAAGCAGGTTTGGGATTGCTGAGGGAACAAGTGAAAAAGTGGCATTTAGGTCTTTTCCTAAATGGCCCTCCACTTCAAAACTTTGCCCAGGAAGCCGCATTCAAGGGACCATACCAGGCATGCAAGTATAAGAGAAACTCGGGAATGGAGTGTGAATCCATTGTCTGCCACCTATTAAGGCACACTGTAGCTTCCTCAATGCGACCCCTGAAAACAAGGTCTTAATGGCCTTCTTTCTGGTTTTCCCTAAACATTTATCCTCAAGGAGGTCATAAGAGGCTGGCCTCTGGGAAGCCACACTCTGATTCAATGAGCTATTTCTGGGAGAGTGTCAAAGAGAAAAATGATAAAAAGCAGGGTCAGGAGGAGTCCTTCATCTGGCACAGCAGAGCAGCAGGCAT
>NW_006779593.1:170099-170380 GCF_000442215.2 Lipotes vexillifer
AGCAGTCAGACCCCAGACTGGAAGTGTGATGTGCTTCCCCTCTCACAGCCCTCTGCAGTATTCACACATATATATCATCAGCTCATTTCTTCCCGGATCCTCAGCACCTCGGTTAAAAGTCAAGAGGCAGGGGCTTCCCTGGTGGCGCAGTGCTTGGGAGTCCGCCTGCCGATGCGGGGGACGCGGGTTCGTGCCCCGTTTCGGGAGGATCCCACATGCCGCGGAGCGGCTGGGCCCGTGAGCCATGGCCGCTGGGCCTGCGCGTCCGGAGCCTGTGCTCC
>NW_006779593.1:170432-171189 GCF_000442215.2 Lipotes vexillifer
GGGGAGAGTGACATATTTTCTGCTATTAATATCTAATTAATTGACACAAAGACTACCCAAGGAGCATAACTTCTAGATGCAGAGAAGGCAGAATAGTGACAGCAGAGTGTAGACCCTGACCGTGGCCTTATCAGTCTAGAGAATTTCCTAGAGGCATGCTACAAGTATTTCTGAAAGGACCCTGGGGCTCTCTGTGTTGCTGAGGCAGTATGATTTGCAGATGCAAAAACTTTCAGATTTTCTCTCAGAATTACTCCCATTCCGGAAAACACAAAAAGGAACACCATCAGTGCCAATAAAAAAAGGAGCATCCAGCACCAGGTTTGATCTGTTTCATTATTCATTCTCCTTAACCTATAGCAGAATTTAACCCTAAAAATGGCCTGGCATTGTTGTTGTTGCTGTGTCTAAACCTTCCTTAATATTCCAGCTTAAATTAGTAAAAGAAAGCAGAGCTAACAGATGCAAACTGAAGGCAAATTAATAAATTCTCATTTGCTATATGGATTCATACACCTGGTTAGATTTTCAAATTTGTCTTCAGAAGCACTCTGCAGGGCAGAAAGTAACAGATTGCTCATGGGTGTTGGGGGAGGTTGGAGACTGGGGAGTGCACTGCAAGGGAATTAGAATGACTCAGTCCACCCACACGTCTCTGATGTACTGGAAATAGTATCTTCTGAAACCAAGGGTCAGACTCTTACTGACGCTGCAAAAAAAGTCCTAAGCCTTTTTTTTTTTTTTTTTTTTTTTTTGT
>NW_006779593.1:172759-205249 GCF_000442215.2 Lipotes vexillifer
TTTTTGCGGTACGCTGGCCTCTCACCGCTGCGGCCTCTCCCGCCGCGGAGCACAGGCTCCGGACGCACAGGCTCAGCGACCATGGCCCACGGGCCCAGCCGCTGCGCGGCACGCGGGATCCCCCCGGACCGGGGCACGAACCCGCGTCCCCTGCACCGGCAGGCGGACTCCCATCTACTGCGCCACCAGGGAAGCCCCTAAGCCTTTTTAAAGTCGCCTAATTTCCTTGGGTTCATACTTTTCCAGATCACGCTTTAGCAACTTGAAGCTCAATGGCCATTGCTTCTGTTTATTTAGTTCTTGTAAGACTTCTGTTGAGAGTCAACCTCATTTTGATTAATTGCATTGGTTACATCATAGAAGCAATGAACTGACCCAAACTGGCCAAGCGGCAGCTACTGTTACTGGCTGGCTTCTTAGAATTTGCATTAAATTTTATCAGCTGCTATTCTAAAAAGAAATATTCTTTTTCTTAAAGTCTTGGACCTTCCTTAGTACATTGGCTATCACAATTACAGGAGGTGTGAACACAGGAACACCTGCCTTTACCTTTAAAAAGGGCAGGATGGGGAGGTTAATTAATGCAACAAATATTTATTCCATAACTACAATGTGCCTAGGAACACAGTGGAGGATAAGCGTGTATGAAATACAACGTTTCCCTAGGGAGCTGTAAGTGTACATGAGAGGACACATTGAGAGTTCCATGTGAAGAGTGAGATGAGCTCAGACAGGGGATGAGGAGAGATAAGTTACAGATGCTGCCACCAATGCTCCAGGGATCATGGAAGGATACTAGTGTGTCCTGACCTCAGACACATTTAAAGTCAACTTGCCTAAGATTGATTTTTTTTTTCTACCTGGCATTTGTGGCAGACTAAAATATTCCTGAGGAAGGAAACTGAAGAAAGTTATTTTTTATCTACACAAAAGAGATGTTTTCACATCATGTAAATACTGAAGAGGACTTTTTACTTTTTTAGAAAGGAAAATAAAAAGCAAGGCAGCTGCTGTTTAAATTAACATGAAGAAATGGAGCTACAACCTTTAAAGAGTTCTCTCTAAAATAAGAGTGATAGTTTTCTTTAATCTCCTTCATAGCTATGATGAGTAAGCAAGGGTCATCAAGAATTTTACAGAATATTTCACCCCCATAAAAATATGAAAGGATCTGAAAAAATTAGCCAAATATAAAGCATTGAGGTTTCTTATTGTTAAAATGCTAGATTCCTTAAGGACTTCCACAATAAACAAAGATTTTGAAATGTTACTAAGATAAAATTCAATATAAGTCTCTATAGCCCACATCTTTGATCTTTCAAAAGTAAGATACCTATAAATAGCCTTCAAGGCATTGTTTTTTGACCCTAGATGAACATTTGAATCACCTGGGAGATTTCAAAGACTGTTCAGATCTCCTCTCAGATTAATTAGTACTTTTTAAAGCTCTCAAGGGAGCTGAAATACCCCTACTACCACATTTACATTGACTTACAAATTATTCTCACCCAAACTTTACTGCAAGGCACACAGTAAAAAAACAAGTGACAGTCTCTGAAGAGTAATTGGTTCCATAAACTCTTAGATGACAATGATGGTGGGGGTGTCTTACTAAATAATAGACTATTGATAAATCAGGTTGTTTTATGTGGAATTGCAATTTCAGAAATGTTAGGTATATTGATTCCAATTATAAACTCTGATCCTAGCCTGAACCTGATACAGCAATATGCTGGTAAGTTTCAGACAAATGAAGAATTTTGCTAAAACAGAGAAGCTTTCTCTGGCAGTTACCCAGTTCTACTGTTGTGGCTCAGAATTCTTGCAGTTGGAATAAAGCTTCTTAAAATATTATTTTGTTTTCCTAAGCCTAGAAGAGACAGTGAAGCCCGCGGACATTTGTCAGATGCATGTAGTGGTTTTGAGTTTGTCACCGTAGCTGGGTATGTCACTGTAGCTCAGTGATGAGCAGATACTATACAAGTAAATTCCTTTGCAAAAGAAAAGAAACTCCAGCTTCATACACATTGCCCTAGGACAGATAAAACAATGGCTATGTCTGAAATGCACTAACTTTCTTGCTTAGATTCCCTTATGGGAAAGCAGTCATTCCAATTCAGTCTCTGATCTTAGAATAACATTAAGGTCAAGTTTACACCAAAACTATATGAACAGGTGAATGACTGCCATAAAGGTGAACCTCAACCTTTCTAAAGACATGGAGTTCAGCTAGAACTCAATCTGCATACAAGCAGTCTAACGGGTGTTTAAAACAACAAATATTAGAGTCCAGGAAAGCATCTAAAATTCAGAACACAGGCACTGAAGCCACCCTGCCAAACTGAGATATGTGATCCCAGGTAAGCTATTTAATCAGTCTATCCCTCAGTTTCCTTATCTTTACAAAACATATAATAGCATCTGACTTATATCGCTGGTAGGGAGGAAATAATAGAACACTCACACAGAGCATTTGAAATAGTATCTAGTTTATAAATACACAAGCACACACAAAAAAGTATCTCTTGTAAGTACTCAAATTCTGTATCTCTCTATTAAGCCACGTGTAGCTGTACAATACATACACAAAAAGAAATACTCATATAAGAAAAAAACCCCATCTTACACCTCTTCTTTCTAGAAATGGGACCACACATATTACCAAAACAGGAGGGGAAAAAGAAAAAGACAACAGCAAAGCTCTTACCAGCAAGATCATAGGCCCTTTAGCTTTTCCAAGAATGCTTCTGAAGATGGATTAGGTGAGGAGGAAACTGCTCTCACCAGTTAGGCCAGTGACATTAAACAACTAATTAAATTTCAGGACCACAAAATCCTTTATTAGAGATTAGCTTGGCTGGGCTCTCTAATTAGTAATGATTATGTTTTTTCTAGTGATCGGTCAGCTAAATCAGTCCAACAGAGGACATAGTTTTTTGAGTTCCAAATGATACAAATTGTCTGTTGATATCAATAAAATTTACCAACGAATGCCAAATTTCCCCTCCCCCTTGATTTTGCGACTCATTGAACTATAAATCACACACTGAAAACATCCCTGATACTTCTCTAACATAAGAGGAAATTATTATTATAATTTGTAAGAAATGCCTGAGATATCAATGTAGCTTATAGAGTGCTTTTTAATTTCCTCCAAGTTATAATGTTTAATAGTAACATTATATCCTAAAGTGACAGACTTGTACTAAGTACACACGCAATGGGTATTCATTATATAGTTGCTAAACTTATTGATCAAAATTTTTATAAAAGTCAATTTGGGTCAACATTAGAATAAGTATTTGAAGGATTTGAGAATTTTAGGAGTGAGAAAAGAAAGTCACAGAAAAGACCATTAGAGGAACATGTTCAAAGTTACACTGTAATTCAGAGGGAACACGGGAGTGCAATGTCAGTCTATCATAACCAAGACAGAAGCCTTAGCCAACCAAGGGAGATGAATGGAAAAGCAATGCTCCATATTAGTGTTCTTAGTTAGGGGAAGAAACTTAGGCTAGAGTAAAAAAATCTAACCTTCATTACAGTGCCCTCTCCCTCCTCCTTAACTGAAAAAAGACTTGAGATTTTGTAACCTGAGAAAGGCATCTACTGACTGTGTTCCCTTCATTGATTTTGAAGAGAAAACTTGATTTCTTTTGAATCAATCTAAAGGAAACATTTCAGAGTTTGCAAGGTGTAGATAATTAAAATCCCCAAGTAAAACATCTTAATAGTTTAACAGCTTGGTACTGTATTTGATTTTACAAAAATGAGTTTAAGTCAGGCATATTTGTCCTAACAATGAAAATCAATACTATGCATGACATACATTCTACCAGAAAAAATTCAGCTCAACTCATTTTCATTTGCCAAACAGCAACTAAGCATCTACCAAATGTGAAGTATAAAATATTTTGTAAAATACTTTATTGAGCATCTTTAGTACAGGCACTATATATATAAATTCTCACAAAAAGATTAAGAGAAAACTAGGTGACAAATAACTTAAGTAACTTGCCTAAGTTGCATACAAGTAAATGATGATGAAGCTGTATTCAAACTCAGTTCTAACTTCATATTCTATGCTCTCAACCATGTCCTGAGTCAGACTGGCTCCTTTGTCTTAAGTGTCTTATATTAAGAAGGATGGAGGAGATGCATTCAAATGACTATATAATATCTAGTGCAATAAATTAGGTAATACAAATTAAGTCATATCAGATGATCCTGACATGACAGACTCCAGAAGAATGTAGTATTTAAAGACTGAGCAACTGATATTCAAAAACCTGTGAGTTTTAAGCCAAAGTTCTTCAAATTATATTCAGTGTTTTAAAATTAGAGGTTGGTTTTTAAGGAGACAAAAGACCTCTACTCCAAAAACTGTAAGACACTCATGAAATAAACTGAAGACAACATAAACATATGGAAAGATATACTGTGTTCTTGGATTGGAAGAAATCAATATTGGTAAAATGACCATACTACCCAAGGCAATCGACAGATTCAATGCGATCCCTATCAAAATACTAATGACATTTTTCACATAACTAGAACAAATAATTTTAAAATTTATATGGAAACACAAAAAAATCTCATAGCCAAAACAATCTTGAGAAAGAACAGAGCTGTAAGAATCATGTGCCCTGACTTTGGACTACATTACAAAGCTACAGTATTCCAAACAGTATGGTACTGGCACAAAAAAAAGACACATAGATCAACAGAACAGGACAGAAAGGCCAGAAATAAACCCATGCACTCATGATCAATTAATCTACAACAAAGTAGGCAAGAACATACGATGGAGGAAAAACAATCTCCATAAAACCATAAAATAAGTGGTTCTGGGAAAACTGGACAGCTACATGTAAAAGAATGAAATTAGAACATTTTCTAACACCGTATATAAAAATAAACTCAAAATGGATTAAAGACCTAAATGTAAGACTGGATACTATAAAACTAGAGGAAAACATAAGCAGAACACTTTTTGACATAAATCAAAGCAATAGCTTTTGGATATGTCTCCTAAAGGAAAGAAAATAAGAGCAAAAATAAACAAATGGTACCTAGTTAAACTTAAAAGCTTTTGCACAGCAAAGTAAACCATCAATGAAACAAAAAGACAACCTACTGAATGGGAGAAAATATTTGTAAATGATATGACTAATAAGGGATTAATATCCAACATATATAAACAGCTCATACAACTCAACATCAAAAAAACAAACAACCCAACTAAAAAATGGGCAGAAGAACTGAATAGACATTTTTCCAAAGAGGAAATGCAGATGGCCAACAGGCACATGAAAAGATGCTCAACATCACTAATCATTAGGGAAATGCAAATCAAAACTACATGGGGATATCACCTCACACCTATAAGAATGGCTGTAATTAAAAAAAACACAAATAACAAATGTTGGCGAGGATGTGGAGAAAAGGGAACCTTCCTACACTGTTGGCAGGAATGTAAATTGGTGCAGTCACTTTGGAAAACAGTATTGAGGTTTTGCAAAAAACTGAAAATAGAGCTACCATATGACCCAGCAATTCCACTCCTGGATATGCATTCAAAAAAACCAAAAACGCTAACTGAAAAAGATGCACACAACCCAATGTTCATAGCAGCATAATTTACAATAGCCAGGATATGGAAGCAACCTAAGTGCCCATCAACAGATGAATGAATAAAGAAGCTGTGTTATATAAATGTAATGGAATACTACTCAGCTATAAAAAAAAGGGAATTTTGTCATTTGCAACAATATGGATTGACTTGGAGAACATTATGCTAAGTGAAATAAGTCAGAGAAAGACAAATACTGTATGATATCACTTTTATGTGGAATCTTAAAAATACAAGACACTACTGGACAGAAAAAGAAGCAGACTCAGATATACAGAACTAGGGGTGCAATATAAGTGTGGGGGAGATGGAGATACACACTACTGGGTGTAAGATAGGCTCAATAATGTATCCTACAACATTGGGAATATAGCCAATATTTTGTAATAACTGTAAATGGAAAGTAACCTTTAAAAATTGTTTCAAAAGTTAAATTAAAAATAAAATAAAAATAGGGCTTCCCTGGTGGCGCAGTCGTTGAGAGTCTACCTGCTGATGCAGGGGACACGGGTTCATGCCCCAGTCCGGGAAGATCCCACATGCCGCGGAGCGGCTGGGCCCATCATGTTTCCCCTATTCCATATCGTTTCATTTTCTTGCAAGTTTTCTATAAGATTTCACTTCTGATAAACTAAGTGTACTAGATATCAAGTAATGCTCAAGGTCTTTATCCCTTATTTGTAAGAAACCCATAAAAGTTGGGTTCAGAACCAGAGTTATTTGAACAGTTCTCTCTACTTGGCAAGCATGAGGATTGAGCCTGAAGCACGTCGTTTAGAAAAGCTCATCAGGTAGAATGAGTCCAGCATCATACATAAGAAACACTTTCCAAACAACAGTTCCATTTGCAGGACATTACACTGGCGTCAATGTCGACTTCCCTTCAACATGAGGTAGAACCAGGGAAAGAATAATAATGGAAAAAAAGCCTGCCTGGACTATGTCTTTCAGGCAATGCCAAAAACAAACCAAAAAACAAACTAGGAACAAGCTAAGCAATGTTTCACTCAGAATCTGCAAACCACTGGAGTCAGACTGAGCAGATGAGAAGAGATGCTTCATTTTTCACTACCTGGGCCAGAGACTAGATATTGATTGGGTTGGCCAAAAAAATTCATTCTGGTTTTTCCATAAGATGTCATTGCAGAAAAACCAGAACAAACTTTTTGGCCAGCCCAATACAACAATTTATAGCTCAGACAGGAAGAGCAAAAGTTTGAATACAAACTTTTCCTACAGAAAGTTGATAAATCTCACAGGCTTCTATAAAAAATGAGCTCTGGGGCTTCCCTGGTGGCGCAGTGGTTGGGAGTCCGCCTGCCGATGCAGGGGACGCGGGTTCGTGCCCCGGTCCGGGAAGATCCCACATGCCGCGGAGCGGCTGGGCCCGTGAGCCATGGCCGCTGAGCCTGCGCGTCTGGAGCCTGTGCTCTGCAACGGGAGAGGCCGCAACAGTGAGAGGCCCGCGTACTGCGAAAAACAAACAGACAAAACAAAAAACAAAAACCAAAAACCAAAAAAATGAGCTCTGCCTTTACGGAGCAGCAGTATCTTGGAGGAGAGCTGGGAAGAAAGGGGCAGCCTCGGGGCACTGGGAATTTTACCAGTCATAAGATGACTGACTGAACTTGAGCAGAAGCAACTGCAACAGAAGCAAGTAGATTGTTCTGGGAGCAGCTGCTCTAGTAATCCCGTTTTAAAATGGGAATTGAGTTTGCAAAATACCTGAAAGAATCAGTGTTCAGCATGCCTGTCCCAGGGGATATGGAAATGCCAGGGAAAGATGAAAAAGATCATAAACAGAACAAAACTCCTGCAAGACCTGCAGAGCACACTAGGGAGAAGCTGCATAGGGTAACGCAAAGAGCGCTGCAAAATTTCTCTTTCCCGTCTCTGTCTCCGCATCTGTAAAATTAAGACACTGGCCCAGCTGATCCCTCAAGTTTTTTTTTCAGTATTAAAATTCTATGAATTCTGTGAAGCACTACAGCAGGAACCATGCCAAATAAACATAATAGTATACGCAGCAGCAACAATAAATACTCAATGTCAGAGACACAGAGGATCCCAGCATACAAGCAAGGTTGGTGCAATCTCACACTCCCTCCAACTCTCCAAATTTTGTAAAAACTGTTAAGAAATATACCATGTCCCATGCCCTGTAGATTCATTGATGAGTACCATGATTTCACAGTATACATTACCCTAACTTCTCACTAAAATCCTTCAGTGGTTTCCACTGCCCCCAGATAAGAACTCCTGAACCATGTCCTACAAGGCCTGACATTATCTGACCACTGGCTTTGTCTTCAGCCTTGCCCCTCACCCCAGTCTCCCTCTGGTTCACTTCATCTGAGACAACTGGCCTTATTTTTCTGCTTTGAGTGTGTCAAGCTCATCACCACCTTGGTGCCTTTTTCCTGGCTAGTCCTTCTGCTTGCATAGCCTTCTCCCTGCTCATCACGTGGCCAGCTCCTTCACATCATTTCACTTAACTAGGAAGCCATCCCTGATTTCCTCCACGGGTCACTTCATCCCATTGTTCTCATATTTATTTCAGAGTATGTCTTGCTCTGAAATTAACTACTTGCTTACATATTTATCTTCTGTCTTCTCCAACTGGATCATTAGCTGAATGAGGGCACAAATGTGATCTGTTTAGTGTACTTCTGTGCATCATAGGCACTCAAAAACTGTTTGCTGAATGGATGATTAAACCACAGTTTACTGTCTTAAGAAATATTGGATAAGAGGTTTAGTGACTTGCTAAAGTGAACACTCTACCAAGTAATATGAGATTAGATCCTGGGACTTGGAATAGTTTTTCTACTAGAATTTGCTTCTAACTTTCTGGAATATTCCATCCAGTTGACCCCAGAAGCCACTGTTCATCTTGCTCTAGAGTTGGAGCTAACTCTCTCAGTCTCTTTGTAATGCTACTCTGTGCACAAAATGTTCTATTTTAAAGCGTATGTTGCAGTGGGGATGAGCTATCGTGGGACATATCTAAGCATAAGACTAAGCATTAAATTTGATGATTATAACTATTAAAAACCATACCTTCAGTTGTGATGAGAAAAGGGAAATAGAAAATTGGGAAACATAATTAATTTGGGAACTGGATATATGTCAGTATTGATGGTCGTTGGAATAATAGTCATGGATTTGAAATTCTGTACTCAATGGTGTACTGAAATGTTTGAAAGCATGGGTTCTAAAGCCTGGATCTGACTACCTTCTCTGCCACCTCTGTAAGACCTAATGATCCATCTGTGCCTCAGCTGTCAATGGGGGCTACTACCAGTACACCTGATGAAGAATGAATGAGTTTATACATATAGAGCTCTTAGATCAGAGCCTGGAGCAGAGCCCGCATCTATATGTGTTGGCTGTTGTTACTGTTACTCTCAATAGTCTACACTTTTCACTATGAGATTTCACATTGCAAACGATACCAGTTTTTTAATTTTCAGTTGAACTTCACTGTACTATAATAATGTCTTCAGTGGCTATGGATCTTTCCCTCAAATATCACCACATACCACCCAAATCCACGGGATCCTTACAAAATTCACTGACGACTTTACTCACATAGCTGAGGGACTCTCAATGGACTCCTACCCTTCATTCTAAATCCCTGGCCTCTGCCAGTGGCTTCAAACTTTGGTTTCCTATTAGCCTAATTCCTGTGGACTAGTGTCTAGGCTACACTTCCTATGGTGCTTTCTCTTTAGGTTTTGCCCTGGCATCTGTCTTGGTTCGTTCTTGCTGTGCATCTTTAAGGCCACTCTGGCCTATCCTGACTCAGCTTAGGTCTAGTGTCCTGCTCTCCTATTTCTCTGGAAAGGGATGTGAGACCATAAATACTGAAACATGGTATCCTTAACACCACAGATTTTAATAAAACTGAGCTTTTATTATAACTTCTGTAGAACTGAGTCAAGATGCCTTCCTTGGAAAAGACTGAACATCACTTGAGTATGCACTATGAATTCTTATCCTTCACTTTGGATTAGATTCATAAGTAATATCCTCTTTGCATTCTCACTTGTTAATACCACCATCCATTAGTTAGAAGAGATTTTCTAACAAATTTTTCTTCTACATTTCTCCTCTGCTTCTTCAAAGCACTGTATGCTAAAAATGTCTTTAAATAAACTTAAAGGCTATAAAAGGCCACCTTATTTCCTGGATCTTTATCTAAAGTCTTAGCTAGAGAGTATATTGCTCTCTGCATATTTTCAAACATTTCCATATTTTCCAACTCAGAATCTTTGACAAGATTACTTTCCATGGTAAAATCTAGCTAGGTGTTTCCAAGAAGAATAATGAACTGAAATATTAACATGCACTACAGTCTTTTTTTATTAAGAAAGTCTTTGGTTAAACAAATAATTCTGCTTTGAAAACTAGTTACCTAGGAAGCAAATTCCTTAAAAAAAAAAAAAAACCCAAAAACTAGCTTCCCACAACTGTACTTGCTAAGGGTATTGTACGATCTCTTCACAGAGGGTGATTATCCAAACCAGGTGCCATCAGTTTATCAATCCAAATGTTTCATCTTGCAAAATAAGAAAATACCTTTAATAAGCACATACACTAGAGCTACTACAGGAAAATAGCTCTATTTCAAAATATACCCTCACTGAATGAGCATCTCATAAAACAGATACCATGGTTAATGGACAGATGTCCTATTTCATGCTAATTTTTTTTTTGTGTGTGTGTGGTACACAGGCCTCTCACTGTTGTGGCCTCTCCTGT
Source organism: Lipotes vexillifer (assembly GCF_000442215.2). NCBI lineage: Eukaryota > Metazoa > Chordata > Mammalia > Artiodactyla > Lipotidae > Lipotes > Lipotes vexillifer. The sequence goes on from NW_006779593.1 coordinate 183,156, forward strand.
TGCGGAGCACAGGCTCCGGACGCGAAGGCTCAGAGGCCATGGCTCACGGACCCAGCCACTCCGCGGCATGTGGGATCCTCCCGGACCGGGGCACGAACCCGTGTCCCCTGCATCGGCAGGCGGACTCCCAACCGCTGCGCCACCAGGGAAGCCCAATGCTAATTTTGCTTACGAAGTCAGATACACTCAAATCAGAAAAAGCACAGGGAAGGAGTATATCCAACTTGCTAAACAAAACCCTTTCCATAGTTACTTTACCTGTCCTTTGAAAAAGCATTCTAGAACTTAACTTGAAAAGCACATATGCTTATAGGCAGGATGAGCTACACCACCAATGATTAGATAAACATTTCCAGTGGGGCTAGGGAAACGTAGCAAAGCATTTCACCACAACTGAGGTCAACTTTGGGTGAGGGGGTACTATAAACTATTAGACCTTGAACTCTCTTCTGGCTATCTATACAGTCTTCATTTTCTCTAACTAAACAGGAGGGTTCTCCCTACCTCAGCAAAAACCTGGATCAACAATAAATCATCACTTTCCCTGAATGAGAGAGGCAAGAGATTCATAACGGGAAATAACTTGAAACAGTCACCCATCAGTGAGCATAGAGATAGGTGGGAGGAGCAGTGAAAGGGTTTTAGCTTTGAGGGCTCACTATGTAAGACCTTTACTGTCCATACAATGTATGTCATTTCTTCTGTGGTGAAACTGCAGCCAGGGATTGCCAGTGATGGAAGCAGGTGGACTCGGTCTCCAGGCAACATACTGGACTCATCACAGATGACACTATGTTCAGAGCATAGAAACACCAACAGGATCTGCTAATGTCAAACTTTTGTAACCAGATATTCAGGTACACACTGTCTCATTCCTCATTAAATATCTGCTGCATGCCTTTTATCTGCCAAGTACTGAGCTGGCTGCTGAAGACACAGAAATGCGTGAAACATGATCACTGTCCTGGGCGAGTTCATAATCTAGTAGATGAGACACACATATCAGGTATGATAACAATGATAAGTACAAGGGACAATGGTTGGTTTAGAGGGGATATTAACTGTGCTATGCTTGTGTTGTCATAGTGTATGGGTCAGCAGGGCTTCCCAGAGGACGGAGTTCTTAAACCTGCTCTTAAAGTATAAGCAAGGGCTTCCCTGGTGGCGCGGTGGTTGAGAGTCCGCCTGCCGATGCAGGGGCCACGGGTTCGTGCCCCGGTCTGGGAAGATCCCACATGCTGCAGAGCGGCTGGACCCGTGAGCCATGGCCGCTGAGCCTGCGCGTCCGGAGCCTGTGCTCCGCAACGGGAGAGGCCACAACAGTGAGAGCCCTGCGTACCACAGAAAAAAAAAAAAAAAAAAAAAAAAAAAAAAAAAAAAAAAAAAAAAAAAAAAAAAAAAGTATAAGCTAAAAGTCCATCAGCTGGATAGAAAAACACTCCAAGTAGAGGGAAGAACAGGTGCAAAGGCACAGAAGCATAAATATGCGTACTGTGTTTGAGAAGCTGCAATTGGCCTGATATGAGCAGAAAAGTGACAAGTGGGGATCACCACCTAATAACACCAAAATGGTAAGCAAGAGCGGGATCATAGAGGGCCTAATATGTAAGGCAAAGCTATGTAAGTTTTAAGCAGGGGTGCAGCACTATCAGATCTGGGCTTTAGTAGAATCACTGGCAGCAGAACTATGGATAGTTTAGGTTGGGTAACACTAAAAGTAGGAAAATCAGGAGAATTCTGTAATAACCTTGGAAAGAATACAAATTAAGGATATGACTGATCTGAGATGTTCAGAAGGCAGAAACAATAAGACTTAGCGACCAGTTGGATGTGGGGAGGGACGGAGAAGAAAGAAGTGTGTGACTTGGGTGGCTGTTTGGGAGGCATTAACCAGGAGAGGGAGAATAATAGTTATAAGGAAGTGAGTGCATGCGAGAGGGTGAGGGCGTACGTTTGGGGCAGGACATGCTGACTGTGAAGGGCTGCAGGACTCTAAGAGGACATGTTCAGTAAGCCAACAGGCACGTGGGTCTGGAACATCACACCACAGTCAGAGTTACCATCACATAGATTTCAATGCATCCACATGCAGAGAGTAGCAGAAGTCTTGGGCATGAGTGAGGAATCTCCTCATTGTTCTTCTACTAAATTAGTGAGTCCACTGTCTATTTCCTTTCTTCTATTTTCCTCTCACCACTACTTTCTACCCTTTATTTCTTTACCAAAAATACTCTGTCTGCTAGCTTTCTTCTTGCCCCTTCTCAACTCCTTTCCAGCATTAAGTACAACTCTTACTTTTTGACCCATTCTTTATCCCTCCTTCTTTTATTTTTTTTTTTTGTTTCCAATAATTTTTACTCCGTAACAAAAGCCTTCTTCCTTAACACTATTCCAAATACAAAATTTTCTAAATTAGGAACCTGTGTGTGTTTTTTAATTTTTAACATTTTATCATGTAAAATTCATACATAAAGTACACAGAGTATTCTAACAAACTCCCATATGCTTCAACAAGCAACTGCATTTTTTTTAATAAAATAAAATCAGTACATGACTACTGCAATCGTATATGAACCTCATTCTCCTCCTGCACCAGAAAATAACAAGTGCAAGAACAGCTCTTATCTGTAGATGTTCACATTTTTCATCCTTAAACTCTTCCCCTGTGTTGTGTACCATTCAAGCAAACTTTCTACTTATTTTATCCTTATAACTGCCTTGTGTGTAGTCAGGTGGTATTATTTTATCCATCTGACATGAAGAAAAAAGAACTTAAGATTCATATTAAGTGACTTGCCCAAAGTCACACGCAACCAGTCAATGTCTGAGCCAGGCAACTTTGATGTATTCCTTCAAACCTGCCTCAGTGCTTTAAATTCCCTGGGCACCATGAACATTAGTTGATGACAATTACATTATCCTTCTATAAGGACATGCTTTACCTTATTATTATTTAAAAATTCCTTGATTCAGCAGGTCCTAAGCCCTTAATAGAGCTGTAGGTGAATTTAACATACACAGATATTTAAAAGCCAATTATTTGCAGGTAAGAACAAATCTTCTTTGACGATGCCACTAGAGCCAGCCTTTTAGATTTTGTTTCAAAAGATTTGTGTCATTATTAATCTAGGTGATCCTCTGGAACCTCAAGTCTCTAAGACTCCCTTTCTATGGTCCAGGGATACCTCAATGAGCTCAGAGGCCAGGGTCCCTGCCCAGAATAAAGAGAAAGCTGCCAAGACAAGACAACAGCTCTTCATCTACCTGTGGTCTTGGTCCTCGCTTTCCAGTCCCATCCTAATAAAAAGGATGCCTGTTCTCCTCAAGGCTCACAACATTCCTCATGGCCACTAGATGAATAAGCAGAGTCAGATCAGGAATTGCAGGGCTTTCCCTGGCGGTCCAGTGGTTAAGACTTTGCCTTCCAATGCAGGGGGTGTGGGTTCAATCCCTGGTCGGGGAGCTAAGATCCCACATGCCTCGTGGCCAAAAAACCAAAACATAAAACAGAAGGAATATTGTAACAAATTCAATAAAGACTTTAAAAATGGTCCACATCAAAAAAAAAAAATCAGGAATTGCAAAGTTATGCCAATTTATACAGGCAGAAACCTGAGGATATACAAGTGAATGGATTCTAAGTGTTAAACAGTGGAGGATGGAATTTAACATTGGATCAGATTGAGCTTACTGATATGAGTGCACTGCCAGAGATTCTGGATTTTATGTGCTAGCTCTAGTAGCTAGAAGTGCCTGTAGCAGTTTGCTTAGTAGGGCTGAGAGACCAGAACTTCCTTAGCATAATGTAAAGGAAGGAAACCAGAAGTTAAGAATATAGGGATACTGCAGTAAATTTATCTTGTGAGACTTGAACACCTCCCCAAACCACTGTATCTTTCTGAAAAGATCAAAAGGTACTTCCTCCATTAAGACATTGAGAAATACATCACTGATGGGAGTACAGATGTCTTTTAAAAGTTCTGTGGGACTTCTCTGTGTAGGCCAGGATGAAGGTGGAACATGCCACTATTGGGACTTCCTCTCTGATTTTAGATGAGATCATGGGATACTGGAGAGGCATCATGGGATCCTGGAGAGGCAAAGGCCAAGTGGCAGTGGTTAACTACCAGAAGCAAGGACATAATCTCCATCATGGGCAGCAGAAAACAGATAACATGGTAGTGTGAATGTTTTGACTAATGGATGTGACAGTGGCTCATCGATTACAGTTTCCCTAGGAATGGAACAGATGGGAGCTTACTTCTAAAATATTACCTGATCTGTATAAAGAAGAACTCAAGCCAGAGACCAGACTTGAAAGTCCTCTCATCCAGCTTCTACAATGAAGCTAGTTCATGGACTTCAAACTTCTTGATTGAGGAAAATGATACGTCCCCTTGAGGAAGGATCATGTAACATTGCACAAATATGTACTGAAAATCTTCCTTCGAGTCTCTCCCTACAGTAACTGCAGGCCATTTTCTAAAGTGGCCACATATTGGAGAAAGGGAAATACCAAGACCTTTCAGGGGTTTCTAGACACAAGCTCTGAATTGACACTGTTTCCTAGGATCCAAAGCACTGCTCAGGTCTACCAGTTGAAGTCGGGGCTAACAGTAGTCAGTGATACCTGGAGTTTTGCCTCATGGTCTTCTTGCATTGGACCCCGTGGGTCCATGGATGACCCTGTGGTTGCATCCTCAGTTACTGAAAATGCAACTGCAGTAGACATGCCTAGCTCTTAGCAAAATCTTCACACTGGCCTCCACCACCTACACACATATGGATGGAGGAAAAGTACATAGAAGTTGGAATAGATCCTATTTAGGAGAATTTAGATATTACCAAAAAACAGTTTACAAATAGTACACTGTATAGAATTGCCTCAATCAATTATGCTTTAAAATACAAAACATAGACAACAGCATCAATGAAATAGATTTTTCTCATTTATATACACTGAAAATCTGCCAGCATTTGATCACTACATTGTTAATGACAGCTTCAATATCATCTCTGCTGTTCATCCCCCAAAGATAGCTAACATCTCTGACTTTTGTTCTTCCATGTCTGTTTGATGTCCCATATTTTAAGTCAGTCTATTTGCTTGTAGCCCTTAGAAATAGGCTCACTGATTAAACCTTGACCATTTACTTTCTATGTCAAACTACATTATTTCCAATAGGACCATTAAGTCACATTGATTGTGTCCTTTCACTTAAATAATGAGTAGATAATACATAATTGATTATTGTCTCTCTCAGCAATTTTTTAAATTGCCACATAAGAATTTTGACTTGAAAAATCAGAATATTTCCAGTGTCACTATATGAAAAGGTTTCAATAGATTTTCCATAGAATCTCTTAGTGCATGCAAATACACAGGAAAATTTGGCACATTGGAAGCCATGTAGAACCAGACTCCTAGGGGAAAATGTACTGCTCTGAATTGTAATGGTAATTCCATCTTCATCCCTCAGGAAGATAAAAGCAAATTGAGAAATAGCTAAACAAATTTTTTAAAGCTTTTGAAAGCTTCACATTATTTAAAATACAGAATTTCCGAATAATATACTGCAGGACTATGAGAAACAGGATCTCCTACGTAACATCATCTGAAAGCTGGTTTTTAAAATTTTTGCAAAGAAATTGTTTGCACATGTATGTTATCTTGGATCCTTTTGTATATTCAAATCTAATAGCAACAGAATTTGATTGTTGGAACAATCATGAGTTAAAAATGAAAAGGAGGGCTTCCCTGGTGGCGCAGTGGTTAAAAATCCACCTGCTAATGCAGGGGACACAGGTTCGAGCTCTGGTCCTGGAAGATCCCACATGCCACAGAGCAACTGAGCCTGTGTGCCACAACTACTGAGCCTGCACTCTAGAGCCCGTGAACCACAGCTACTGAACTCATGTGCCACAACTACTGAAGCCCGCGCACCTAGACCCCGTGCTCCGCGACAAGAGAAGCCACCGCAATAAGCCTGCCCACCTCAACAAAGAATAGCCCCTGCTTGCCACAACTAGAGAAAGCCCGCACACAGCAACGAAGACCCAACACAGCCAAAAATAAAAAAATAAAATAAGTAAATAAAAATGAAAAGGAAAATTAGTAGTTAGAGTTTACAAGCTGTTCCTGGTTTTTATATGTTATACATTCCTTGAAAACATGAAAAAATGGTTTAAAATTTGATATTGAAAGGAGAAAAGTTTCATTCCGAGAGCTAAAAATATTATAAAATCACAAATTATACATTATTTTTCAAAAATAATATTTAAAAATATATCCTCAATATTTTATATATGACCTCTAATTTTATTTTCCTTCACATATGAATTCAGTGTATGTGCATTTGAGCTTGGGTTCAAAGAATGTGAGCTTGTAGGTAAAGACCCAGCACTTTAAGGCTTCAGCTAATAATTTCCAGCATTGTCTGAGTTATTTCAATTTTGTGAGACTAAGTATTTTAGCAAGAATATGAACATTTTTTGTTATTCCTGTTTTTTTTTAAGAGGGGCAAAATAAAATACCCAAATAACTGTGACCATTGCTACTGCTAATAATTAATATTCAGAATGTTATATTTTTATGAGCAGTTATTTTATGTTAGGACTGAATAAAACATCTTTGCATGCATTAATCCATTTAATACTGCAACACTCTTGAGATGCCGTAATTATCCCATTTGAAACTGAAGCTTAAAGTAAACTGCATATGATTTCACAGCTAGTAAGCAGATGAAACTTTAGAAAGATGGCATAATTACTGGTCACCTTTGTGTAACATTTTGAAAAACTGATTGTCCAGCTGACATATTGAAAGTGTGAATTTAGCGTAAGAAAGGAAGTTTAGGGGTGTTGATTATATATCAACATTGATTACACGACTGTTGAATACATGAGATTTAAGAACTACATATTTTCTTAAGTAATTACAATATTATTATTTTACAAAGTTATTTATTATCAGTCTGAATATTAGCTTTGGTAGAATTTCACATAATTCAGCTGTTAAATTTCAGAACCCATTTGTCTCACCCAGTCGTTCAGTACCTGAATCTTCTAGGCAAGCAAAGTGTACATTGAGATTACTAGTAAGGTTAATTTAATGAAGAAAAATTTGGCACAAGGAATGGACATTTTTGTCTTAAATATTCCAAATATACAGCCTTAACTAAAATATATTATGTATAACATATGTAATAATGTATATGAAACATTTAAGTTATGAAGTCAGGATTTAACTTGGACAATTTGGCTGAAAAGACTCATCCTCCAAAGTCTTTGGTGTTGTGTGACATTTATATCAATTAAAATGCTCCAAGTGCTCAAAAATATATTTTTGAAGTAAATACTAACATTTTCAATATCCTTCCTATAGGTCAAACACTAAACTTTTTAAAATCAGTTTTAACTTTAGATAAGCTGTTTTAAAAATAACCCAAAGTGTACATACGGTGTCTACTTAATGGTAGAAATTTGAGTACTTGCAGATTTATGCATGATTTGCCAAATATTATCTCACCTTTAAAATATTCTGATGTATATATGGGACAATGTAAAACATTGCTATTTTTTTACTTGAATATGCTATTTCAACCAAGTACCCATATTCCAGTCTCACTTTTTTGTTTATACCGTCTGTAACCTAATCCCTGACTACCATGAGTTCAAATGTCTCTTCTTGGCCTTTTAAAAATGATATAATTCACGTATATGCTTGTGTGATGTTCAAACTCAATGAACCCTATTGGACCTAACACTCCCCTTTTATAATATACATTTTGTTATGAACACTCGCGTAGATAAAATAACTTGCATATACTTATCATTACCAAAAAAAAAAATATATATATATATATCAAAAAGAAAACAACATTCAATAAACTGGTATTTCAAAATATAAGTTCTTAGGCACAACTACATTGCAATATTGCAACTTCCCTGGAAGACATAATGAAGTCTTGCTCCTGTACACAGAATCACCATGAATGGGAAACAGCAGTAAGTGCATACTGATGCGTTGAAGTGTGTTGCTCAAATTTAGCTACTACAAGCAGCAGGCATTCCCACTGATGACATGATTTATCAAAGTAGAAATCACATCTTTGTAAAATTAAGACAGTATACAATTTTTCTTTAACATACATTACAGTAGCATTTCTGGATAATTCAGTTTATATTAAAGCTCTGAAAACAAACAAACAAAAAATCAAACTTCGTATTGATACAGAAAATTGAGTTACATTCTAGGCCTAGATAATTATATAGGGGGTTCACACCTATGTGAATGACCAATAGAATATTCAGTGGTTGTGCAGTGCTATATATGGTGGGATTATATGTTTATGAAACTGTCCTGGACTTGGCAGGATATGGCACATCTAGGCGCCACCCATCAAACACCAGGAAGGTCCCACAGTCATTGCAACAACCTAGAATGCTGCCTCAAATTAAAAAAAAAAAAAAATCCCTTGGGGGTCATAATGGCATTGTTGAGAACCAATGGCCTAAATCATCTTCGTTATCTGTCTGTGGGACCCAAATTCATTGAAAAACTGCTTAGACTGTGTTTTTCATTGAGCTGTAAAGTTCTAACAGTGAATATAATCAAGAGTTAGAAAATAACCTTCCATGTGTTAACAGTTTATGATAATTTACTGTCTCAAGAATAGGGTGCAAAAGCAAAATTAAATTTATGAGTTTAAATACCCTTATTAACTGGCTTACAAGTGAGTCAAAAGTAAAGCCTAATTAAAAATAGTTTCTAGTGGGGCAGTTTCTTTTATATCTGAGTTTCACTTTGAAATATCAATACATTTAGTATCCTATTTATTACCTGAAGCTTCTCTTCCAATCTACTTGCTTGAAATGTTCAATTGCATTTCATGGCACTTTTAAGTTTAATTAAATTTTTGCAACAGCAGGTCTGCCCTTTAAGGCAAGATATTTCTTCCAATTAATATGATTTTCATATAAAAAAGAGCTTGCAAAATTTATTTTCTCCCTTTTGCAAAGCAAATACTATTTGCCTATAAGTAAATAAATGATAGTTTCCCATGGCTATTTTTTCCCATGGCTTATTTTTAAAATAAGGTAGTCTGTGGCAATACGAATGCATTTGAGCTTATAGAAAAAGAAGAATGTTTAATCCTTTGAGATACCATCTAATCCCAGAGCCCTATATTTCATCAAGCTCTAGATAATGAAAACATATAACTCACATTTGAATCAAAATTACTTGGCATTATTCAGCTTTATGGTTTTTCTACTGCTTGGATTACATTACCAAGACTAGAAAATCTAATGTATCTAGGAATATACCTGAACTTAGCAAAGTGATTCTTATCTCTATATCTAATTTTATCAGCCAGAAGAAGGCAATTTCTTTTCCTATTTTTAGTTGCTTCTATATTTTTGTGACAACTGTCAATTGCCAATCTGCAGCAGTAAGAGGAAAAGCCGCAGACAAGCAGGGCACTCTCTGCTACAGTCATCCTAGCCTACTTCTCATTTCCCCACATCCCAGCCCCACGCATGAGAGCTGACCTCGCCCCAGTCCCCAAAATAATCCATCAAGCAAGCCTGTCCTCATTGGTGCCGAGTGTTCAGTTGCCCCAGTCAGAAACAAGAAGTCATTCTTAATACCTTTCTTCCCCTTCCCCTGTCCCTCTGATAATCAATTCACAGAGCCCAAGCAATCGTACCTGCTAAAAAGCTAAGATCCACCCACAGCTGCCCATCTCTTGCAACAGCAGCTTTTTCTAAACTACCATCACTTTCTACTAGACAAACGAAAACAGCCATCAAATTGGTCCATTTGGATCTACCCTGTTCCCCCGTCCCCTCATCAAAATATTTAAAAAATTAATACCTAAAAATATGACTTCACTGTTTAAAATGCTTCAATATCTTACAATTGCTCATTAAACAAAAGTCCTTCACATACACTCCAAAGCCCTGGATCAGTGGTTTTTATCGACCTTTCCTGTCTCACTCTGTTCCTTGCTACTTTTGCTTGTGTCACATGATCTAGTTTCAGCTCCTCACTCCAGACAGGCATGCCTCTTCCAGAACCTTGAACATGTCATTTCTCCTGCCTGGATTCTCTTCCTTATTTAAGGAGATGGTATAATAACAGAGAGAACTGGAGCATTGCAACAGCGATTGGGGCTCATATGCCAGGTGCACAGTTTACTAGCTGTATAACCTTAAACTCTCTGGGAACGGCAGTTTCAGCATCTGTAACATGGGGATAAATAACAGTCTGTATCAGAGTTACTCTGAAAAGGACAAGATTTGATACATGTAAACCATTTAGGAAACATCTGGCACATGGTTAGCCTCCTCCTCTCTTTACCTAGTTAACCCCTACTAAGCCTCAGATCTTGGCTTCTGTGTTGCTTCCTAAGGAAAGAATTCCCTGATCTCCCTAACCTAACCAGAGCAAACTCCTTGTGGAGAATCCCTTAGCACTGTGTATCCATCCATCACAGGGCTTGTTACTGTTGCAGTTTTTTGTTTTTTGGGGTTTTTTTTTTTTTTTTTTTTTTTTTTTTTGGCTGCGTTGGGTCTTCATAGCTGCACGGGCTTTCTCTAATTGTGGAGAGCACGCAGGCTTCAGTAGTTGTGGCTCGCGGGCTCTAGAGCGCAGGCTCAGTATTTGTGGCGCACAGGCTTAGTTGCTCCGCGGCACGTGGGATCTTCCCAGCCCAGGTCTCGAGCCCGTGTCCCATGCATTGGCAGGCGGATTCTTAACCACTGCGCCCCCAGGGAAGTCCACTGTTGCAGTTTGAAGTTTATTTGTGTTAATGTCTGGTTAATGTCTAACTCTCCACTAGATATAAAACTCTTTAATGGTAGAAAATATTTTTGGTTTTGTCCAAAATTACATTCCCCATACCTAACACACTGTCCAGAACCTAGTAGCACTCATTAAATATTTGCTGAATAAACGATGTTCTACCTTCTTCCTTGCTTGCCTTCGCTCTCCCATCACGTGTTTTCAATTTATCAAAGTCCTTTGATTCCTGTCTTATTTAGTGGTCTTCCCAAAAATCTCACAGTTGGGATTAATGTCTCTGCTCTCAGCTCTCCCATTGCTGTATTTCTCTTTTAGAACAATAATCATCATCTACCTTGCATCAAGCTACACTTGGTCTTTCTTCAATTGTCATTAGGGTCAGGTTTCTAAAACTTAAACCTGATATATTCAGATCTGATGTAGTCAAAGCTTTCAGATGACTTCTCAGAAGGGAAAGTCAACCTCCTTAGCCTGATACACATATAAGTCACAACCTGATTCCAGCCAACTTTTTTCCAGACTTATGTTATTATTGCCCCTAACCCCCATGTCAAGTTTAGATAGACATTCTCTGCGTGGGACAGAAGGTACCTACTACTTTTATGGAGAAGCATGACCATCACATTGTATATAGTCAGGGGGGAAAAAAAAGTAATAACTTCCAAAAGAAATCAAAAAGAAAACATGTAAAAAGGATTTCCTTGTCTAGTTCTAGACTCCAAAATAAGTGAAACCTTGAGCCTTGAGCACAAGATACTGACACACTAACTAAAACAATGTACTTTGTTACTTTTGCAATATTGATGTCTGGAAATTATGCGTGTGTGTCTGCACACACCACAATGTTTGTGGTTTGGAAATAAGGACAGAAAAATTGCTGTTTTCCACCATGAACAGTCAGTGTGGCAGAATGCACTACTGTTTTCAGTTCTTCATCCCTCCCTCCATCCTTACTTTCTGACATGTGGCTTTGGAGTTTCACCCTCTGAAGGTGAGTATACTCTCCTGCACTATTGATGTTGGGAATGGCCACATAGCTTGTTTTGACCAATGAGTTGAAAGTGACAGTTTGCCAATTTAGACCCCAGTCCTTGAGAGACATCCACTCACCCACAAGCTTCTGTCATCACCTGAGAAGAACATGTCCTGGCTAGCCCACTGGACCAAGGAGGACAGGATAGGAGACACTTGGAGCAGACTTGAGCCCATATTAAAACTTGGAGTCACCAGCCAAATCCAAACCAGAGCTAACTAGCCCCAGCTGACCAGCTCATACGCTTATGAAGCCATTGGGATTTGTAGTAGTTTGTAGCACAGCATACTGACTAGAGCTAATTGATAAACAAGGTCACCTTGATAACCTCGTGGGGATTTTTTTCTTTAAATACTCACTGTATTCTTAAGTTTGTGAGCCAGTCCTTTTAAAGCCTGATCTTTCTTGCAATCTTAATAAGTAAACTTTTTTTCCTTCTCTAGATGCTTTATCCCTGAGTTATCCTTGACAAGAACAATCCATGAAACTGTGTTCAAAATTAGTTTCTAATCACCGTGGGGAGTAGTATATTCCTGAGCAGTTTGTCTGCCTGACATTCTCCCCTTGGAATCAGTTCTCTCCTAGGAGATGTCAGAATTCCTCATCTACAATAGACTTCTGGTGGGCTTCTGCCCCTGAATTTAAATTTAAATTTTCTTCTATTGGTTCTAACCCCCTGATATAGATGACACTGTTGTCTAGTTTCTGGTCCTTATTTAGAAGAGACTGAATATGGCAAGTTTGTCTTCCCAAAACGTCTGCAATAATATTTCCAATTCTACGTACTCTCCTAGAATTTTTCTATTCTCGCATCAAGAGGTGGAATCTATTTCCCAACCTCTTGAACCTGGGCAGAAGTTTGTAACTGTCTCAGCGAATAGAACAGAGCAGAATGTCTGACTTCCAGAAGAGGTAACACACTTTCTAAGTGGATCTCTCCATTGGAACCCAGTCACCACGTTATGCGGAAGTTCAGGCTACTTGCTGGTGTTCCAGCCAAGAGCCCAGCATCAACCATCGTACATGGGAGTGAATGAGTCTTTAGATGATTCCAGCTCCCAGCATCTGCTCTCATCAACTCCTCAATGAGCAGAGCTGGTGCTTGCCTGGACAGTGGAGTAGAGGCACAGGGCATCCGTGTCTGGCTGCAGCCACTGACTTCTGTGAAGTAGGCCTAGTCTTAAATGCAGGGAAAAGTCAAAGTTGCACCTGAAAAGCTTCCTCTCACCCATGCTCTCCCCACCTTCTGCAGCCCTCCATCCTCAGAAGCTCTCTCCACTTGTACCAGCTCGATACAGACTTTGACTTTGCTGAGGGTTTCTCATGTTTATTTTCTTAGTTCCTGAACTCTCCATTTCTCTCTCACATCTATAGATTCCTCAGGGTTGATTTTAATGCAAAGAGACTGCTAGCGGTCCATGCTTGTTCACTGTCTTGGCAACAGATACATAAGAAGTACAGATAAGAGAAACATTTGCTTATCCACCAGATAATTTACACTTTGGATTCCTATTCATAGTCGACCAATTTTCCAAATATTGCCTTGACAAGATAAACCTGGTAAGTGTGCATACAGATAGATTCATGGGAGCACCTTGGCAGGTGCCAATTTAAGCAGGGTCCCCGATTTGGATAACATTAGTGCCCAAGATACTTACTGTCTGTTGGTCATTACTGGAACTTAGAATACCAGCCAGACGGTTGCTTCTACCTATGATTACATTCTTCAGCTCCAACTATATTTAAATAGAACTCTAGCACTGGCAGTTTGTAAACGAAGGAACCAAACCACACCTTAGATCAACTACTTACAAATTTGTTACACACCTAAATGTTTCAAATCATTTCATGCTTCATTCAGAATAAACTGTAGAGTCCTGTCATCAGGTCACTGGCTCTGTTTCCCAGTGCTATTCTAGTTTCCAATGTGTCATCTGTACCCCTATGTCTGCTTTTGTCATAGCTTTGGGGAGGAAAGCTGCCAGTCCTGTACTTTGACGAAATATCTTGCCTTATAATGCAAAATTTCCTTCTCTTAATGAGAAAATACAGAACGGCTGTTGGTTTGCAAACTGGTCCTCTTATACAGAGGGGAGGGAGAGACCAAAGAAAGAGGCAGACTGGAAGCAGTAGAGTTAATAAACAAGGGAACTTACATATGAGGCTTGTTTTGTGTGACCACAAGACAAGGGGATCTCTGCACCCACCCACCAGAATCTTAAAGGTTTACATAGTGTCTTTAACTGGGTTCAGTCATATATTCAGCCAGATGGTCTTGGCATCAAGTCTCTCAAGGATACAGCTCTTTGTGTGGCACTCGTAGGCAGAATGTATTGTACGTTCCAAGGGCAGGGGTGAGGGGTGTCTAATTGCCCTGGCCCAGCTCAAGGGCCAACCATCAGTCACATCCTCTCGATGCCCTCCGCCAACACCTTCTCTATGAAAACTGCAGCCCCTTCATACTGAACCCTAGCAGGACCCTGTGGGGCTCCTGGGCACAAAAGACTTTCTGTGTCCCCTGTTACTTTTTGGCAGGAGATAGGCTTCATTCAGTCTCCAGGACCTTCCCTGAGTTCCAGGGCAGGTTCAAACAGTTGCTAACCAGGGAAGGGAGGGGATGCAGAGACAAGGGAGGAACAGTCAAGAAACAATAGTGCATTTTTAGTATTTTTAGAAACTTCCATACTGTTCTCCATATTGGCTGTATCAATTTACATTCCCACCAACAGTTCAGGAGGGTTCCCTTTTCTCCACACCCTCTCCAACATTTACTGTTTGCAGATTTTCTGATGACGGCCATTCTGACTGGTGTGAGGTGATAGCTCATTGTGGTTTTGATTTGCATTTCTCTAATGATTAGTGATGTTGAGCATCTTTTCACATGTTTGTTGGCAATCTGTATGTCTACTTTGGAGAAATGTCTGTTTAGGTCTTCTGCCCATTTTTGGATTGGGTTGTTTGATTTTTTTGCTATTGAGCTGCATGAGCTGCTTGTATATTTTGGAGATTAATCCTTTGTCAGTTGCTTCGTTTGCAAATATTTTCTCCCATTATGTGGGTTGCCTTTATGTCTTGTTTTATGGTTTCCTTTGCTATGCAAAAGCTTTTAAGTTTCATTAGGTCCCATTTGTTTATTTTTTATTTTATTTCCATTACTCTAGGAGGTGGGTCAAAAAGGATCTTGCTGTGATTTATGTCATAGAGTGTTCTGCAGTGGGGAAGGGGAAGCTGGGTCGAACTGAGAGAGTAGCATTGACATATATACACTACCAAATGTAAGATGGATGGCTAGTGGGAAGCTGCTGCATAGCACAGGGAGATCAGGTTGGTGCTTTGTGACCACCTAGAGGGGTGGGATAGGGAGGGTGGGAGGGAGGCTCAAGAGGGAGGGAATATGGGGATATATGTATACACATAGCTGATTCATTTTGTTGTACAGCAGAAACTAACACAACATTGTAAAGCAATTTTACTCCGATAAAGAGATTAAAAAAAAAAAAAGAGGGCTTCCCTGGTGGCGCAGTGGTTGAGAGTCCCCCTGCCAATGCAGGGGACACGGGTTCGTGCCCCGGTCTGGGAAGATCCCACATGCCGTGGAGCGGCTGGGCCCATGAGCCATGGCCGCTGAGCCTGCGCATCCGGAGCCTGTGCTCCACAACGGGAGAGGCCACAACAGTGAGAGGCCCGTGTACCGCAAACAAAAAAAAAAAGAAAAAGAAAAAGAAACAATAGCACAACCTTGGGGCAGGGTCCTGGTTCCCCCTCAAGGGATATACATAACAATATCTTTGAGCTGTTTTGCAGATACTGAAACCCCCAACAGGTGGGAGAAATTAACTGTATGCTGCCCACAAGCACATAGATCCCAGACCAGTTGGAACCAGGAGGTTGATGATGCAGACTCCCAATTATCTCACACAAGCTGATTATGCCCTCCTCTTTGAACTATTACCATAAAGCTCCTCACTACCCCCTCCAGGTCGGGACACACAGTTTTGAGGGCATTAGCCCACTGTGGCCCCCTTTGCCTGGCAAAGCAACAGAACTATTCTTTTCCACTTCACCCAAAACTGTCTCCGAGATTCAATTTGGCACCCGTGTTACAGAGGCCGAATTTCAGCCACAATACCTTAACATTCTCTGGCTGTATCTCCTGTTGTGGCTCCACCTCCATCTAGGGTCACAGCCTCACAGCCCAAAGCTGAACACTATGACTTCACCATGTGATTGCAGAGCCTCTCTGATTCTTTATACCTTTAAGGAAATTTTTATTTTCTTTGTAGAAGAAAAAGTAAATTCCTGATTTATGCTTATGGTTGGCACACACTAGGAAGTCTAAAATGTTTATTAAAATAATTTACTAATGTTCTGGGGTAAAAGGATTAAGAAGTAAAAAAAAAAAAATTAAGTTTACAAAGGCTGGCAGAGTCAGAGTCATTCATCTGTACAGATGGGAGAAACCTTTGTTCCATCTGCTCCTGCTTCCCTTATTTTGCAGGTAAGAAAGGTGAAGCTAAGGGATGTGACAGAAGTCTTGTGGTCCACAAGGGTCAGAGCACGGGTCAATCTGGCTCAGTGGATCCCTGCTCGGGCCAGCAGCCCTGATGTGCTCAGCCCAGGGTGGTCAGCGTCTCTGTCTGCTGCATTAACAATATGGGATCCCAGGCACCGGGTGACCTGTCTGGCCACAAACACAGAGGCTTTGAGAGTCTCTGCTGGAGCACAGAAATACATCTTGGACTCTATGAGAGACCTTAAAATAGCTCTCCTGTGGCAGCACTGCTTGGATGGCTTTGGAAAGACGTTCACTAGCCAACAACCCAGAGGAAGATTTCAGTTCAAGGTTTAAGAAGCTTACAGCCCAAAGTCAAGGGGCTGGAACCTAGTAACATTCTCATAATCCAGAGAGATATTCAATACTGAGTGGGTAGGGAGGAATGCTTAAGTGGGAAGTGTTGTCAAAGTTGAAACAAAAAATTCTTTCATTTAAAGCTGGGGTTCCTGATTCATTCTGGTTGGTGAGTAACATATCTTTAGGTGGGAAGGTAATTGACACGACATTGTGGATGCCTGGCGGATGGTTTTCACTTTGCACCTGCCTTTCGGGGTACAATGTTGTACGGCAAAACTGAAAAGCAGGGGAAAAATAAGGGAAGTATGTAAAGTCACTTGAATCTCAAGGTCACCAAAGTACTCATTTATATCTCCAGATACTGGGCACTGAATAACTCGTTTTCAAAATGAATGCAGTAATTTACCAGCTATTATTTCAACAAGGACCAAGCTTGGGAGCTGACAGGACATGTGGCTGGATGAACTGCTTTTACTTTGCCCCTAACACAGTGTCATGTGAAGGCAGGCATTTAACACATGCTTTTGATCATCCTGGAGATGGGTTGTAATTGTTGTGAGAGTTAAGGTAACATCAATCAGAATTAAGCTAAAATCCTCACTATATTTAGATCTGCAGAATCATTATAAGAACTAGTCTTCCTATTCTTAAAAAAAAAAAAAAAACAACTAAGAACTCTTAATGAGCAGATGAAATATATCAGGACCATTTTCCCACATTTCAACAGGGAGTAAAATTTTTCAAAAAGGAAATGTAAGGGGACAATAAACATATATAAAAATATTCAATCTAAGTAAGAACATAAAATGAAAATTAAAAGGATAATAACCAAATTAGCACAGATTAATAAAAAAAGATAATGCCCACTGCCGATAAGGGTACAGTAGAGTGGGCAATTCTCTTTGGCTGATAGAGCGTAAATTAATTTACCCTTTCTGGGAAAGCAAAAACAGCAGTATGCATCAACGGCCTGAAATTGCTTATAGCCTTTAAAGTGATGATTCTATTTATAGTCATTCTGCCTAAAGAAATAATTTTAAACACAAAGCTTTATGCAAAAAGTTGCTCATGCCATCATAGTTTTAACACTTAAAAGTCAAAAATCAACCTAAATGTGTATAGTAGGATTTAAAGAATAATTGATAAAATATCTACATACACATATACGCACAAGAAAAATTTTTAAATACTAGAAAGAAAATGTTTTAAACATCTGGATGAGATTCTCCAAAATCTGTAACGTTCATGATGAAGTAAAATCCTGAAAACGGACTATTTTTAAAAGTAAGAGATACTCACTAAAAGTAGTTTGTGAGTGTGTTTTTATTCATTAGAGTTTTAGACCACTAAGTGACCTCTGACTTCAGTTAAAATGGTATGAAACTTGTCAATGTCTCTCATTACAACTGTCAATTCCTCAACCCTGATAAAGGTTCCAGCCAGTCTTATGGAAATCTGATCCTGAACTCAGTATTTGTTGAGTACCTGCCTCTCACTCTCTCTGATAAAATTAGCCAGGCACCCCAGAGTTAGAAGCCCTGCACAGCCACTGCTCTTCATCACCCTCATTTGGGTTCCTTTTCCTTATTTTATGTCAGGCCTACACCAGTCATTGGCTTCATTGGCTGCCCTGAAAATATTACTTGCAGTCCTTTGACTCTTACACCCAACTGGAGACAGCCACCTTGCTGTGCTAAATGATCTCACTCTATTCTTCAGCCACTCTTTTGTTCCTACCAATTAGAATTATACCCCTAGGTCTGTCAAGTGAAGAGAGATTTCTCATTTCTAGCATATACTCCTGAAACAGGAGGGAAGGGGGCAGGGCACAACCTTTAAAAGAATGACATAGCCCGAGGACACGACATAAACTGATTAGAACCAAATAGATCTAAGATGGCAGATGAGTTGACTTCCACTAGACCTTGAGCCTCAGTATAAGCTCTTGGAAACACATCACCTAAATGACACACCCACAGGCGCCATGACAGTTCCAAGACTGACCATAAAGGTCAAAAAGTGGGAGGTGGCCCAATTCCTGGAAATCCCCACCCCTTCCCCAAAAGAGCTGGAATACTCCTGCCACTCATTAGACTATGAAATTACCCACCCCTATAAGAACTGACAACCCCATACCCTGGTGCCTTTCTCGCCTTCTGAGATGGCCCACACTCTGCCCGTGGAGTGTGTTTCTCTCTAAATAAATCCACTTCTTACCTATCACTGTCTCTCACTGAATTCTTTCTGCAATGAGACATCAAGAACGTGAGCTTCATTAAGCCTTGAGACCCGGTATGATCTCAGTTAAAAGCACGTGGGTTCAAGTCCCAATCTGTGTTACATGCTTTCATTCCTAGTGTATACTAAAGCATATACACTGAAACATAAGAAACCCATCTCTTGGTAACAGTTTACAAGTTTGTGTATGTATGTATGTATTAACTATAGTTGATTTACAATGTTGTGTAATTTCTGCTGTACAGCAAAGTGATTCTATTGTAGATATATACATTTTTTTCTTTTTTTAAAATATTATTTCCCAATATGGTTTATCATAGAATATTGACTATAGTTCTCTGTGCTATACAGTAGGACCTTGTTGTTTATCCATTCTATATATAAAAGCTTACATCTGTTAACCCCAACCTAGTTTGTGTATTTAAAAAAATACAGCTGGCAATGCCAAGTGGCATATGTAGAGACGTTACACTCGCCCACTTCCCTAAAGTATTCAATATTTGGAAAGAATGAAGGATGTGTCCTTCCTTCTCCAGTCTCACTGACCACATTAGGCAAGACTTCCACGTGCCCCTGAGCACCAGCACAGCCAAGAGTTAAGGCCTGAAAAATGGCCAGTAAAAGCCTGAGTCTAAAACACGAATTCATGGCTCTTCCTAAACAGCTTTGTTTAATGAATTCTAATGGGAAACATAATGGAAAGCCAGTCATATGACATCAAACTTTTATTACTTGTGATGTATTCATTTTAGGCAGGTGTTTTGAACTAAACTGTAGCCAATTTCATGCAGGAAAGCAAGTCATACAGAATTCTGCCACAGTGGAAAATGAAGTATGCTTGTTATAAGGTGAAACTTATATACTCTAGTCATGGTAGAAAAGTGACCTGATTAAAGAAGAAATTGGTTAACCATGTTTTCTAAGTCTGTGAGTCTGTTTCTGTTTTGTAAATAAGTTCATTTGTATCTTTTTAATTTTTTTACATATAAGTGATATCATATGATATTTGTATAACTGAATCACTTTGTTGTATACCTGAAACTAACACAACATTGTAAATCAACTATACGCCAATATAAAATAAAAATTAAAAAAAAGAAACTGGTTATATGAATTCTTTTTTCAGTAGGACCATTCAAAACAAATTTCTCTAAAGCAACAATTCATTTTTAAAATCACAGAAGGCTTAAAGCACTTGACAAAAACATATTGCACTATGCCACAAAATCATCTCCTTTCCATAGACAAGACTGTATTGCCTATCATTTTTGATGGTCTGGAAGGAGACAAGGCAATATCTTAAGAGTTAAGTACCCTCTCTCCTACTACCTTCAGTGTCATGTGTCACAAAATAGGCACTTGCTTCAAGATTACTGAAGGTTTTTCAGGATGATATGTTGTTTACTTGCCCTCCTGATCACCAACATCCAGCTCTCCCCTTCTCATTTCCTGAATGTTTTGAAGTTACAGGTTTTTCTTTGCAGATCCTGTTCATATTCAAACTAGGAGATGTTTCTCTGAGGGAAGAAGGAGAGCTGCAAAGGAGAAAGTGTTCCCACTATTGACTCGGGCTACAATCTTGAAAAATATATATATAATACAATGACATGGGACCAAAAAAAGACAACTGAAGCAGGAGAAAAGCCAGAGAGGGAAAACGTTCCCAGGATGTTGGAAAGACAAAATAGTCCTAAGAGCAGCAGACCTTTGAATAAACACTGGGTATAAGGAGGAAAGCTCATCAGAATGAAAATGAAAGTTTTACCAGGTAATGGGAGGGAGAGAAGGAGAAATGAAAAAGCGAACGCAAATACAAAAGCATATTCAGGCAAAAACACGGGTTGAATGAAATGAAGCCGACAACTGAGCAGGCCAGGGCTCGTTCTTACTAGTGTTTCATCATTTGGCCAAAATTTATTTCCTTGCTTTAATTGAGAACACTCCACACAACAGGAGAACAACTGAGCAGTCCCTACTAGCCTCCCCTACCACCTCTTCCATGCTCTGTAAAAGAGCCATTCCCTGTAGGAAATTTTGGAACACTGGGGAAGCCATATCTCTGTCTAATCCCTGTGTTCTCTCTTGCCTTACACACCCATCTCAGAAAATCTATTGTTTGCCATTAAATAAACTTCAAGCCCGTAACTATATCCACGGACATCTTTCTGAAAATAACATCACTGACCCAATGAGACAACTATACAGGAGGCAATCATGTCTAGACACACAAAAAGGTGTTTGTGAATCATTGCCCATGGCTTCAACTTTCCCTAAAGTGAAGTATGCACCATTTGGAAATGTTTATTGGCCGTATCAAAGAAACTTGTGAGCATCTACCATGGGCACAGCCTATGCCAGGAACATAAAAGGTTGCAAAAATAAGTGGCTCTGTTTTCAAGTAATTTACAATTTAATAGGGAAGATGAAATAAAAGTAGAGGATAATAAGTACTAGTAAAGAGGAAAACATAAAATGCCTCAGAAATCCAGAAAAAGAGATTAATTCCTACTAAGGGGCTTAGGAAAGCTCTTGAACTGGATACTGTTTGAGCTGGGGTTCGGGGGGTGGGGGCGGTGGTTAACAGAACAGAAGAAAATATAGTTTAGAAGGCATTTTGAACAGGGAAATCATGAGTAAAGGTACAGAGTTGAGAAATTATAAGATGTGTACAGGAAGAACATCTAATCAAGTTTGACTAAAGCATCAGGCCTATGAAAGAATATTGCTTTACTTCTCCCCTCTTTTCACAAGGCTGTATGGATACTGGTCAAAAGCAAAGTTGCAGGTGTCAGAATGCTTGGATTCAAATCTGTTCTCTGCCACGTCCTTGCTGTGTGACCTGGGGCAAGTGAATGAACTTTCTTTGCCTTCATTTTCTCTCTATAAAGTGGGGATTATACGGACATATTCCATAGAGCTGTCACAAGAAGCAGAGACCTTAGAAGTGTCCATGGCCCATGATGAGCACTGAGTGTTACTAGTTATTATCATTCTTATCTGGGGAGTCTGCAGACATGAAAAGCTATAAGGAAAATTTTCTAATCTTTTCTCCCAGCTACAGCAAAGTAGCTTCTTTAACTTACACACAGAAAGCCTAGACCAAAGGGGGTGGGGGAAGAGAAGTTAAACACTAACCATTAAATAACCTGATACTCTCGCATTCC
>NW_006779593.1:205265-208339 GCF_000442215.2 Lipotes vexillifer
CTGCTCTTAAAATGTATGTAGATAAAACGGCTCTTCTGATAATTCTGTTCAACTTTAAAAGTGTTTAAAGATGGGCATTCTTTTCCTGTGTTTATCTGCTTTCTTCCTTAGTCAGAAGCATTAACATCTTCGAAAATACCAAGTGTGCCCTGACTCAAAGATTCACCTACAGGGAGTGAAAAAGTTTTCCTTGATCCTCTTAGGGTCCCTGGCTGGGTCTGCAAATTAAACTGACAAAGACCGATTAACAGGAGAAAAGCATACACATTTATCCCATATGTTTTACATGGCATGGAGTCCTCATGAGGAAATGAGGACCTAAAGGAACACTTAAACCTGAGAGTATCTATGCTCGGTTAATGTAGAGTGGATAGTCATGTAGCAATATGATAGGTCACATAGCTTGACGTAAGTGTAGCAAACTGGGGAAAATGTAGCAAAGACCTGTTTGTTTAGATGCTTCTGGTGTCCCTTTGTCTTCAGAAATAAGGATGCTACTTTCCTCCAGGGGGGGCACCTCTCACTTGAGAGTTTTATGACCTGTGTCAGGGGAGAAGGTCAAGGTGACCTTCCTGCTTCTGCCTTTTCTCAAACTCCTTCAGCATAAAATATTCAACATGCCAACATGCCATATTTCGGGGTAGTGAGTCCTCAACTCCGTCACATCCCAGTTAGCTGAGCAGAGTCCACCACCTACCTCTATTTCCACAGAGAAACCCAAACCAGCCCTGGTGTCTACCTTCATCTATATGTGGACTTTGAGTAAAAACCAAGAGATTTTGGTGAACTTATTTTCCTTCCTCTCAGCATGCTGGTATTCTCTTTTCCTCATCTGTTAGTTCAGTGCAAGAACTGTAGTCTACAGTTAAACAAAAAAGCAGAGTCGAGTCTCAACTTAGAAATAAATTTGAATCCTAGGGTCATTCCTTTTGGAATATGACAGGAATTAGGTGACTAGTAATAATCTACAGCCATAACCTAAGAGCCATGGAATATGTGCTTAGCAAGACACTAAAATAACTGTCGGCCCAGGACTCCCAGGCTCTAACCTTCTCCGCAGTGAGTGACTAACTGTGCTCTGAACTGTGGGGTCTCCTGTTGCACAAAAACGGGTTATAGAATGTGAGAATGCCCATCTGAGACGGGAAAGGAAGAGTGAATGAACGTTGTTGTGGAGAAATCATTAATTAAGACAGTGATAAGGACATTCAAAATCAAAGGTTTATTTTAAGAGCAAAGCCATGAACTCTTTTTCATTCATAGAGATAATTTCAATATCTACCTCTCTACTTCTATGTTTGGCTTCATCTCCCCTTCTTTACAAATCTCTAGGCAGATAAAGACATAAGTCTTTCATTTTAGACTGAAAGGCACTCGGGTAAGGGAGAAAGCTAGTTAACATTCTTCAGTATAGGGGTCTACATAGCCTTACCAATTATAATTGCATTTTCTGCCTGGAAATTCTATTTTAGAACACACCAAAGTGAACAGATGCCTAGAAATACTTTTTGTTGTTTTCTTCCCCACTTTACAGCTTTCTTTCTCTCAAGTGAAAGCTTAGTTTATTTACTGACTTATGGAACAGAGAATTTAGTCAATTCTGGCTTGAAAATGTAGATCAGTCCTCTGAACAATGTTCTAGGAATTAATTAAATTGAATTCCAAGTTATTTCTTGTCCATATGTAACTCACATTTGTCTGACTTTTTTTATAAATGAACATCAAGAAGATATTGCTAGCTTTCACTGAATAAAAATGTGCTTGCTTATATTTATACAGAAGCGCTCTAAGTCTTTCAGAGAAACTTGTATCATTAACTCTCAATAGTTCTGTGAGACATGAGCCACATTCCTATCTTTGAAACGATAACAAAGAAGTCAGCTCTGAAAATCTCTTGATTAGGAAAATAACACCCTAAATCTTTCAATAGGCATGAATGTGGTTTCTTTCCAGCCAGCTATTTCAACTTTGAAGTTCCGTCTTCTTTGTCTTACTGGAATTGTTTCTGTTCTTAAACAAAGATTCATTTCTGCCACTAATTATCTTTATGACTTCAGGCAAGTCATGTAATGTCTCTGCATCTGAAATTTCTTATCTGTAAAGTGAATGAGGATTTCCCGTTAAAAATGGAAATTTGACATGCCTGGAAAATGAGAGTAGAAGACTGTTAAAGGTATAAACCCATAAAAACAGAGTATGGAAGAGGAGACAACAGAAGACAGGACATGTCAACCACATTGCGGAGGATGAAAAGCAGAGAGACAAGTGGTACCTGACTGCAGGCAAGCAAAATGCAAACAAACTGGCTGCAGAGGAGAAAGTCAGAAGCCCGTGGATTGTGGGAAACTAAATCCACCCCCATCCACGTTCTAACATCTAGAACTGTAATATGTTACCTTACATGGCAAAAGGGACTTTGCAGATGAAATTCAGTTAAGGATCTTGAGATGGAGATAGTGGCCTGGATTATCCAGGTGGAGACAGGAGAGGCAGAGTGAGATGTGATGAGGGAAGCTGAGGTTGGAGTGATGAGGGGCCGTAAGCCAAGGAATGCAAGCAGCCTCTATAAGTCAGAGAAAGCAAGGAGATGTATTCTGCCCTGGAGCCACCAGAAGGAATGCAGCCCTGCCAACACCTTGATTTTAGCCCCATTAAGGTTCACTTTGGACTTCTGACCTCCAGAACTGTAAGATAATAAATCTGTGTCTTTTTAGGCCACTAAGTTTGTGGTAATTTGTTACACCAGAAATAGCAAACTAATACACAAATTTACACCTCAGAATTTAGGGTAGACTCAGGAGCTAGGAGCAGCACACACCACTAAAGATGGGTTGAGGGATGGGAAGAAAATGGGGCCAATTGAAAGTCTATATGTGGAAGACATGGACCCCCAGTTCTCTCTTACTCTATGTAGCCAGGTGACAACACTTCCCCCATCACCACAGAAGCACGACGTGTTTTTATTTTGGTTTTTGTTTTTTGCGGTACGCGGGCCTCTCACTGTTGTGGCCTCTCCCGTTGCGGAGCACAGGCTCCGGACGCGCAGGCTCAGCGGCCATGGCTCACGGGCCCAG
>NW_006779593.1:208482-210428 GCF_000442215.2 Lipotes vexillifer
GAAAGAGTGAACCACTAGGCCGAAAGCCATCTGCATACTGAACAGTGGTGACACTAGCCTCTTCCCCAGACACGCAATCCCACAACACAAGCCACCAAAGGGCTTCTCTCTGAGGAGACGTCTACAGATGCCAGGACAGGACCCTTCAGGAGATCATTTGCTTCCTGCCCTGTACCCCGACAGAAGCCCAGCAGCTGAGGGCCTCCAGCTATGCACACAGTTTTCACATAGTGTCTTGGCACTTTGTACTTCGATACACATGAGCAGACGAGACTCAAGGTGTTTGCGATTGTGGGCCTGGGCTTACATCCTGATTCCAACATTTACTAGTTTGTGACTGTGGACAGGTTTATTAGCCTTTCTTCAACTCACTGTTCTTATCTGTTAAACAGAACGGTAAGATTTCTACTTCATAAGGTTGTTATAAAGATTAAATGAGATTCTGGATGCAAAGCATTCAGAATCATCAGTAGAGTGAGAAAAGATAAAATCCAGAACACACACACGCGCACACACACACACACACACACACACAAGGAATTCAGGTGGAAAAGAGATAATGTAAGGATACAAAGAAAATTTAAAAAAAAAAAAAAAAGCCCTTTAATATCCTCAGATGAGAAGAGTATGCTATGGGGGGTGGGGGGAGATCGGGGAACAGCTCTTAAAAATTAAAAATATGGTATCAGAAACAAAAATGTCCATAGACTGGGTAGAAAATAAATTTTAAATATTCTCTCAGAAAGCAGAATAAGATAAAAAGATGGACAATATAAGAAAAATGTAAGGAAATCAGTCATAAAGCATATCTGCCAAGTGGTAGTGCTATTTTGGGGGATAAAATTTTGCACCTTGAACCACAACAGCGTAATCTGTAAATAAACTTCATATAACACAAGACACCAAATATACTGTTCCCATTCCTCTCCCTGGTTCCCATTTCCTTTAAGATTTAATCAAGAAATACTAAGGAACTATATCTTATCCTTTCAATCTAATTCATTTCAGACAGCCTCGGACCAACATTTCATTCATATTTAATTTCCATTTTAAACGTGAAAGAGAAGGTGAGCAAGGAAAAGCATAAGTCAAAACCATAGTTTCAATAAACCACATAAACTGCACAATTTGTGTTCAAATTTTTCAATTCATCCTTCACTTATATGTTATTGGTCTGTGTATTCCCAGACACGTTTTGTCCAATCTGCACCTGAGTGCAGATTACCTGCATTCTTATAACTTGCTTTCCACCCCTTTTAGCTAATTTGTTTCTTACTAGCTACATTAGCTCATTCTCCCATAAAGAATAGGATGGGGAAAAAAATTAAAAGGGAAATTTAGAAATTGTTGAGATTCAGAGGATTCTGTGATTCTATGTGGGTCATATTGTTATCAGCTTCTATAAAACTGAGCCTGAAATGGTCAGCCTCAGTCATGGCCTTTTTATACAGGTATTGAGCCCTTTCAATGACCCTGTATAGATTTATATAAACTTAACTTTAGTTACATTTAATTAAACCAGCATTTAACCAAATGAAAATTGGTTAAAAACAAACAAATGCCAAGAGCCATCTTAATTTTATTTTAACAAAAATATGCTTTTAACAAAGCAAATAAAAAGATATCTGTAAAGACAGTGAGAAGTTGGGCTCCCAACCCTGGGTGTTTACCTTACTTTAAGGATATAAGCCTCAGATCATACTCAGCACCAGCTAGCAGCACAGTTTTCCCTTCACCTGAGGTATTTTCAATTATTGTGCAATTCAAGAACCACCTGGTATCCCTAGCAGAAATAAATAAAATAGTCAAGAGAGAAAACACCAGACTTTAACAAATGAGAATTTAAGAATTGTGGGTGGATTTATAACAGCTTTTTCTCCTGCATTCATTATCACCATGATTAACCAGAAGAGGCTCTCTCAACACATTTAAGAGTGCTCCTGCTG
>NW_006779593.1:210553-239300 GCF_000442215.2 Lipotes vexillifer
TAACATGTCATTTAAATTTTACCTTCAAGGCAAAAATCCCAGAGCAGCTAATACAAGCAACAACAGAGAAACTGCCACCAAAACTCATTCTATATCTGAGAATGGACAGACCAAATATACCAAAATAAAAGTATGCCAAACTTACATAAGGACCATACACAGAAAGGTTCTTGATATGTGATGTCCCTTAACCCTGACAGACCTCAAAACACCACCCCTGCCCCTCTCTCTGAAACCTAAACCACAACCAAGCTGACTTTGGTCAATGGCACCATCTAGTGGTAGCTACAAAGGCTGCCCCAAATCATCTCATTTCTTCCCCAGGAGATCATACAGTGATTCCACTCTTTCCATACATGTAACTCTGTGAATTTTACCTTAGTAGATTCTATATTTTTTATAATTTTCAAAGTAATACTTATTGGATTGTGTTTTGTTTTATACTGAAGTAAAACCTTAACAAGTATAGAAGATTCAGAATACACAATGTGCAAATTAAAATGAATTCTAACACAAACCCATCATCCCAAATAACCACCAATGGGCTTCCCTGTTAAGATGGAAGGTTTAATACATACATATAATTTCACTTCCTCATCCAACCCCATTAAACTACAATAAAGGGATTTTTTTTTTAAAGACATAAATCCACAAGGATAGGAAGTACTGGAGAAAACAGAAACATAATTTTAGAAGATGGAAAACAGATCTTGAGACAAAACTGACTTACAGGCCCAAGGCAGGGGAACCTGAAGTCAATAGTGGGGAAAGCTGATAAACAACATAATTTGCATTGTAAATTCCAGCTACAGCTGGAACTGTGAGCAATGGAGACAGAGGCTAAAATAAGGAAAAATTTTTTACAGTTGTTTGAGCAAAAATTACACCCTTTCCCCACAGCATGCTGACAAATGACTGTCTCTTCCTAATACCAGCAGAATCCTCGAGTTTTATGTTTAGGAGGGTGAGTCAGGGTTTCTGAACCTTGGACTGACTGGGGCACAATTGAAGCACTGGGTACCATACATAAAGGGTAATTAAGGTACCAAAGGCATATTGAATTCTTTGTTCTAGATGCTGAGACCTTCAGCCCCCTGGCTTTACTTTCCCACAACTTTGGAAGCCAGACCTCTACTCCCCAAGCAGGAGACAACTAGGGCCAGCTTCTCTGGGTAACCTCAGAGAACAAGGTAACAAGGACATAAGGGTCAAAATCACCCTACACTGAAACTCAAAACCCCACACATTCAATAAGAACTGTAGGCTCACTTTTAATTCTGAGCAGACACCCAAGGATCAATGAACATTTGATGAAATCAGTTAACAGGGAAGATAAAGACAAAAACAAACAGGAAAAAATAACTTAGAATAGAGATTTTTCAGAGAGAAAAAAAGCTTACAATCAATCTATAGTTAATATCCTCAGAACAATAAGGAGATATTACATCCATGAAGCATCATGCTCTTGGAAATTAAAAACATAACAAAAAAATATTTTTAATCAATAGGATAATTAGAAGACACATTGGAGAAAATCACAAGGAAAGTAGAGTAGAAAAAATACAGAGAGGGAAAAATTTGAACAAATACAGTTGATATAATATCCAAATATTAGCATAGTCTGAGAAACACTTCCAGAGAGCAAAAACAGGGGAGGATATCATAAATGAAATCACTCACGAAAATTCCCCAGGACTAATAGACCTGAGTCTCTACGTTGAAAGGAATCATCAAATGCTCAATAGATGGAAAAAGACCCACTCTAAGTCACATCACTGTCAACTTTCAAAACACTGAGGACACACAGAAGATCCTAAAAGCTTTCTGGAGTTAAAAGAACAGGTCACATACAAATAATAATAAGCATCAGAATGGTTTCTGACTTATCAGAAATACTGGAACATGGAAGATAATAGAACACCTTCAAAGTTCTGAAGGAAATAACTTCCAACATAGATTCATACAAGTCAGGTAGAAAAGTAAACTAAAGACATATACAGAGATACAAGATCTCAAATTTATCAAAATTATCTGTCACATATCCCTTCTCAGGAAATCACGCATCGTTGTATTCCACCAAAATGCAGAAGTAAAGTAAGAGGAATATACAAAACATAAGAAATAATATATCCAACCCGAGAGAACAGTGGAGAGAATTTCCAGGGTGATGTGGAAGGAGGAATCCCAGGAGAACTGCAGTACTGCAAGTAAGGAGGGAAACTGGTTCAAATTAAACCCATTAGAAAATGTGTGGCCAAAGACAGCACAAGGCCCCATATCAGGAGGCATCTGTCTCTCCAGAGGGAGCAGGCAGACAGAGGTAAGGTCAATGGAATCATCACTTCACTAATGTTATCCACAATAATGATGGCATAGAGCTGTAACTGAAAGGTGAGACTATAAAGAAATATGTTTCTAACAAGGTTTACAATGAAGCCTAACATCATTTTGTTTGTTTGTTTGTTTTTACTAAATATCTTGACAAGAGCCTTCCAGTCCTTAGAGACTTCAATACCCATTAAACACAAATTCATCTACATATTTAATTCATATGTGTGTATTAATGCTTACATACCTACAAATGCTAGTATATGCATAGAATTTATCTGGAAAGATACACAAGAAATCTAACATGTGTTAGATTTCTTGTGTATCTAACAAATGGGGAAGGCAGCTGGGTTAGCGGGAGTAAAAAGGTGTAAAGGAGAGTCAATTTTAATTACTTTTGTTTTGTCTTTTTTGATTTCTGTAACATGGGCGTATATTAAGTGAATAAAACAAGATGTTTCCTCCCCCCAAACAATAAATATCTAGGTGCATTGTCTGCTACTCCCATCTTCCCATCAGGCTTTTAAAGTTTTGCTCACTCACCCCTACACATTTATTTTTAATGCTTTTCTTCATTCCACTCGCTATTCTTTTTTTTTTTTTTTTTTTTGCCCAGTTATCCTGGGGGGGGGTGTGTGGAAATCTTTTCATTTGTAAGGCAAAAGATTATCCTAATTATGGTTGATCACCCTA
Organism: Lipotes vexillifer; assembly: GCF_000442215.2. Lineage (NCBI taxonomy): Eukaryota > Metazoa > Chordata > Mammalia > Artiodactyla > Lipotidae > Lipotes > Lipotes vexillifer. Next base: position 213,575 of record NW_006779593.1, read on the forward strand.
AGAGTAGTGTTAATGATATTTCCATATGAAGGAAGAGTAAATCCATAAGTTCTGAAGGGAAATTAACTGTAATAGTCATTGCCATTATTTCTGAAGAACTTGCCTTATGAGGCTCAGATAATTCAAATTTTTAAAATAATTTTCATGTATCTCCTCTTTTCCTCTAATTAAGACTACTCTAAGCACAAGCTTTCAAGATTAAGCAACTATTTCTTACTCAAGTTGCTTTCAGTTTTGTTTAATTACTGTACTGCAACAGCCTTGCTTCCCTGTTTCTTACATCTGGGTCCCTGATTCCGGCTGCATCACATCTACAGTAAAGTGAGACAGCTGTTGAGCGTGGTGCTCAGGCAAGCCCATCCTAGAATAGGCAGGAGCTGGAGACCTGTCATAACAATGGAAGTAAGTGAGGAAGCACCTAAAACCATGTTTAGGAAGAAATGATAAGGTGGATGTGGTATCTTCAGCCTGGAAGTAGGGATAACCAGATGTCCACGTGATGTTTGATAGCAAAAAGGCTCCACAATGAGCAGCAAACAAATGGCCCCATCTGCCAGTGGGAACCAGCATCTAGGAGTCTGGCAGTGGCAGCAAATAGAGAAGCAAGGCAGGATAGAAAGCATATGAGGGCTAGACAGGGATCACGTCAGTAACTGGCAAGAAAGAAGAACTAAGTTGCTAGAGCCAGTAACAAGTTCTGATCGGGCCAAAATCTAGTTGTAAGTCAACAGACTCCTGAAATGTAACTCCTTAAAAAGAGATTTTACAAAGCATCTAATTTCAGAATCTAATTTAGGAAGAGGAAAAGAGATTTAAATGTTGGAATTAAACGGGTTTAGTCTAAGACCCTGGGGGAAGGAGTTGTAGATATGAGTAGCGGAATAGGCAGGGTATCAGCAGCCTAGGGACATGATCATCCTTTTATATCTTTCATTTTATAAAGTATAGAATTACAATTATTAGAATTCTACATAATTATAGAAAAATGTGTTCTACATTTTAACTCACCAGAGTCACCTTTGAAAACAAACTTTGCAAGTAGAAAATTTCTTATATGTAAGTAGTGTTTACTCTTTTACCATCTACAATGAATTATACGTTGAGTTATTTGGAAAATTGTGTTCGGATGGTTTTGCAGGTTGCAATAACTGGGGTGTGCTCCTGGCATCTAGGGTGTGGAGTCCAGTGATTCAGAAAGTCCTGCAATAAGCTAGACAGACATGTGTACATGCACACATACATACAATGTCCCACTCAAAGTGCCAGGAGCACCACCATTGCAATATACCAGTTATTTTACTTTACCAATGTGTTTTCTATGTATAAATGCAGCCCTGTACAACTTCAAAGCTTCTAAGAGAGACCTTAAAAGTTCTATTGCCTATACTTCTTTACCTGAATTCATTTATTAGTGGTTTAAAAATACGGTAAAACTTCTGGTTAGGTTTTAGACACTTCTTTCATGAGCATTTTATCTAATTATGAATAAACACAGTAGGATCGGCTCAAAGCTATCACGAAAAGCACCACAGAAGAGAGTTTTCTTGATGTTTGTTCCTAATGGTAAAGGAAACGTGGGTGAGAGAATCTAAGGCATTCTCAACGTAATAAACTCATGCAAAGGAACAAGAATCAATTAAAGCAAATCTGCCACGGATCTTGGGTTTGACAAATCACCTCTCAGCTTCACGGCAGGTGGCTGCCTTGGGTTAGCATACGATCCATGCACCGAAGGAAACGTCTTCAAAATGACTTCCCATGTCATTACCCTCAAGGGAGACTTGTTTATCAGAAAGGCACGTTGGTTTTGGAAACAAGAGACGAACATATGTTCTATGATTCCAGGGACTACAGGAGTCCCAGGCACCAGCAGATTAGAATGAACTGCTCACACAGTTCAGCTCATTAAATTCAATGGAGGTGCTATCTGTACAACAGGATAACAATGCCCATAAATCTACAGTTGGCTGTGGATATACTACACAACACATTCACACACGAAGCTTCTCTACAAATCTACCTTGATATGAAGCACATCATCAAGGCCACTGTTTTGTTTTGTTTTTTTTTCTGCGCTACGCGGGCCTCTCACTGTTGTGGCCTCTCCCGTTGCGGAGCACAGGCTCTGGACGCACAGGCTCAGCGGCCATGGCTCACGGGCCCAGCCGCTCCGCGGCGTGTGGGATCTTCCTGGACCGGGGCACGAACCCGTGTCCCCTGCATCGGCAGGCGGACTCTCAACCACTGCGCCACCAGGGAAGCCCAAGGCCACTGTTTTATGCCCAAGCACCATTTAGACAAAGGCATTTCTACTCAACTGTCTTAGAGCACGATTACTTCAATGAGTGACACACACATGAAATGCATGGAGTTTTCATCGAATCTGTCTTACAGATTGAACTTTCACAATCTGAGGTAATATGAGGGGAAAATATGATTCAAATTTTATAGAATTTGGCCAGTCAAAATTAGAGAACAGAATTTTTCACGTCCTTAGGTATTAACTGAAAAATAGACAATCTGGTTGCCGTCCACCGACCCTACCACCACACACACATACGCACTACCCACCCCATGTAAACCCTATTCACCTTCCCGGGCCAGGTAAAGTTCAAGTTATCTCTCTCCTTTTCTAGGTCCTGTGCTTATCGTTTTCTCTAACAAGCACTTAGCATATGCTACTCCATTTTACTTGTTGTTTTTTTTTTTTCAAAAAACAAATTTCATATCTTCATTGCCCATACATAAGGTTGGTTCATGTTGTATACATAGCAAAACCCCTGTGCAGAGTAAGCATGTAGGTATTTACGCATGAGGGTACTGTGGCTAAGGGACTTGCCCGGCTGCTGAAAGGCAGAATGGAGACTCACTCCAGACATTCTGATTCCATCTACTGCTTCTAGCTGGGAGTGGGGGAGTGTTGCAGTAGTGGGGGAGGTGGGGTGGGGAGGAAGAGGAGGTTCAAGTTAAAAGCTAAAAAGTGAGCTCCTTGAATTTATTTTATTAGAATCTACATCAGTGATTATTTAAAACATGCTGCTCAGTTGCTGTCTGGACAGGGGCATTTGAAAGTAACCAGAAGACTTTGCTTGGATCAAAGTATCTTTTTGGGGTTGCTGGGTTTTCTTCTTTCCAGCTTTACTTCCTGGTGTATAAGCAAGGAATGCATATACCCATGTATCCTCAACAGAAGCATATATGTGTTACAAGGACAAAGAATTTTCACCGGGAAGAGATCTATGGAAAGGATCAGCTAGAGGTCCAGAAGTATAGGAGTTACAGTGACTTTGCCTCCTGGTTTGCCCAGAACAGTCTCAATTATTCTAGTTGTCCTAGAATAATTATTCATGAAGCCCCCTTTTACTCTGAGAGGTGTCCTGGTCTAGTCAATAAGTTATAGTCGCTTGATATGTGAGGGTTTTGGGTTTAAACTGGGGCCCATGTTGCTAGAGCCCTTTAGCCTCTCAAAGGTATTAAAGAGGGATGATTGTAAGAGGTAAAACTCACCTCTCTTGACTCCTAATTCAGTGGGATTTTTTCTGGCTGGCCTCTTACAACAGCAGTTATTGTACCTGAATTTTCTCCTCTAGATTACTTTTGTCTCCCCCAAAAGTTTGAAGACCTTTAATGATTGATACCATCTCTTGTCATTCTTTCCCTCGATCCTTGGCATCTAGAACCTGCTAAAACCATAGTGAGCAGTTCAATATATGCTCACTAATCGACTGGTAGTCTTCTTGGATAACAAAGGAAATTACATGCTACTATTTTATGTTCTGAAGAGCAAGTTCTTGACATTTGTCAGGGATGAAACCTGATATCTTCACAACCTGCCCAACTCATTTGTACAGTTGTTTTCCTCCAGCTGCTAAACTTTCTCTTCCATCTCTAGTGCCAGCAACTGGATTTCTTTTTAGATCTACTTGTCCAACCACTTCCTGAGTGTGTCTAAACATATAACAAGTCATCTGAGATGGCATTGCTGGGTGGTGAGCAAGGAGTCTCACTTGCCCACCACTGCACCCTTGGCTCCAAACTGTCCCTCAGCACAGTGATAAGATGTGAGAGACACAGGCTTTAGAGTGGTGGGCTGTGTGGTGCAATTCCAGGTTGCCGTTCTCATCTATGCAACACAGCAGCTCCACTCTTGATTTCCATGAGTCAGAATCACACATTTCAATTTGCTAATTCCAAACATTCACTAAATATTAAAAATGCAAGCTACATCAACAAGGACCTACTGTACAGCACAGGGAACTCTACTCAGTACTCTATAGTAACCTATATGGGAGAAGAATCTGAAAAATAGATATATGTATAACTAAGTCACTTTGCTGTACAGCTGAAAATAACACAACATTGTAAATCAAATATACTCCAATATAAACAATATATAAATAAAAATAAAATAAAATAAGACAAATTATAATAGGCAAGATTTCATCGTTTTTTTCCTAGTTCAGTTTTGGTTCTGTCTGAAAGAAATCTGATTTCTGACTTAAAAGATCTTGCTTCTCCATAATTCCATCTTTTAAAAATTGCCCACAATCAAGTTCCATTCAAACTTTGATATCAATTTCGTGATGGAGAAGGGAAAAAAAAATCTGGCACCAAATTTTGTCACCTACCTAAGTACTGACAGATTTTGATGGATCTGTTTACATATATCTAGTCCTACGACATAATGATCACATTATACTAACCTGGCACCTCTGTGCTCTTACTGCTGTGAAGTGGCAAAGACTCGCTTGGCATTTATCACAGCCAGGTTTCTAAAAGAAGGATTAAAATGGAAAACACATTTCATTTGAACCAAGTTTAATCTCCAATTACACCTAATTTCACGATTCAGAAATGCTGCTTTTTGTAATTATTAAGTATGACCCCAAAAGCGTTTTAAGCCTATATTTGGAATTAACATGGAAAGGAGTCCAAAAATACAGCTGGCAGAGCTCACAAGAGATGCAATGTTTCACACAAGATACGTATACCCTTCAATTCGGGCAGAACAGGTAGTTACCGTTTAACAGCTTGGTGATTGTTGATGCCTCCTGGTATGTGGCAAGCCAACTTTTAAAAAATTTCTGCATCCAACTCTCTTCACAGAAATTCATAGAGAAGAAAAAATATCCAGCTGTTTTTAAAATACAAAACGCTTAACTGACAGCATGATTATCAGTTGAAACCACGGACTATTTAGTTGTCAGGGGTTCTCAAGGGCAGATTCTGCAGCTTTGCTGAATTCTTACTCATTAAATGCTTGGTTCAAAAATAGGGCTTCCATCTTTAGAGTTGGGGCTACATTTCTCAAGTGCTTGGCATCCCAAGGGCAATAGCAGAAGTACTTACTGAGAGTTGCTAATAGAAATATAATTAAAAAGACAACGATCCCACCATTTAATCCCCTGAAGAAACAGAGCTAGATTTGTTGGCAATGCCAAGTGGCATCTTGAAGTAATTCAGCAATTCGGTACCAAAATGTCTCTACCTGAGGGAAAAATAGAGGCTTTGCGCCTTCATAGTACAAACTGGCTCTCTATAGTGTTGACAAAATCCTAGTGGAGCACCTCCATTTCCCTGTGTAGATGTCACTTCGCTATACATATACCTCCACTTTCACAGACCATGTTTCCTTAAGGATTCCCTCATTGTGACCGGCAGGCAAGATTCTGCTCACATGAGCCAGGATTCACTCTACTTGAGCTGTTTTGTTTATTTATTTAAAATAAACTTTCTTTTAGGAAACAATCTAAGTGTCCATCAGCTGATGAATGGATAAAGAAGATGTGGTATATATATACACAATGGAATACTACTTGGCTGTAAAAAAAAAAGAACAAAATTTTGCCATTTGCAGCAACATGGATGGACTTGATGGGCATTATGCTAAGTAAAATAAGTCATAGAAAGACAAATACTGTATGATATCACTTATATGTGGAATCAAAAATTACAACAAACTAGTGAGTATAACAAAAAAGCAGACTCACAGATACAGAGAATAAAATAGTGGTTACCAGTAGGGAGGGAAGGGGGGCAATAAAGGGATGGGGGAGTGGGAGACACAAACTATTGTTTGTACAATAGGCTCAAGCATATATTATACAATACAGGGAATATAACCAATACTCTGTAATAGCTGTAAATGGAAAGTAACCTTTAAAAATTGTATAAAAATTTTTAAAAATTTTTAATAATTTTAGATTTACAGAAAAGTTACAAAGATAGTAGAGTATTACCATATATGCTTCACCCAGCTCCCCCTAATGTTATCTTACAAAACCAACGTATATTTGTGAAAATTAAGAACTTAATATTGGCAGAATGCTATTAACGAGAGACTTTATTCCTATTTCACCAGTTTTCCCACTAGCATTCTCTGTCTGTTCTAGGATCCAGTCCCGAATACCACAGTGCACTTAGACAATTTGCCTGGCTTTTCTTGTTCTTCAAGATCTTCACACTTTTTCCCTCATTTGTGTTGTCTGATATTTTCTTATGAGTAGACTAAGGTTATGGGTTTTGTGGGAAAATATCACAGAGGTGAGATGCCCTTCTCATAACATCTCTGAGCTGTTTATGAGCAAGAAATAAAATGGTAAAAAGTTCTTACCTTATCCTCCAGCATAAAGATGTAACAGCTTACAAATAGGTGAGTTAAGAAATTGTTTAAACATGAAAAATCACCTTTAGCATGAAGTTAAAGAGTCTAAACCTAGTGTGTTTGCCTTCAGACAGAGATTTCAGCCAAAGGATTACAGCACATCTGTGCATTACAAGCAGTTTTTGAGGTGTTAAAAAATATTTGGTATTAATGACAGAGTACTAAAGCCTACACATGATTGACTATCTATAAACTGGAGTAAATTTAAGAATATCACATAATATACTCCTACTGACTTGCATCTAATATGCTTCCTGGAGTGGGAAAAGATGGGGTAGAGCTACAGGTAATATGCCCATGAAAACGGCTCACATTCATAGAGATGTAGCACATATACAAGCATTAGAATATCATCTGATAGGCTCATTTCCTTTTAAAAAAAGAGTTGATAATTAACTCTTTAAACCGGTAATCTCCAAAATGTTTCTTATATCCTTTCATCAAGGTGTTTTAGCATGCACCCTACTTAGCCTGGATTCTTCCCCAAAACAGTCTATAAGACAATGGCATCTGTGCAGGGAATTTGCTTTCAGAAATGATCCCACTAAAGGGAACGGAAATAAACACTGCATAAAGGAAAAGATAGAGGAGTCAAAGGCCAATCCAAAGGTGCACAACTGGGCTGGTTACTATTAACCATCAATGAGGTCACTCATGTCGGGACACCGTGAGGGGCCATGCAGAATGTACTTCAGCATCATCCATCTGGGACACGGGAAAGGCAAGCATTTATCCACTGACCCCTGGCCCACGCTGAGTCAATTGTCTCACACTTCCAGATTAGTGCATGCATCAGAATGACCAGAGAGACAGAAAAAGCCCGGAACTACAGGTGAGAGAGGGATATAGCTGAAGGGGCTGACAGATTATGCCTGTGCACAGCTGTTTGCCACACAACAGCTGGAGTACAAAGGTGAGCTAAGAGTGTATGAGCCAGGACACAGGAGGGAGGGCTATACGTATATGCATTCCTATATAAATTCATTTGTTACTCTCAACCCATATTAAATATTAGCAAATTTATTTTGTTCTTATTTTCAGGGAAAAATTCATATAAATACAAATCCTAATATTTTCTTCCTACAGCCCAATGAACAGTCTTGCCAACCCCTGCATTGCACACAGACTACTTTGGAGACCACTGATTTAGACTATACAAGATTCTCCTTGAATGATTTTTTCTTTGTAACATTTTTATTGGAGTATAATTGCTTTAGACTGTTGTGTTAGTTTCTGCTGTATAACAAAGTGAATCAACTATATGTATACATATATCCCAATATCCCCTCCCTCTTGTGTCTCCCTCCCACCCTCCTTATCCCACCACTCTAGGTGGTCACAAAGCACCAAGATGATCTCCCTATGCTATGAAGCTGCTTCCCACTAGCTATCTATTTTACATCTGGTAGTATAGTTATGTCAGGGCTACTCTCTCACTTCGTCCCAGCTTACCCTTCCCCCTCTCTGTGTCCTCAAGTTAATTCTGTACGTCGGTGTCTTTATTCCTGCCCTGGCCTTAGGTTCATCAGAACCTATTTTTTTTTTTTTTTTTTTTTTTTTAGATTCGATATATATGACCTAGCATACGGTATTTGTTTATCTCTTTCTGACTTACTTCACACTGTATGACAGACTCTAGGTTCATCCACCACACTACAAATAACTCAATTTTGTTTCCTTCTATGGCTGAGTAATATTCCATTGTATATATGTGCCACATCTTCTTTATCCATTCATGTGTCGATGGACACTTAGGTTGCTTCCATGTCCTGGCTATTGTAAATAGTGCTGCAATGAACATTGTGGTACATGACTCTGTGAATTACCGTTTTCTCAGGGTATATGCCCAGTACTGGGATTGCTGGGTCATATGGTAGTTCTATTTTTAGTATTTTAAGGAACCTCCATAGTGTTCTCCATAGTGGCTATATCAAATTGCATTCCCACCAACAGTGCAAGAGGGTTCGCTTTTCTCCACACCCTCTCCAGCATTTATATTTGTAGATTTTTTGAGAATGGCCATTCTGACTGGTGTGAGGTGATACCTCATTGTAGTTCTGATTTGCATTTCTCTAATGATTAGTGACACAGAACATCCTTTCATGTGTTTGTTGGCAATCTGTGTATCTTCTTTGGAGAAATGTCTGTTTAGGTCTTCTGCCCATTTTTGGATTGGGTTGTTTGTTTCTTTGATAGTGAGCTGCATGAGCTGCTTGTATAGTTTGGAGATTAATCCTTTGTCAGTTGCTTCATTTGCAAACATTTTCCCCCATTCTGAGGGTTCTCCTTTCATCTTGTTTATGGTTTCCTTTGCTGTGCAAAAGCTTTTGTTTCATTAGGTCCCATTTGTTTATCTTTTATTTTATTTCCATTTCTCTAGGATGTGGGTGAAAAAGGATCTTGCTGTGATTTATGTCAAAGAGTGCTCTGCCTATGCTTTCCTCTAAGAGTTTTATAGCGTCTGGCCTTACATTTAGGTCTCTAATCCATTTTGAGTTTATTTTTATGTATGGCGTTAGGAAGTGTTCTAATTTCATTCTTTTACATGTAGCTGTCCAGTTTTCCCATCACCACTTATTGAAGAGGCTGTCTGTTCTCCATTGTACATTCTTGGCTCCTTTATCAAAAATAAGGTGATCATATGTGCGTGGGTTTATCTCCGGGCTTTGTATCCTGTTCCACTGATCTATATTTCTGTTTTTGTGCCAATACCATACTGCCTTGATTACTGTAGCTTTGTAGTATATAGTCTGAAGTCCGGGAGCCTGATTCCTCCAGCTCTGTTTTTCATTCTCAAGATTGCTTTGGCTATTTAGGATCTTTTGGGTTTCCATACAAATTGTGAAATTTTTTATTGTACTTCCGTGAAAAATGCCATTGGTAGTTCGATAGGGATTGCACTGAATCTGTAGATTGCTTTGGGTAGTAGAGTCATTTTCACAATGTTGATTCTTCCAATCAAAGAACATGGTATATCTCTCCACCTGTTTGTATCATCTTTAATTTCTTTCATCAGTGTCTTATAGTTTTCTGAATACAGGTCTTTTGTCTCCTTAGGTAGGTTTTTTCCTAGATATTTTATTCTTTTTGTTGCAATGATAAATGGGAGTGTTTCCTTAATTTCTCTTTCAGATTTTTCATCATTAGAGTATAGGAATGCCAGAGATTTCTGCATTAATTTTGTATCCTGCTACTTTACCAGATTCATTGATTAGCTCTAGTAGTTTTCTGGTAGCATATTTAGGATTCTCTATGTATAGTATCATGTCATCTGCAAACAGTGACAACTTTACCTCTTCTTTTCTGATTTGTATTCCTTTTATTTCTTTTCCTTCTCTGATTGCTGTGGCTAAAACTTCCAAAACTATGTTGAATAAGAGTGGTGAGAGTGGGCAACCTTGTCTTGATTCTGATTTTAGAGGAAACGGTTTCATTTTTTCACCATTGAGAACAATGTTGGCTGTGGGTTTGTCATATATGGCCTTTATTATGTTGAGGAAAGTTGCCTACTTTCTGGAGGGTTTTTATCATAAATTGGTGTTGAATTTTGTAGAAAGCTTTCTCTGCATCTATTGAGATGATCATATGGTTTTTCTCCTTCAGTTTGTTAATATGGTGTATCACATTGATTGATTTGCATATATTGACGATTCCTTGCATTCCTGGGATAAACCCCACTTGATCATGTTGTATGATCCTTTGAATATGCTGTTGGATTCTGTTTGCTAGTATTTTGTTGAGGATTTTTGCATCTATGTTCATCAGTGATATTGGTCTGTAGTTTTCTCTTTTTGTGACATCTTTGTCTGGTTTTGGTATCAGGGTGATGGTGGCCTCGTAGAAGGAATTTGGGAGTGTTCCTCCCTCTACTGTATTTTGGAAGAGTTTGAGAAGCATAGGTGTTAGTTCTTCTCCAAATATTTGATAGAATTCATCTGTGAAGTCATCTGGTCCTGGGCTTTTGCTTGTTGGAAGATTTTTAATCACCGTTTCAATTTCAGTGTTTGTGATTGGTCTGTTTATATTTTCTATTTCTTCTTGATTCAGTCTCGGAAGGTTGTGCTTTTCTAAGAATGTATCCATTTCTTCCAGGTTGTCCATTTTATTGGCATATAGTTGCTTATAGTAATCTCTCGTGATACTTTGTATTTCTGCAGGGTCACGTGTTACTTCTCCTTTTTCATTTCTAATTCTGTTGATCTGAGTCCTCTCCCTTTTTTTCTTGATGAGTCTGGCTAGTGGTTGATCAATTTTGTTTATCTTCTCAAAGAACCAGCTCTTAGTTTTATTGATCTTTGCTCTCACTTCCTTCAGTTCTTTTTCATTTATTTCTGATCTGATCCTTATGATTTCTTTCCTTCTGCTAACTTTGGGGTTTTTTTGTTCTTCTTTCTCTAATTGTTTTAGGTGTAAGGTTAGGTTGGTTTGAGATGCTTCTTGTTTCTTGAGGTAAGACTGCATTGCTATTAACTTCCCTCTTAGAACTGCTTTTGCTGCATCCCATTGGTTTTGGGTCATCGTGTTTTCACTGTCATTTGTTTCTAGGTATTTTTTGATTTCCTCTTTGATTTCTTCAGTGATCTCTTGGTTATTCAGCAGTGCAGTTTAGCCTCCATGTGTTTGTATTTTTTACAGTTTTTTTCCTGTAATTGATATCTAGTCTCATAGCATTGTGGTCGGAAAAGATACTTGATACGATTTCAATTTTCTTAAATTTACCAGGCTTGATTTGTGACCTAAGATATGATCTATCCTGGATAATGCTACATGAGCACTTGAGAAGAAAGTGTATTCTGTTGTTTTTGGATGGAATGTCCAATAAATATCAATTAAATACATCTTATTTAATGTGTCATTTAAAGCTTGTGTTTGTTATTTATTTTCATTTTGGGTGATCTATTGGTGAAAGTGGGGTGTTAAAGTCCCCTACTATCATTGTGTTACTGTCAATTACCCCTTTTATGGCTGTCAGCACTTGCCTTATGTATTGAGGTGCTCCTATGTTGGTTGACTAAATATTTACAATTGTTATATCTTCTTGGATTGATCCCTTGATCATTATGTGTTGTCCTTCTTTTTCTCTTGTAGTAGGCTTTATTTTAAAGTCTATTTTGGCTGGTATGATAATTGCTACTCCAGCTTTCTTTTGATTTCCATTTGCGTGGAATATCTTTTTCCATCCCCTCACTTTCAGTCTGTATGTGTCCCTAGGTCTGAAGTGGGTCTCTTGTAGACAGCATATATATGGGTCTTGTTTTTTTATCCATTCAACCAGTCTATGTCTTTTGGTTGGAGCATTTAATCCATTTACATTTAAGGTAATTATCAATATGTATGTTCCTATTACCATTTTCTTAATTGTTTGGGGTTTGTTTTTGTAGGTCTTTTCCTTCTCTTGTGTTTCCTGCCTAGAGAATTTCCTTTAGCATTTGTTGTAAAGCTGGTTTGGTGGTGCTGAATTCTCTTAACTTTTGCTTATCTGTAAGGTTTTAATTTCTCCGTCAAATCTGAATGAGATCCTTGCTGGGTAGAGTAATCTTGGTTGTACGTTTTTCCCTTTCATCACTTTAAATATGTCCTGCCACTCCCTTCTGCCTTGCAGAGTTTCTGCTGAAAGATCTGCTGTTAACCTATGGCGATTCCCTTGTATGTTATTTGTCGCTTTTCCCTTGTTGCTTTTAATATTTTTTCTTTGTATTTAATTTTTGATAGTTTGATTGTTATGTGTCTTGGCATGTTTTTCCTTGGATTTATCCTGTGTTGGACTCTCTGTGCTTCCTGGACTTATTTCCTTTCCCATGTTAGGAAAGTTTTCAACTATAATCTTTTCAAATATTTTCTCAGATTCTTTCTTTTTCTCTTCTTCTTCTGGGACCCTTATAATTTGAATGTTGGTGTGTTTAATGTTGTCCCAGAGGTCTCTGAGACTGTCCTCAATTCTTTTCAGTCTTTTTTCTTTATTCTGCTCTGCAGTAGTTATGTCCACTATTTTATCTTCCAGGTCACTTATCCGTTCTTCTTCCTCAGTTATTCTGCTATTGATTCCTTCTAGAGAATTCTTAATTTCATTTATTGTGTTGTTCATCATTGTTTGTCTGCTCTTTAGTTCTTGTAGGTCCTTGTTAAACAATTCTTGTATTTTCTCCATTCTATTTCCAAGATTTTGGATCATCTTTACTATCATTACTCCGAATTCTCTTTCAGGTAGACTGCTTATTTCCTCTTCATTTGTTTGGTCTGGTGGGTTTTTACCTTGCTCCTTCATCTGTTGCATATTTATCTGTCTTCCCAATTTGCTTACCTACTGTGTTTGGGGTCTCCTTTTCACAGACTGCAGGTTCACAGTTCCCGTGGTTTTTGTTGTCTGCCCCCAGTGGGTAAAGGTGGTTCAGTGGCTTGTGTAGGCTTCCTGGTGGAAGGGACTGGTGGGTGGGGCTGGATCGTGTCTTTCTGGTGGGCAGGGCTGTGTCCAGCAGTGTTTTGTGGTGCCTGTGAACTTATCACGATTTTAGGCAGCCTCTCTGCTAATGCATGGGGTTGTGTTCCTGTCTTGCTAGTTGTTTGGGATGGGGCATCCAGCACTGGAGCTTGCTGGCCATTGGGTGGAGCTGGGTCTTAGTGCTGAGACGGAGATCTCTGGGAGAGCTCTCGCCAATTGATACTACGTGGGGCCAGGTGGTCTCTGATGTTCTAATGTCCTGAACTTGGCTCTCCCACCTCAGAGGCCCAGGCCTGACACAAGGCCGGAGCACCAAGACCCCGTCAGCCACTTGGCTCAGAATAAAAGAGAGAAAAAAAGAAAGAAAAAACAATTCTTTTAAAATAATAATTAAAATTTAAAAATTATTAAAATTAAAAATAGAAAAAAAAGAGAGCATCTAAACCAATAAACAAATCCACCAATGATAACAAGTGCTAAAAACTATACTAAGATAAACATAAAAATGAGAAACAATCAGTCGCAGAAAGCAAACCCGAAGTCTACAGGTGCTCCCAAAATCCACCTCCTCAATTTGGGATGATTCGTTGTCTAGTCATGTATTCCACAGATGCAGGGTACCTCAAGTTGATTGTGGGGATTTAATCTGCTGCCCCAGAGGCAGCATGGAGAAATTTCCCTTTCTCTTCTTTGTTCGCACAGCTCCTGGGGTTCAGCTTTGGTTTTGGACCCACATCTGCGTGTAGGTTGCCCTCAGGCAACCGCCCAGAAGTTCCCGCCCAGACAGGATGGGGTTAAAGCAGTGGCTGATTAGGAGGCTCTGGCTCACTCAGGCCAGGGGGAGGGAGGGGTACGGTAGTTATAATTGGAATGCGGGGCAAGCCTGCAGCGGCAGAGGCCGATGTGACGTTGCAACAGCCTGAGGTGCACCGTGTTTTCTCCCAGGGATTGTCCCTGGATCACGGGGCCCTGGCAGTGGCGGGCTGCACGGGCTCTGGTGTGCAGTGGTGGTGGGGTGGGGGGTGCGTGTGGATAGTGACCTGTGCTTGCACACAGGATTCTTGGTGGTTGCAGTAGCAGTGTTAGCGTTTCATGCCCATCTCTGTGGTCCGAGCTGATAGCCACCGCTTGCACCCGAATCTGGAGCTCGTTTAGGCGGTGCTCTGCCTTCTGTGGGCAGACATGGAAGGAATCCCCTCTCCTCAAGCAATGGTCTCTTGCCTCTTAGGCAGTTCCAGACTTTTTCCCGGACTCCTTCCTGACTAGCTGTGGCGCACTAGCCCCCTTCAGGTTGTGTTCATGCAGCCAACCCCAGTCCTCTCCCTGGGATCCGACCTCTGAAGCCCAAGCCTCAGCTCCCAGCCCCCACCTGCCCCGGCGGGTGAGCAGACAAGCCTCTCGGGCTGGTGAGTGCTGGTCGGCACCAATCCTCTGTGCGGGAGTCTCTCCGCTTTGCCCTCCGCACCGCTGTTGCTGCGCTCTCCTCCGTGGCTCCGAAGCCTTCCATGCTCCCATTCCACCGTCACCACCGGTGAAGGGTTTTCCTAGTGCGTGGAAACCTTTCCTCCTTCACAGCTCCCTCCCAGAGGTGCAGGTCCCATCCCTCTTCTTTCGTCTCTGTTTTTTCTTTTTTCTTCTGCCCTTCCCAGGTACATGAGGATTTTCTTGCCTTTTGGGAAGTCTGAGGTCCTCTGCCAGCGTTCAGTAGGTGTTCTGTAGGAGTTGTTCCACATGTAGATGTATTTTTGATGTATTTGTGAGCAGGAAAGTGATCTCCACATCATATTCCTCTGCCATCTTGAAGGTCCCCCTCCTTGAAAGATTTTGACTTGGAAGTTTTTCTTGGTTGCTTCAAGTAAGACAGTGGAAGAAATTGGAAACAAAGTCCACTTAAGAAGCTCAAGTTAATTAGACCAATGACTTCCTTCTTCATTTAACAGGAGTTACAGTTAATTCCACTTCTCTTGTTAAAAATAATAAAGGTCTAATAATAAAGACCCATGGCATAGTACAGTGGTTCTCAAATCTGAGCACACATCAAAATTTCCTGTGAACGATAACCATGAAACACACATTGTTGGGCCCCAACCTCAGAGCTTCTGATTCAGTAGGTCTAGGGTTAGGCCTAAGAATTTAAATTTTCAACCAGTTTCCAGGAGATGTACACTTGGACAGTCAGGGGAAAATGGGGGCTGGAGGGTGTGTGAAAGGAGAGGGGCACACTTTGAAAACCACAGGCCCAGTGGGAGGAGCATGGGCTTTGGTATCAGACAGTCAGGCCTGGGTTTAATCTTCAGCTCAACTATGTGCTATCTTGAACTTCTCTGCTGACCAGCTGTACAATGAGAGTAATTCTTACTGTACGGGGCTGTTGTAAGAAGTAAGGGAGGAGATAATGTTAGCAAGGGGCCCAGTGTCATGTTGGGCACGCCGTAGGTTTCAATAAATCATCATCAGTATAAACAAAACCACTAATATTATGGGTTAGTTCAGCAAATAATGTTAGAACAACAAAAAGTAATTTAAGAGATTTAACAGTAATTTGGCAGAATGACAGATCTCTCTAGACCAGGTGGGTTTTTTTGAAAAATTAAGGATAATACAGAATTGGCAATAAAATTTTGGTGTTCATGACTAGTTAAGGACTGTCTTATTATTATTCATGTCTCTAGTTTCTCCTCACTTCCCCACTTGCTGTAGACTTTGTGCTGCTATTAGCTCAGAGTGGGGGGCAGGGAGAGATGGCCTCACAGGCCTGATCACCAACACGCAGAGAGTGGTTCCAGGGCACTGGGCCACCAGGCAGAATTTCTAGGGGTTGCAAAACCTCTATTGATCTCTCCCCTGCTTTTACAAATATGAGATCATAAAACCTGCCAAATGTCCTCTGGAGTTTAGATAAATGTTTTGAATTTTTAGAATACAAAATATTCAGATCGTCCAGTCTGTCAAGCAATATTTTCAACTCTTCTAAAAAAAAAAAAAAAAAAAGGCCTGTATTCGTCTTAAAATTATTTTTACCATATTGATTTGCTCATCTACAAATGTATGCTGCTTAAGTAGTAGTTTAAATGTAAATTTTAATGAATGCTATGAATCAGTGCCTAATTTGCACATTTTGTTAATTACCTGTGGTTTAGGATAATCCATCCAAGATGTTCCCTATTACCCTGCGTAATTGAGTTGACCTATTTTCAAATTTTTGCAGCTCAAATAGAATGCATTCTAGTCAATTTTCTTTCCTAATAGAAAAACCATCATTTATTTAAATTGTCTATCAGACATAATTGGAATGTAAAATCTTGGGATGAAAATTGACTTTCAAAGGTCATAGAATTCAGCCCCCTACTCTTGGGTGGACTGTCAATCCAGCTAGAGAAGAATATATTCCATCTTTTACAGCACAGAATGCTGTCAAATGTAGCCAAAATGTGCACCAACCTGAGGATCAGCCCATTTCTCTCTTCACCATCTGAGTCCTTGATCTAAAGGAAGGTCAACCATAGCTGTTGCCAATATTAAATATATAAACATACTTACAAATACACCCAGGCACAGCCTACACGCCCCCTCACACACATAGAGGTTTGCAGTAAAAATTCACACAGCATGAAGCTCACTCCTCCCCACAATTCTCTTCCTTGGGTACAACTGATGGTCCTTTTATGCCTAGAGCAGAATCAGATGTTCCTCTATGCGATTTCTCCCCGCTCAAAAAAAGAGAAAGAAGTTGACTTTAAATTGTGGTTCATATTCCACATTTAGAAGATTCAGGAGTAGCTTTGCTGTGGACCCTGGTTTGGCAGCGGGGAATTTTTTTTTTTCGACCTATCACGCTCTTGTCTCTCTCTCTTTTTTGTTAAGAACTCTAGATCCACAGTGGAGCAAAAGTGTAAGGCAAATGTGATAACCGCTACTATGGAAACAAGAAGCAATAGTTATCTGAGAGCTCCTCTCAGTTTTCCCTCAAGCCTGTTCTGTCAGTTTCTGCAGCACTGTACCCCTAGGTTGTCTTATAAACCTCTTGCAAGCCTCCATCCTGGAATCTGCCTGCGGCCAGATTTGCCTCTTCCTGTCCACACCCAGGAAACCATATCTACATGTAGGTTCACTTTCTAGGCAAAGGCCTTCTCTTGCCCTCTTTCCACTGAACCAACTCGATCCACTTGTCATCATCCCCTTCTTGCTCAGACTCCCCATCTCGAAGGCTAGTCATGGCCTAGGGCAGGAGACCTTGCCTCAGACAGACTTTGACTTAATATTAAGCTACAAACTGAGTGCAGATGCATGGAGCCTGCCCTTCAGTTTCCCTGCCTGGATCCTGCTTTTCTTGCCCCAGACTTCACCTGCCCAGTCTTCCCTATCTTTGTTGTGACAACTCCTTTTTGCCTGTTGCTTAAACTCAAAACCTCAGAGTCATCCTTCCTGCCTCTTCCTCCCACATCACATATCCAACCTAGACACGCAAAATACTAAATGCATTTTGGTGGATTGATACTATGGATACAAATTCTTTCTCTCCTGCTATGCAGGTCCCTTTGCAATGTGACTTTGCTGCTCTTCTCAAGAGATGGATCTATTTTCCCACCAGTTGTATCTGGACTGCCCTGGTGATTTGTTTGAAAAAATAGGATGTGGCAGAAATATTATGAGACTTGGAGGTGAGGATTTTGCAGCATCACATTCCCTCTCCTGGAACACGGCCCTGAACCCCTACGTAAGGGGGCTGGTCTAGTACTGTAGGATGAGCAGCTGGGTGGAGGAAAGCCAAGGATCCTCAGCATGTGAAGAAACCTGTCTTGGACCTTTAACCCACTCAGCCTTCTAGTGAATGCAGCCACATGAGTGTGTCCAGAAGAAACTATCAGGGGAGCCAGCTGGCCAACCCACAGAAAAAAGATAATAAATTATTGTAAGCCACGAAGTTTTGGGGTGTGTTACCCAGCCACTTCCCACCACATGCATTGCTGCCATTTTGATTGGAACCACCAACCAGAATTACCTCAGTAGCTTCTTACTGGGCCTACCTAACTTTTTGCCCTTGGCCCCTACAGTCGCTTATCAATACAGCACCCAAAGTGATCCCTTCAAAACACAGTTGCCATATGATCCAGCAATCGCATTCCTGGGCATATATCTGGAGAAAACTCAAATTCAAAAAGATTCACGTACCCCAACGTTCATAGCAGCACTATTTACAATAGCCTAGACATGGAAACAACCTAAATGTCCATCAACAGATGAATGGATAAAGAAGATGTGGAAAAAAAAAAAAAAAAAAAAAATTCACAGTGGCCATGATATAGAAACAACCTAAGTGTCCATTGATGGGTGAATGGATAAAGAAAATGTGAGATATATATATATATATATATATATATGATGGAATATTACTCAGCCATAAAAAAGAATGAAATTATGCCATTTGCAGCAACATGGATGGACCTAAAGATAATCGCACTGAGTGAAGTAAGTCAGAAAAAGAAAGACAAATATCATATGATATCATTTATATGTGGAATCTAAAAAAAATGATACCAATGAACTTACTTACAAAACAGAAATAGACTCAGACACAGAACACAAATTTATGGTTACCAAAAGGGAAGGTATGGGGGATAAATTAGGAGTTCGAGATTAACATATACACACTTCTGTATATAAAATAAACAACGAGGACCTACTGTATAATACAGGGAACTATACTCAATATCTTGTAATAACCTATAAAGGAAAATAATCTGAAAAAAATAAATATATATATAAGTGTATAAATGAATCACTCTGCTGTACACTTAAAACTAATACAACACTGTAAATTAACTATACTTCAATTTTTTTTAATGAAATAAAAAAATACAAGCCAGATCATGTTACTCCTCTGCTACTAATCTACCAAGGGCTCCTGCTGTACTCAGATTGAAAGCCCAGCTACTTATAACATCCTGCATGGCCCAACAAGGGTTAGCCCCCATCACCTCTCTAACCTCATCTCTTGGATGCAGAACTCACGGATACAGAGGTCCGACTGTGCTACACTATTTTATATAAGGGACTTGAACATCTTTGGATATGGACCTAGAACCTGGACTACTGTACTCTCTCTTTTCCACTCAGCTTCAACCACACTAGCTCCCTCTGTTCCCGAACACGCCAAACACGCTTCCGGTGCCTGCAGTGCTACTGTCTCAGATATATCCATATCTACTCACTTGCCACCTTCAAATCTTTGCTCAGATATCACCTCCTCAGTGAAGCCCATCCTGACCACCTTATTTAAAATTGCACTTTGCATTTGCATCCTGCCCAGGACTCCTAATCGCTCGTACCCTTCCTATATCTCTTATCACCTTCCATCATTCTGTAAAATTAACTTATTTATTATGCTTTTGTCAGTCTTGCCCCATGATGGCAGAGATTTATGTCTATTTTATTCATTAATGCCTGGCATACAAAAGACTAGATAACTGTTTGTTAAATGGATATTCATTATTTACAGGAAAGGTCATCAGGGTCTTTGATAATTCTTAAATCAAAGTTTAACAAATCACGGTGATTTTCAGAAACTCCACAAATGTTTTGTTTGAATTTCCCTTTTAAAATATGCTTCTGGGCTTCTCTGGTGGCGCAGTGGTAGAGAATCTGCCTGCCGATGCAGGGGACACGGGTTTGAGCCCCGGTCTGGGAGGATTCCACATGCCGCTGAGCAGCCAGGCCCGTGAGCCACAGCTACTGAGCCTGCGCGTCTGGAGCCTGTGCTCTGCAACAAGAGAGGCCGCGATAGTGAGAGGCCTGTGCACCGCGATGAAGAGTGGCCACCGCTCGTCGCAACTAGAGAAAGCCCTCGCACAGAAACGAAGATCCAACACAGCCAAAAATAAATAAATAAATAAATAAATAAACAAATAAATAAAATTAAAATATGCTTCTGCCATTTTGGAAAGTGATATGGAAAATACACACTCAAATATGTTATTGACTGAATTTTGTGTTAATCAAAACAGCCTCCTCATAACTGTCATGAATTGAAGCATGGCAGCATTCATTTCTCTTCAGTGTTTTCCTATGTTTCCCCTACACACTTTCTGTCCTGAAGCTCCTCAGCTCAGGCGAGCCTCTGCTTTCTCCAGGTAGGCTCCCATCGACCTGCTCTGGCACCTGCTATGCACTGAGCTTGGGTCCCCAGAGGCAACTGCTACAGTTGTTCTCTACGGAAACCAGGAACCAGACACAGCATCTGGAAACCAGGAGAAGGCAACTGGAATTCCCAGAATGATGACAAAGGGAAGGACCAGAAGTACCTAGCAGGAACACAAACATTCTCCAGGAAAAAAAGAAAGAAAATGGAGCTGATTAACTGACAGATTTGACCAGGTGGAAAATCGTATTGAGAAGCATTTTACAAAACTGTCAGAGAGTGTGGGAGGATCCAGTGTTAAGTTGAAGAAAAGTAGACTAAAGAAAAAGAAAATGAAACAATTATTAACTACAGAAAAAAATGAAGATGCTGTACTTGAAATAAACGTCATAAACATTGGGACTTCCCTGGTGGTGCAGTGGTTAAGAATCCCACATTACAGTCGGCTAATCAACAACAAAATTGCCACTAGAGTGTAGTGGGAAAGAAAATTCTTTTCAATAAATGATACTGACTCAAATTAAATTAAAACCCTTTAAAAGAATCCCATAGTATCGACAGGACAAATAGAGAATGTAAGAGAGACAAAGAAAGAGTGTTTAGTGTCTGGGGACCTGCTAGGGACAAGGGCTGTCAGCAGTTGCAGACAAGGTGTGGGTTTTGACTCTAAGAAAGGGACTCATTGCATCTGCTTTCTTTTTAAGCCCATCTTTGATTTTTGCAGAAAAGGGACCTGCAGGTGTGTAAAACATTTTCAGTTAAGGAGGGCTCTGGAGGCATTTAGGTGGACATATTTTGCTGAATTTTGGCATATTTCTTGGTAAATTTTAGCAGTTCTAAGACTTACTATGCTCTCCTCCTAAAGCATTCCTGGGTCCTGGTGATACTAGAAGAAATACCCTTGATTCAACTTATTTTTTACAATAGTCCTCTAAAGGATAAATATGTTCCAAATCAGAAATGTTAACTTCTGTGTATAAGCAGGAGTCTTCTCACTTTGTGTCTTTCTGAAAGTGACACTATTATTTGCTCAATTCAGTTTAACTAATTTTTCTATTATTTAAATCCTTTACTGAAGCAGCATGAAATATTCCTTCATTCCAAGTTTAAGGCCCAAGAAAGAATGGTTTCTGCTCTCCTCACCCCATATCTAGGGAACTCCCAATCAAATTAAACAGTATTTTGAGAATTTATCCAAGGAAACGTAGACCTCAAAAAGATTTCAGTCTAAATGATTCTGATTTTTCTCTACCCAAACTCATAAAATTAACTTGGAAACCCTCTTGAACCTCTGCATTATTTCAAATTCTAGTACCTAGTACAGTGCCATGCTCCCTGCATACATTCAGTAAGCGTTAATTGAATTTAAATTTAAATTTAATTCAAAGTCTAAGAGGGAACTAAATCTACCACATTTTTGTAGCTTTTTGCTTTACACCAAGGAGTCTTTTCCCTAGATGTACTGTAAATTAACTTCAGAACTTAATGTTTAAATGAAGGCAAAGCAACTCAATACACAGCTTGACAGAGCTGAAAATACATCTCCCTGTGATGATCAAACTGCTGTGGTACCTTTGCAGTAATTCTCCTCAGCAGAAAATCAAATGGATAATAGTCTATGTGTTTAGTATATTCTCTTCATCACAATAATAGCTCTGTTAAAACGGGTTCCAAAGGGAAACGCTATTAAGCATTTCATCAATCCACAGTAACAGTTTAGGGAGAGACTATCCATGGAGGCTTGTGCCACAGAGTGCATTCATAAAACCCAGTAACTGCTCAAATCATCTTTGACTAAACCTGAAATAGTGATGGCAGACTCTCAGCCCTTTTCACAATGGCACCTAGTTTGTTTCCTCTACTTTTGTCTTCACTTGATTTTATTTTTGATAAGCAGCTCATTCTCCAGAACTAATCATCTTCCCGTGAAACAGAAGACAAACTGAATGGGAGAAAGAAGTTCCGCCCATCCAGAGCGCCGCTGAGTAAGACATGGCCTCCTTCGCTCTTCTAAGTTCTTGTTCTGACTCCTCAAGTCTCCTCCAGGTGTCAGGGGAAGGAGAAGGGGGGGAAAGTGTTCTTGCATGGAAGGAGAGGCCCTCTGAGGATGTCAATATGGCCCAAATGGGGCTAGAAAGAATTCCCTCCCGCTGCTTTTCTGGTTCAATATAAAAGGTCAAATATAGAAGAAAGGTATCTCTTCACCCTCAGGAGCACATTGCCCAAAGAAAACAATTACATGTTCTCACTTTAATCTTAGGCAACGCACATGAGGGCAGTCTGCCCTCGAAGAGGACAAGAAAGGAATCTTAGTTAGATACTCCCACCATTTTTACAAGAGTTCCTATAAGTATAATTCAGACTCACTGCTTCATGTAAGGAAAAATGTCAACTATATATATATGTAATTGAGATGTGTCCAGAACTGTGGGCAGCCTGTTGTCTCAACTCGAGCCCACTTAAAGCCAGACTCAAAAACCAATCCAACTCTGTGAACCACTGGTGAGTGTTTTAGATTTACTGAAAATTGGGTGAGGCGTCTCGGGAATGGCTACATGGTATACTATATGTAAAAATGACTTCTAAATCCCTAGGGAATATCTCTGTAGTGCCCTCCTGTAGTAGCCAGCCTCCCAGATGGCCCCCAAGGATCTGTATTTCCTGGCATCTTTGCCCTTGTGTATTCCCCTCCCACACTGAGTCAGAGCTGGCTCTGAGTGATCAGGAGTGAAAGTGATGGTGTAGTGCTTCCGAGGCTAAATCATAAAAGCCATTATAGCTCCAACGTGGCCTCTAGTATTGCTCAGCCTTGGAAAAGCCAGCTACTACATCATGCAAACACTCAAGCAGCTCCATGGAGGGGCCCACGTGGAGAACTGAGGGCTCCAACCAAGAGGCAGCACTGATTTACTGACCATGCTACCTGGTCCTCCAGCCCAGTCAAGTTTCCAGGTGACTGTTGCCCCAGCCAGCATATAACTGCAAATGACAACTGCCCAATCAAACCTGACTGTCAGAATCTGCAAGCATAATAAATGATTATTTTGTCACTAAATTTGGGGTGCTTTATATGCAACATTAGATAATTAGGACACTCCCATCTCCAACTTTCCTCTCCGGCTGCCACCACCTTTTTCCTCGTCACCTTTTCCCCACATGACTTCTGTCCACATCTTTCTGCACCCTGAACCCTCAGAAGCAATGCCACGTCTCCCCCCTGCCCCATCCCTCCATCTCTGCCTTTTTTATGCAGAACCCTGCTCTGTCATTCCTCTCGGTAAATACAGCTATCCCTTCTCTTAAAAACAGTACCTTGGGCTTCCCTAGCGGCGCAGTGGTTGAGAGTCTGCCTGCTGATGCAGGGGACGCGGGTTCGTTCCCCGGTCCAGGTAAATCCCCCGTGCCGCGGAGCGGCTGGGCCCTGTGAGCCATGGCCGCTGAGCCTGCGCGTCCGGAGCCCGTGCTCCGCAACGGGAGAGGCCACAACAGTGAGAGGCCCGCGTACCGTAAAAAAAAAAAAAAAAAATAGTACCTTTTCTCTTTAATAATGTCAAATGACCTCCCCAGTAATTTATATTCCTTTTACATAGGTGCTAAATCTTACTTTCTTAAATTAAGACCCAGAAATGATGTCACTAGCACTTTCAGGTCCCAAATTTACTAAGGAGAAGTAACAACTGCTCCTTAAGGCCATCTCATTAAACCAAATTAAAAGTAAATAAGCAAGTGAGTCATATCTCATTAAAACTAAAAAGTAAACAAACATGAAAGGTTTTTTTCTTGTTTTTCTTTGTGGGTCCTCATTATGCAGCGTTATTCTCAACTGAGAAATGTGATTTCAGTTACCCTTATTCGTTTCAGCATTTTATAACTTATTGTGCAATATTTGCCAAGGCTTAAGAAAAATTATTTTGTCCTAATACTAGATCTCTAACCACAGTGGTTGAAACTATTTGTTGTAACTTTTCTGGGTATTGCGGGATTTCTGAAAAATAAATAAATCTTCATTTTTTTTGCTCCATTGCTGTATGCTGTATTCAAGTGCCATCTCCCTTGAAAAGTACTTGTAGAGAGAAGAGGATGAATTTATCTCTAAATTGTCCATAAACTATTCATTTTCACTCTAGTGTTAAATTTTTAAGCTACTAGTGCCTAGATTTACTTCCATTATCAAAAATACCTACTACTAGAAATGGAGAGAACTCTCAGCTTCTTTTTCCTCCCACCTTCTCTTGAAACCTTCCCAGCCTGTGGTCTTCTGTGGCAGCCTCCAAGTTCCCACAGCAAGTATCCCCCCAACACCCCTACCCCCGCCTCATTCAGGATCACTGTCACTTCACTTCACCATTGTTTGATGCTCTTATTTGCTTCACTCTATTCCAGAGAAAGAAAAATTGACTGCCTTAGTTTATAATATGAAAATGTTAAAACCAGAAAGTTTGTCATTTTTTCTAAATCTCTTTTATTCAGGGAAAAAAAAAAAACATGTTCCTTATTCTGCAGGAAATGAGTTTTCTGTGTGTTAAATGACAACATATAATTAAAATCAAATAATGATTCCATGGGCTTATTTTATACCTGCATAAATAAACTCAAAGACACATTTTAGAACTGTTCCAATTCACTCTCCATGCTCTCATTGATTTCCATAATTTCAACCAAATTCCACATCTGTGTAGGCAAAAATGGGAATTCTTACCCAAGTATTTCAGAGACAGAAAAATGGTCCTCATGGAAGTTTCTTTCCTAATCATTGTGGTCACTCCCTTTCTCTTTTATACAAAACCCATCTAGTTTGTGTGTATTAGTCAGGGCTCTCCAGAGAAACAGAACCAGTAAGATGTACACAGACATACAGAAAGAGACTTATTATGAGGGGCTGGTTCATGCAGTCATGGAGGCTGAGAAGTCCTATGATCTGCCATCTGTAAACTGGAGGCTCAGGGAAGCAAGTGGTCCCTTTCTGAACCCCAGGCCTGGAGAACCAGGTGAGCCAATGGTGTAAGACCTAGTCGAGTACAAAGGAGTACAAGCTAGTGGAGAACCAGGACCGCTGATGTCTGGGAGCAGGGGAAGAAGGGTGTCCCAGCTTAGGCAGACAGCTCGAGCCTTCCCTTCCTATATGCCCTTTTATTCTCTTCAGGCCCTCGATGGGTTGGATGATGTGCATCAGCATCGGAGGGAGGGCGATCTGCTTTACTCTGTCTACTAATTTAAATGCTAATCTCTTCTAGAAACACCCTCACAGACACACCCAGAAATAATGTTTTACCAACTATCAGGTTATCCCCTTAGCCCAGTCAAACTGACAGATGAAAAGAACCATCATGATGTGTTTTATCAAGAAACACGAAAATTCAGATGTCAGTAGTGATAAATTCAAAAGTAGCAATCACCCTGGTGTTAATCCCAAGATTGTTTAAAAAAGGAAAACCATGTCATGTTAGCAGGTGTGTGCAAGGAGAGAAAAGTGAAGAGGGAAAGA
>NW_006779593.1:239326-242644 GCF_000442215.2 Lipotes vexillifer
GGGAAAGAGAATAAATCAAAGCAATCACATGAGGAGCAAAGTTCTTTAAAATTTTTTATCAGTAAAGGGTCCAGAACTGTCCTGTCCTGCTGTCCAGCAGAACTTTCTATGATGATGTGGAGTATTAAGTATTTGAAATGTGGTTAGTCCAACTGAGGAACTGAATTATTTAATTTTAATTAATTTAAACTTAAATGTAAATAGCCTTGTGGATATGGGGCCGCTATATTGGCCAACACAGGTTTAAAAGCTAAAAGGGACCTTGTTTTCCTTAGTGTCTACAGGGGTCTGGCCAAGAGTAGTTCTAGAGACACCAAATGGTGAAGAGAGAGCACAAGATGAAACATTTAAAAACATGTTGTAAAGCAATTATACTCCAATTAAAAAAAAAAAAAACTACCAAAAACAGATGTATTCTTGTCTTGTTTGCTCCATGAGATTTAGCAAGTTATTTGGCCTGTTGTTTCCTATCTGTGAGTGGGGAGGGTAACTGTCTGTCCCTTTCATGGATTTCCTATAATTCTCCAAATGAGATCACCAACAAGAAAACCCAATATTGTAGTTCAGTCATTCATGGGCAATGTGCTATTGTTTATTGACTGAGGGTGAGTCCAAAAATGGAAAGCAGGAAGAAAAAGTTTGACTTTACTTAAAACTAGCTCTCTTAAATCAGGATGCCTGGAAGCAAACCATGAGAAGATCTCCATGCTGGTGGTACACTAAGGAAGTGCTCCCAGGAGAAACCAGGAAGAGACCAGGAAGCAGGACAGGAAAGGGGAGAAAGACAAAGTCCCAGCCTTAGCCTGACCCCCAGGACAGCTCTCAAGGGTAAATTACAGCTCAGAGTTTGTCTCAGCTGGAGGCAAGTAAGCTGGACTTTCACAGCCCCCAGTCACAACCTAGGGGCTGCCCCAGAGGATATAAACTTCCGAGTACTTTCAGCTGTGTGTATGTCTGTGTTTGTCTGTTCCCTTGCACACATACATAAGCATGGATGCTGCAGGCAGTTTGGAGCAGTTCCAGCAGCCAACACAGAGGCAAGAGAGTCATCACAGGGACTGGTCAGGGGAAGGGCACAAAGACATGGTAAAGGGATCCCAGGGATCTGCAGGGTCTGGAGCCCTGGACAGAAAGGGATCCATTAACTAGCGAAGAATGGACAAGGGAGACTTGACAGAGAAATCCTAGAAATGAATAAAATGTCTGTATAAAACTGCTGACAGTATGAATAGAAAGAGCATCTAGCTATAGCAATTAGTCAGAGGTGTGCTCTAGATAAATGTTCTAGGGCTTTTAAGTTTTCCATCTTTTTGGTTAAACTTTCCATATTCCAGAAAAGAAATAAAATGTTTTCGGTTTTAAAGAAGAATCACTTTGTTTTTCTAGCTCATAAAACAAAGATATCAGGCTTCCCTAATGGCGCAGTGGTTAAGAATCCGCCTGCCAGTGCAGGGGACATGGGTTCGAGCCCTGGTCCGGGAAGATCCCACATGCCACGGAGCAATTAAGCCAGTGCTCCACAACTACTGAGCCTGCCCTCTAGAGCCCGCGAGCCACAACTACTGAGCCCACACTCCACAACTACTGAAGCCCGCATGCCTAGATCCCGAGAAGCCACCGCAATGAGAAGCCTGCACACCGCAACAAAGAGTAGCCCCTGCTCGCCGCAACTAGAGAGGAAGGCCGCGCACAGCAACGAAAACCCAACGCAGCCAAAAAATAAATTAATTTAAAAAAAAATTAAAAAAAAAACAATAATAGCTTATCAATTTAGGAAAGAATATGAAGTTAAACATTAGATTTACTACAGACAAGTCAAACTTGAATGGCCTGTCTACTAAGCACGTTTTGTTTCTGGCCTCTTTCACCTTCAACCTAAAGCAGCTATACTTCCACAGCTTTGTGTTTTCATTTTTTTTTTCTTAATTAAAAGGATTGTTTCCAGGAAATAATGGAAACTGCTCTGATCTGTTCTCTTGGCCCAATGCTAATTTTTTCCTACCTCTTATTTTGATACAGTAGTACCTCATTCCTGAGTTTACTTTCTCCTCCAACAGCTTAGATGAGAATTTAATATTATATTATTTTTTCTTTGATACTCTGGTACATTCCTTTAAGAACTATAGGTTGTAAAGAGGTCATGTTTATGTTCATACATATTCTTCACATATTTATACTTTAAAACTACAAACAAAAATGGGAGGAATCACGATTTTACAACAGTTGGTCATGGAGCCTAACAATTTTTCAGGTACTTTTAAGATGGAGATAAAAATGAAATACACATATTAATTTAAATGATATCAGCAATGCTTAAAGTTTTTCATTGCTTGAAAAGCAGACTTTAATATCTGATATGTGCAATATACTTAATTCCAAGGAATATTTGACCTGAAGTATTATCCTAAATATTAAGTTTATCCAATTTAAGGATTGTACCCCTTCATATTTTAAAAACATTTCCCCAGCAAATTAAGTGAAATTCTAGTATATAATTTCTATTTTTCTGATTCTATTTTTCATAAAATATTCACTCCAAGGGAGGAAAAAAAATAAGCTCCGGGATATTTTTTTTTTTTTTTTTTACCTCACACTTGAGGTAACTCCTTACAAAGAAAATATCAACATTGGTAGAGTAATAATAACCAAAATGATAACAAATCTCAAATAACAGGTATTAAAAACATTCATTATTTTACTATAAATATCACAAAGTAAAGTCAAAGTGTCATGCAGCATCCAAAAATGTACAAATGTGATTATTTATCTGCATTGAGTTTTTAGCAAATTGCCTGTTTTAACCAACTCCAAATATCCTTAAAAC
Organism: Lipotes vexillifer; assembly: GCF_000442215.2. Taxonomy (NCBI): domain Eukaryota; kingdom Metazoa; phylum Chordata; class Mammalia; order Artiodactyla; family Lipotidae; genus Lipotes; species Lipotes vexillifer. The sequence continues at coordinate 242,151 of NW_006779593.1, forward strand.
TTTTTAATTTCCCTTATAATTTTCCTATCCAAATTTTAACCATTATATCCAATATTTTGTTGCTTTGTCCTTTAGCTTTACTATCCCAGGTCCCGACTACACCAATTGCCTTCACAATATCCATATGCCTAAGAAAAACCATCTATCAAACTGTGGGATAAATAACAGGAATGGTTAGATACATACGGGATAGTCCTTTCATTATGGAGTCATAAGGTAATGGATGAAAAGGATAGATTGCAGTAAGTCCTACCTAGAGAAATATAACTATCATGAAAATCCAACCACAGTCTTTAAAAAGGCACAGCTTTTGAGTGACAGGTTAACCTCCCCTTCACACACATGCACGAATACAAGACTGATCAGTATATGGAAAAATACATGTTCAACCTTAATCAGAATTAAAGAAATGCAAATTTTTAAAATTAGACATAATTTCTTTAACCTTCAGATCAAAAAGTTTTAAACTGTAGAAGGTAGAAAAAGTGAAGGGA
>NW_006779593.1:242654-250916 GCF_000442215.2 Lipotes vexillifer
AAAGAGGCACTCTCATATCCTTCTGTTCAGAGTGTAAATATGGCAGCTTCATATTTTTAGATACAAATATTCCTCTTCCCAGCAGTTCCTCTATTATGAATCTGCCTTACAGATATACTCACAGAATTATGTCATGGTATATTTATGGGCATATTCATCTTGTTATCTGTATAATACCTAAGAATAAATAAATAAAACCTAGACAAACTACAGATACATACTATATTATGCAGTATACTCTATACATAGTACATATATTACTACCTGAATATAATCTATAGTATATACACATTAAATATATACTATATAAATAGATATACTATCAATAGTATATAAATATAGATATACAGATATGACTATATATGTATGGTTAATATATATAGCTGGAATATGTATTATATAATATTTTTAGATAAAGACTAAAAATGCATCTGCAAGGTGACTTTAGGTAGAGAAACTAAGCCTGATTTTTTCTTTCTGTTCCATTTAAATATCCAGCATGTATGTATAACTTTTATTTAAAAATGAAAACTCAGAAACAATTCTGGAAGTAGCAATGGAACACTAGGAAGATGTAGGACTCAATCATTCACTCTCAAATATAAGCCCCATAATTATTAAGGGCTGAGGTGTCCAATCTCCTTTGTAATAGAGGCTTCCCCAGTGTTTCCTAGGACATGGAGTTGTCTGACAATTAACTAATGTCCAATAATGATGTGTAAATTACTAGATTCATCCCACATGCAGCTTCTGCCACCAACCTAATGGTTTAACAAATGGCTGATGTCTCCATTAGAGGCTCTTCTGTTTCTAAACTGCATTTATTGTGTTTGGCAAGTGCCCCAGCATGGGTGTTTGCTGACTGGCACTCCTTGATACCTACAACAGCACAGGTGTGCTCTACAGTGGAGGGCAGTATCAAGGGGCTGTTAGAGAAGGCCCCCAGATTCTGAAAGTTCAGGGGGGGCTCAACTGCAGACCAAGCCTACGGCTTAACTTTCTTCCCCTTGTTGGTCTGCCTTTCTCGTCCACCCATCCATCCAGCAGGTGTTCAATGAGCTTACACTATGTGCAGATAATGTTCTGGGTACTAGAAAAGACTAAAACCAATGAAAACCCTGCCTCCTGGAGCTGACATCCTACTAAAATGATGTGTAAAATAAGAAATTAGAAAACAGTTAATTTAGACCATGTTTGATGGTGATAAGTATGTGAAGAAAATAAAAGAGGGAAGGGGTTCAATTTTATGGTCAGGAAAGTCCTCCCTGAGAAGGTGACCTCTGAGTGAAGATATGAAGGAGGTGATGGGGCAAGCCTGAAGATATGTGAGAGGAAGAATGTTCCAGGTGATGCAAACAGCAAGGGGGTGAGCCCTTCCATGAGAGTGTGCCTGGAAAGTTGGGGAACAGCAAGGAAGTGAGGAAGAAGAAAGATGAGGTGAAAATAGATAACTGGCTGGCTGGAGAGGCCCACACTAGGTAAGGCCTTATAAATTATCATAGGACCTTGGGCTTTTCCTCTAGGCCAGAGGAAAAGACGTTGAAAGGTTTGAGCCATGAAGCAACTTGCAATGACTTACATTTTTAAAGAATCCCTCTCGCCCAGTGGTTCTCAAATGGGGGCAATTCCCCCACCACCACCAGTCAGGGGATGTTTTGCAATATCTGGGAACATTTTTGATTGCGTGACTTAGGGCAGGGAGGTGTTACTGGCATCTAGTGAAGAAAGATGCTGCCAAGCATCCTACAACTCCCTGCAACAAAGAATGATGTGGCTCAAAATGTTAAAAAGGTGCCTAGGTTGAGAAGAGCTGTGCTGCACTATGAGTGGAACATAGGGTGGGCCGGGGAGAAAACAAGCAGCAAAATCAATCAATTCGATGCAAACCAGATGAGAAAGTATGGCTTGGACCAGCTGGTAGAGGTGATGAGAAGCAGTTAGTTTCTAAATGATTTCTGAGCATAGATTCCATATGACTTGTAAATGGTTGGATGCAAAGTACAACAGAAAGGCAGGAGTCAGTAATGAGGGTGAGGTTTCTGGTCCTACTCTGCCTTTTGAACCTTGTCTTCTCTAATCCTTGTTTTCTTCACTCACCACATGTCCTGAACTTCCATGTCCTCCCCATCAATGCTACCAGGCTCTGTCCCACCACATCTGGTTCCACACCATGGCTTCTAACTTTCATCCACTGCATTTCACACCTTTCCCATTCCTCAAACACCGTGCTAGACCACGCCTGCTCAGTCCACACCCAGACTGCTACAACATCATTTTTCATTATATCACACTGTTGATCCAGAGGACTTTGTTCCCCATATCAACTCCCCCCAAAATGGCACAGTAAAAACTCCGTTAATTTCTAAACTTTCTCTTCCATTCCAAGTATACCGACTTTACCATCTCCTGAACGGACCTCATGTCATTCCCTCCCTCTGGAATTTCCTCTGTCTCTTTACCTCTAAAAATCGTTTTGAAATCCCAACCATGCAAAATCTGGCTCAATCAACGCCCATCTTTCTAAAACGGCTTCCGTGTTTAAGCCTGGATAATTCTGTTCACACCTCTACTAGGAAGCTGGCTAGATGACTATTCGGTGGGCTGCTTTGAAAATTATTGTTCCGCTGATTTACCTGTATATGCTAGAATATTCTGCAAGTTTGATAAAGAAAAAAGAATTATACATTTTTGTACCTTTCCCTGAGATGCTATACAGAGCTGCTGCCCACGCAGAGAAATTAATTAAATGCTTTGACTTACTGACTAATGAAAGAAATGCTGATGTGTTTATTATATAAGAACATTTTGTATAATACAAAAATTTTTAAAGGCACATGGTTGGATAAATGACATAAAATATGCCTACTGAAGGCTCACTTTCTCTTGTAAAACAATAAATTTTCCACCAAAAGAAATAAGAACACAATGCCAAGAGAACTAGAAATGTATTTAGTGAGTCGAATGCTCATGACAGGAAATGGAGAATACTGATGAAAGAGGACAGCTCATAATAAATGCATAGGCGTTGTATTCATTTTCACTGTAGGTGCTGTTACCTGGCTAAATGGCTAACCAGGACTGCAGGCACAAATCAACGAAGTTGAAATGCCAGGCAGCCTGCTCTAGTCTTTTTCACGAGTGCCCTCAATGGTTCCTGTGGGTAAAATGGCAGCAGGCATTCAATTTCAGCACGAAGATAACCTCAGGTCTCACACAGCCAGTCTCCTTAATAGGTAACACAGCCTCAGATCTGTAGATAATCCTGCTGATAACCTGGCCTCCTCTCCTTCAGTTACCTTGTCCTTCACCTGCTCTGCCACTCACTCCCAAGGCCATCCCTCAGCATTGCCATCACCAACAAACACCACTCCACAGCCCCACGGTAGCCTCTTTGTTGGTCTCTCTTCTTCCCTTTTGGCTCCTATAAAGTGTGCTGTGAACACAGCAGCCAAGGGATAAAACAGAAGGCAGATCACTTCTCTCCTGCTCAAAACCTCCCAATGGCTCCATCTCACTCAAGACACCACACAAGGTCCTTACAATCACCTCCAAGGTCTTACAGGACCCTGACCCCTATTATTTCTCTAATCTCATCTCCTACAACTCCCCCTCACTCACTCTGCTCCAATCACCCCGACCCTTTTGGTGTTCTGCCAGCACACCCAGCCTCAAGGCTCCCGTCATTGCCGTTCCCCCTGCTTAAAATGCTCCTCTCCCAAGTTACGTCAACATGGGTGACTTCGACCTTCTGTGCTCGTTCCATTTAATGAAGTTGTACCTCCCCCAATATTCCTCTCCCTCTGCACCTGTTTTTCCATAGAGCACTTGCCAACATCAGAATTGCAACGTAACTTTTTATTATTTTTATTATTTACTGCCTTCCTCCGCTAAAATATAAGTTCCATAGGGCAGGGATTTGTGTGTGTTTTCTCCACTCCTATACCTTCAGTATCCAGAACAATGTATGGTGGGTGCTCAATAAATGGCTGCATAGAGGTTGCCTGCGGTGCCCATGCTTATGTATTTGCACACACATTTATGTGCATGCACCCGCATACACACACCCATAGTCAAGCGTGCACATGCATAAACTGGGATTACAGCATCATCGATTGAAGGATAAGAGCCTTCAAAAACTTCCCACTTTCCTTTGGCTCGGTTTTTCACTGTTCACTCCTTAATTCAAAGGCTATGGAAATCGCACCTGCATAAGGGACAAAGTGACCAAGTCAAACTCTCCCTCTGTCGATTCATTTAAGGCAGCCTCCACTCCTGAAACGCCCAAGTTCTCCACATACTCACATCTCTAACTTTGCAAAGCCTGATGTTTCAAGCCTTCGCAAGAAGAGATCCAAACAGCATCCCCATCTACTTGATAAAAAGAAATAACTGGCTTTATCTCTGATAGAGTATGGAATTGACTTTTATGCATTAGTCATTCAACCTTGAATTGAATTTTGACAGGCTCTGCAGTGTGTTGAACTGCTCCCGCAGGATGAGAAGTATACATTCCTTATTAAATGTGTAACAGAACTCAATGAGGCCTGTCATTTTCCACTGCAGAGATGAACTTGAATTAAAGCAGAATTAATTCGGCTAACTTAAGCAGAAGTCTAATACCAAGTTTATTTCAGTTAAAGTAGAAGACAAATACATCAGACTCCTATGCAGAGCTCTGTAGTAGCTCAAACAATAATCTAAGATTCAAAAGGATAGCTGGAAGTATGTCAGAATCAAGAATTTTATGACTCCTTTGCAGCCCACAGAAATGCTTAGATGAATGGCACACGTTAAAAAGAAGTGAACTATATTTTTAGAAAGGACATATTGTTGCAGAAAGGAGCCTGTCCTTAAGACAGCTCTGCTGTATACTCTCCAGCAAAGTGGACAGCTGGGGCATGTGTGGAGCAGGCCTCTAACACTCACTGAGCACCTGCTATGAACATCTCATTACATCCTTTTAACATACGAATCCTCTTAGGTTTCCCTCTCATTTCCCTTATTATGTCTAATTATGCCTTTGCTTTCTTTAAGGCTCTGCAGGTGTATGACTCACAACGCTCCTACCCCAACAGTCCTCATTCTCCCCTTAGGTCACCTCACTGTTCATTATACCCTTCTATTTGTAGATTTCAGCCTGATTTCATCATTTATGCATTTGCCACATACCATAACACCACATAGAGTCACACACACACAGTCATGATTCATCTTTCATTAATGAAACTTACTTAACCTGATGGATTATTATTGTACAGAACTGGTCTTGGGTAACATCTTGAAGTAGGTGCTTTTGGCTTTTACCAATTCCCGCTTTCCCTTATTTGAATTCTTCCCACTTCCCCAAAGTGCCAACAACCTTCACGGTTCCCCAGCTGTCCAGCACTGTCATGGCTTTTAACCCAGGCCTGCAGTCTGAAGGTATCAATCTGAGTCCTTGATTCTTGTCTTTCTCTTCCTCCTACCTACACTACCAAAAGCAGATCTGTTCTGTGTCTTAGTCTCTCTGTGCCTTGGGCTCTGATAAACTAAAACATGTCAACATCAAATGAGTAAGACTTTTTATCCAAGCAAAATATCTGTAGTATACAGGAAATCATCTAAGCAGTAAATAACCCATTAGGAAGGGGAAAAAGGAAAGAAAACAGGTCTGAAAATACCAAATAAAACAGCAGAGGTCAATCCAGAAGCCATCTGGGAGCCAACAAGCTTTCCATAAGTTATCAAACCACATCGCCAGATGACTGCAAACCCACCTCCTTACTGGACCAGCCTCGGCAAACTCATATCAGTGCTCCCTGTCAGCATCGTTTGAAGGCATTTCACCAGAGCCCACCTCTAGGTCCTTACTTCTATGTCCCTGTTATTGAACTCAACAAGTCAGACCTTCAGAAGCATGTGTAGAAAATACCGCCACATTCACTCTTACTTTAAACAGGACTGCTACTAAGTCCTGATAGGGAGAATAGAATCCTAAGGTCATCCTACCCATGCCTAACTGTTCTGCTGGACTTCTGAGAGTGACTTATCCTTGGAATCTCAATTCCTGGACTTTGCCCAGCTTTTTGGACCCCCATTGCCTCTCTCTGAGCCCCTAATGCAACTGCTTACCTGCTTCATACTACCCTTTGGATACTAAGTTCTGTTTGGAACTTCTAATCCCTAAAAGGTAGCTTTTTACCCCAATCATTCCAGAACTTGCCCTTCGCTTAACAGGTAAATCTGCTTCTGGCTCTTGGTCCCTCTACATGTCCCTCTCACGGTAGTTAAGGAAGTGCTACATCCTGCTAGTTCCAGAGAGAACAGTCTTGTCTTCCCTATCAGGGTTCCACTACCATATAAACAAAGATCATGACATAAGACTCTATATAGCATCTTCTTTTTCTTATGGTATTCCAAGCGCTCTACTACGGAGGACTTTACTGAGAATAGGAATCAGTCCTATTCTTCTGAAATCAGTGAGTCGGAAGATTATTCTACTGGTCTGGGCATTTGACCACAATGATGGTAGGCCTTATGGACCATTCATACCAAATTCAGCTAGCCTTGGTCAATAATAGAAGATTGCTAAGAAGTGGTAAAGAAGGGGTATGTAAAGATAACAAGATTTGTTCATTTTTTAAAAGTGATCTTAAAGGTTTATTCAAAAAGTTACTCAGAAGTATGGGGCTAGGTAAGAATAGTTAAACGCCACACCCATCCAAAGCAAAACCACATAAATCACGTATACCTTACATTCTATGTATCTTTATTCTCTTCAAGGTGCTTTCATATAACAAATCTAGTAAAATTTCTATCCCCACTCATTGATCCAGAGTATATCCACAATTTGATCTTGAGAAAAATAGCATGGATTAGGACACTTCCTGACATATCCCATCCCATAGAGCTAAGCCCTGTAAGGATGTTTTCTCCTCTGGGTTTGCTGCCTCACAAGTAGTGCAGGTGATCACAAGCTATTTATCTTTATTTACAAAGCACTCTGGGAGATCAGAAGAGATGAGAATTGATTAATGCTCTCTATGAAAAGTTCAATAACTGTTTAATCACAGCTTGGAAATAAAGCAATGCTTCTGATATTTTACAAATTAATTTAACGCGGCATTAAAAATAAAATAGGCCATAAATTGTGCTGTGCAGGGATAATCAATGGCTCATTATCTTTGCTTCTAGCAAAACGCACTGATTCTTTTAAAGCCATTAATGAGCAGTATTGGGCAGTACACAGCTGCAACTGTGTTCAAGTATTATTGATCCTACATCTATAAAACTAATCTCATCTGGGCAGAATTTATGAGCAATAATAATGCAAACTCTTCTCAGTTTACACCAAAGAAATAAAGAAGAAAATTTATGTGCATAAGGCAAGATTCTAAGATCACTTGGGGGGAAACAATTTCTGAGCGCTATTCTATTCTGCTGCCACCACATCACAGCACTTAATCACTGTTAAACATAAATCTAATAAGACATCATCAGTGGTGATGAATGAAATGTTAACAGAGTCTTTCCATATAACCAAACCATTACGGCAATTCCATAATTCGGATTGATGCTACCACTTGCTTTAGATGTTACTGGGACATTATGCACAGATTAGCAATAAGGTTACTTCTATATTCTTTCATATTTTATGACATAATGCTTACAAATATTTTGCTACTAAAACAGAAACTTTGAGTTAGATTGCTTTCATTGTCCAACTTTGTCAAGTATGTGTTGTCCACATGTCCAGCTGCTTGTTAGATATCTCCCCCTTGGAGGTCCTTTAAGCTCCTCAAACCTATTATGTCCAAACATCGTGGGCCAGCTCCTAGGGAAGGAGGGTAGCAGTGGAGTCTTGGGACCTAGCTTATGCTGGATGCCAGGGTGTGGGAAGAAGGCAGAACTGACCATTACAGCCTCTTTAGAGGGAGAATTGTGGGAGAATGGAGAATTCCCCGCAAATAGATAGGAGGATGGAAAATGGCAATCTAACCCCTCCACCATGTATCAGATTTTTATGTTCTATTTTATTTTCATTGCTGCAAAACAGAAGTAAAACTCAACTATTCTCAGGCGATACCAAGGACTGCTTTACAGTGAAACTGTAAGTAATCACCAAGATGTATCATAAAAGGGGGACACGTTTCGCTGAAAGCTGCCAGACTGGTTCCCTCCCATGCTTTTGTGGAGCTTCACCAGTTTTGTTAAGCCAGTTCTGAAATGCAAAGATTTAACATCCTCCTTTTACTAACTACCCTCATCTCAAATAGCAGGAAT
>NW_006779593.1:250926-263416 GCF_000442215.2 Lipotes vexillifer
ATGAGAAATAACAACAATGCAGATAACAAAAGTGTGTAGAAATTGCCAACATTTGTTAACTCTCTTTAAAACCATATCTTGACGTTTCAAACAACTAATCATGTTGCACCTTTCAGGGGGTTTCAGACTGCTGCCACTAACACTGGCACAGCCTCCTGACCAGAAAGCTCAGGGAGAGAAAGCAAATGTGATCTCTCCTCTCAGCATTTCAAGGCCCCAATATGCAGATTAATGCCATCCCCATCTAGCAATGGTATGAAGCAACGTGACAGATTTCACCCCCTTTCCTTACATGATGTTTAAAGGAACGTTCTTGCCTACTTCTAATTATAGAACCACAAATAAAAACTCACTCCCAACATGTCCTCAAAAAGATTGCCAAACTTTCCATCAGCTGTCCAACAGATTTGGAGCCAGATGAGGTCAACACTCAGTCACACCTGGCAAGTGTGAATCTGAAAACACCCACATTTCTCAGGAATGGATCAAAAGGGAGGCAAATTCAGAGGGTGAATGAGGCCAAAAGCAGGACCTGAGCTGAGGTAAGATAGTAGGTCCAAACCAGAGGAAGCTCAACATCTCTGAGGCTGAGCTGTGCCCCAGCTAATCCAGGAGGAGGCAGCAGAGTGATAGCCCGGGTCTCTAGCGGTTCCAAGGGGCACACCCAGGATATCAAACAAAAATGTTTCTCTTTTTCACCTGGTAGCTCTGAAGACAAAGCTATCTTTGCCACTTAACTGCTTCCAGCCTTTGGACATGTCAGACTCACAGGCAAGGAAACAAGCTAGTGGGAGTTTCTGAGATCACATATACTTGTAAAGACCGTTGGACTAATCGTAAGTTATTATATTTTGGCACAGGTGAGTTTAATGTAGATAACTAAGGTCCCAAACCGAGGGTTTAAGCTGAGTAAGAGCTTTGAATTATAATATATCTACAACCCTTCTCAAACTTTAGTATGAATGAAAATTACTTACGAATCTTGATGGTTTTTTTTGTTTTTTGGGGTTTTTTTTGCAGTATACAGGACTCTCACTGTTGTGGCCTCTCCCGCTGCGGAGCACAGGCTCCGGACGCGCAGGCTCAGCGGCCATGGCTCATGGGCCCAGCCGCTCCGCGGTATGTGGGATCTTCCCGGACCGGGCCCGAACCCGTGTCCCCTGCATTGGCAGGCGGACTCTCAACCACTGCACCACCAGGGAAGCCCACAAATCTTGTTTTTAAAGCACAAGTGTACAAGAAAAAATGCTCATCATGCAGATTAGGAAAATGCAAATCAAAATCTCAGTGAGAGGTTTACCAATTCATACTCATAGGATGGCTAAAATCAAAACAACAGACAATAACAAGTGTTGACAAGTATGTGGAGAAACTGGATTGTGAAATGGTGTAGCCACACTGCAAAACAGTGTGGCAGCTCCTCAAAATGTTAAATACAGAGTTACCATATGACCAAGCAATTCCATTCTTAGCTATATACCTGTGTTTGTCTGCTAGGGCTGCCATAACAAAATACTTCAGACTGGGTGGCATAAAGAACAGAAATTTGTTTTCTCACTGTTCTGGAAGTTCAAGACCAAGGTACCAGCAGGGCTGGATTCTCCTGAGACCTCTGTCACTAGCTTGCAGATGGCTTCCCTCTTTCTGCCTCTTCACATGGTTGTCCCTCTGTGCACACACACCCCTCTAATCTCCTTTTCTTATAAGGACACTGGTCAGATTGGATTAGGGCCCACCCTAAAGGCCTATTCTAACGTAATCACCTCTTTAAAGGCCTGATCTACAAGCACAGTCACATTATGAAATACTGGGGGTTAGAGCTTCAACATATGAATTTGGCGGAGACACAAATAAGAATAGAACATATGTCTACACAAAACCTGTATTTGAATGTTCACAGCAACATTATTCACAGTAGCCAAAAGTGGAAGCAAACCAAATGTCCCTCAGCTGACAAATGGATAGAGTATATCCACACAGTGGATTATTATTGGGCAATAAAAAGAAATAAAGTACTGATTTATGCTACAACATGGATAAACCTTGAAAGCATTCTGCTAAGTGAAAGAAGCCAGTCACAAAAGGCCGTATATTATTCCAATTATATGAAATATCCAGAATAGGCAAATCCATAGAAAGTCAGTTAGCAGTTTCCAGAATCTGGAGGGAGGTGGGTATGGGGAGTGACTGTTAATGGGTTGAGTTTCTTTTGGGGGTGATAAAATGTTCTGAAATCAGTTACTGGTGGTGGTTGCACAACTTTGTGAATATAGTGAAAACCATTAAATTGTATACTTTAAAAGGGTGAATTTTATGGTCTGAGAATTATTTTTTAATAAATATATCACTTAAATCGAAAACAATGGGTACATTCTAGGCCCCAATTACAGAGTTTCTGATTCATATCTGCAGAGGGTCCAGAAATATGCATTTTAAAAAGTGTTTCCACCCCAAAGATTATGTTGAATTATGTTGGAGATATAATAGGCTAAAGAGTTGGTCATGTGGAGGCTACTTTGAATGAATAGTCACCTTCAGGGTCACCCTGAGTGGGAAAGAACTGAAATATACAAACATGCATTTGAATAGGTGCAGGAACAGGTGGGAAGGGAGAAGCTACAGCTTTGAGCCCTGGATGTCCTGGGAAAAGAGAGCTCAAATTCAGAGACAGTCAACTCAAGTGCTCGTTCACTGAGAATTTACATAAAACCAAATGTGTACAGTTTAAACAGTAGAAATTTTTGCACTGGAGAAGAATACAGACTCTGCCCTTCCCAGCTTCAACTCTGAGACAGATAAAAAAAAAATTACCACTGTCAAAGAATAATAGAAAAGTTACTTTAGAATAGCAAGGTGGCCCTGGATTTTATCAGCTATTATTGGATATTTTTAACTATTATTGAGACCGTTTGCAGGCACACAATGCCAAGGTGTGGAGTTAGGGTTCAGGTTAAAAATAAGATACAGGATTCAGAATTCTGTCCCTCTTTCTATAAAGAGTATAAGTGTATCAGGCCTGAGTAGCCCTATAAAAGTAATAATCATGTTTCTTCCGAGCACGTGTTTGATAGAAAGCTAATGAGAGAATGGTCAAATTATATAACCTTTAAATATTATCATAAAAAAAGCAGGCAGGGCTTCCCTGGTGGCACAGTGGTTGAGAGTCCGCCTGCCAATGCGGGGGACGCGGGTTCGTGCCCCGGTCTGGGAGGATCCCACATGCCGCGGAGCGGCTGGGCCCGTGAGCCGTGGCCGCTGAGCCTGCGCGTCCGGAGCCTGTGCTCTGCGACGGGAGAGGCCACAACAGTGAGAGGCCCGCATAACGCAAAAACAAAAAAAAAACAAACAACAACAAAAAAAAGCAGGCAAACACCACAAACAAATCAATTCATGGAAGACTTTTCCCAGTTCTCAGCAAAAAAAAATTGAGTTGTGGAAAGTGTGATAACCAGCCTCCCAGATAGCCTCCTGGTATTCCCACTGCTGTATAGCCCCTTCCCACATCAACCAACAGAGCACAGCAGAAGTGACGGTATATCGCCTCCAACATTAGACTGTAAAAGACATCATGGCTTCCAGCTTGGTCACTCTCTTTCTTGTATCACACAGTCTGGGGGAAACCAGCTGCCCTCTCATGAGAAACCCTAGGGACAGGTTCTTAAGGAACTGGGACTCTTGCTAGCAGCCGTCTTGTTAGCAGATCATCCCACCCCAGACAAGCCCTCAGATGCCTGCAGCCCCAGTTAACAGCTTGACTGTAACCTCGTGAAAGATCCTGAACCAGAATCACCCAGCTAAGTCACTCTCAGATTCCCAACTCTCAGAAACTGTGTGAGATAAATGTTTATTGTCTTCGTCTTCTACATTTGGGGGTAATTAAGTTTGGGGATCATTTTTACAAATCAATAGATAACTAATACAGCAAGTTAATATTGTTTTTTATGCTATACTGTTTTAATCAATTGCACCTAATATTTATTGTCTGCTAGAGAGACAACAAAATATATAAAACAAGTAACTAATGGTATGAATGCAAAAGCCAGGAACCACCATCCATGAGGAGTGGGGAGTAATGTGATGGGAGAAGGTTTTGAGTCAGGCAGACCTGGATTCAATTCAGGCTCCACTACATTCTTGGTGAGCGACCTTGGGCAAATTTCTTAAACTCTCCTAACATTCAACTGGGGATACTGCCTTCCCTGTGGGACTTTTAGAAAGTTTAAATAAAGGATCAAATGTGTGAAACACTCAGTGCAAAAAGGTTTTCAACAAATGTTGATTTCTCCTCCGTCCTTGTTGATAGTTCACTGCAATTTCAGTCACCAATAGTGACATAATCATGTTTTCTTCTAGCCAAAGCGTTTCTAATTAGATATCACAAAATAAAATATAACACTCTTTCCTAAGATTTTATAGAAAAGAAACTTAACTTCTAGTTACATCAATTGAATTTGTTGAGAATAACTGGATCCTATGACTAACGTGGAACATATTCTCATTCGTTACTCTTTCCTAACATTTTATAGAAAAGAAACTTAACTTCTAGTTACATCAATTGAATTTGTTGAGAATAACTGGATCCTATGACTAACGTGGAACATATTCTCATTCGTTAATCACATACATGTAGCAAGAATAAATAACATATTCAAGTTAACTCCTTAGAATACCAACTTCCTTCCTTAGTCTCACCTTCAGATATGGCCTAATTAATTAATTAATTAATTTAAAAAGTAGACTATATATCTTCTTTTTTTATTCATCTGTTTTCAGTAAGGGCAGAAACTATTTTCATATTAGCCATTTTGAGCAAGTACATTAAAAAAATTTTACCTGACATGTAAACATTTTATAAACATTCAGTTTTCACTTCCTCGGCAGGAGTTTTTAGAAGCGCAGGTGGAACCCTCTCTCTCTCGCCCGCCGTGTGGCCTGGGTCCCTGAATCCCACCTGTTGCTGATGGTCACTAGTGGACATGGCTGCCTGGGACCTGCCCTCCCTCTGGGCGGCTCAGCTCACCCCAGAATCTCACACTCGCTTTATTCATGAGGATATAAATCACCGCAGGTTTATACAGTAAGAAATTTTTTTCACTTGCAGACTTACAATTTCCAGAAATCAGGAGTGGAGGCCTCTTCTATAACTGCAATGGAAGCTAAACGCTTACTCTTTTCTTTAGGCTTAAGGCTGTCCCTGAACACAATTATTTGCAAAAGTAACTCGCTTTAAAATCCTTTCTCTGAATGGCACCTTCATCCATTTAACAAATATTTATTGAGCATGTGCCCTCTTCTGGGCACTGAGCTCCTGGGAGACAATTGTGAACTGGACACAATCCGCATCCTCAGCTACAGCTCCAAACCACGTGGCTGTCAAAGTACACTCGGGTGTCTGCAGCCACCTGCACACGGGACATGTGAGATGGCCAGATTGAAATTGACAATATATTCCATGTGCTGAAGGACAGAGAACACCTTTGGGTAGCATTCAATGAAATTGTACCCCATTCTCATAATCAGGAAGGCCTGCTCTTTTCTGTACAGCAGAGAAAAGAGCAGAATTCAGTCGAAATTTCAAAAGTCATAGTAAAGTTACACCTGAACAAAAGAGCACAAAAAATTTCTTTTTTGGGGAAATGTTTCTTGAAGCAGTTACTTCTCAAAGCACGTTTCTTAGGTTGTAGAACTCTGGGGATTCTTTTTAGAAAGAGGTAAGAGATATAGGTGTTCAGTCTTCAGTTTTCTGCCATGAGAGAAGATTCCCAGTGGAAATTCTTCAGATAGTTGGTTTCCTCTCACCCACCTGCACTGACTGTCTGCTCTTCTATATGTATGCATAAGATGCTGCCTAATCCAAGTGTCATGAGAGACAGGTGCCATCTGCCTCATCCAGTCCATGACTCACCTGTGACACATCTAATACTGCCTAGATAATGAGCATTCCAATGGCACAATAGGACTCAAGCTTCTTAACAGCCCATCTGTTCAGCCAGAAATTCACCTCAACTGGATGTGAGAATAGGATGGGAAAGGCTTAGCAGAGCAGACCCATGTGCTGTTAAGCAGGCTGATTTTAGAGTACTGATGGTGATTTTAAGACTGGTTATTTATTAAAATGATACATGCTCATCTTGAAGTGAATTTAGAGTTTAGAAACTAATACAAATGATACACTTAATCTTATATTTTTCCTTAAACCATAAACTCTTGTGATATCCACATCACTTGCATCCTCACTCAAGTCTTTGCTCAAATATGATCTCTGGACAAAGAAGATGTGGTACACATACACAATGGACTATTACTCAGCCATAAAAAAAGAATGAAATAATGCCATTTGCAGCAACATGGATAGACCTAGAGATTAGCATACTAAGTGAAGTCAGTCAGACAGAAAGACAAATATAATGTGATATTACTTATATGTGGAATCTAAAATGTGATACAAATGAACTTATTTACAAAACGGAAACAGACTCATAGACATAGAAAACTTATGGTTGCCAAAGTGGGGCAGGGGAGGGGTAAATTAGGAGTTTGGTATTAACATATACACACTACTATATATAAAATAGATAAACAAGGTCCTACTATATAGCACAGGGAGCTATATTTAAAATCTTTTTTTTTTTTTTTTTTTTTTTTTTTGCCAATGGCTTGCAGCATGTAGGATCTCAGTTTTCTGACTAGGGATCAAACCCATGCCCCCTGCACTGGGAGCATGGAGTCTTAACCACTGGACCACCAGGGAAGCCGCTATATTTAATATCTTGTAATAAACTATAATAAAAAAGAATCTAAAATACATATATATGTAGGCATAACTGAATCACTGTGCTGTACACTGTGCTGTACACCTAAAATTAATACATTGTAAATCAACTATATTTCAAAAAAAATTTTTTTTAAATATGATCTTCTCACTGTAGCTTTCCCAAACCACCCCATTTTAAATTGTAGGCCTCTACCCTTGAACATCCTCTATTTCTTCCCTCCTTTATTTTACTCGATAATACTTATCATAATATGCCATCTAATTTATTGATGTGTTTTGTTTAATTTTTAGTTCCAGTAGAATGTAAAATTCTGTTGGAAATGAAAAATGAGGATTTATTGCCAATATCTAAAATAGCAACTAAGGCATAACAGTGCTTACTAAATATTTGTTAAATGGCCACTATTTTTCCACTAATCTTTACGTGCCAATACAGTGTCTTAAAGTTTTGTCTCCACCTCATAACTCCACTGCCCTCTCCCTACTCATAATAGACCTATGCCAGTGCTTAACACAGGGTAAAGTGCAATAAATATTAAGAATATTGATCAATTAATCACTGAATTCACTAGAGAGGCATGAGAACAGGAAGAAAAAAGAAATAAAATTACCTAGATTAAAATATAGTATTTGTTATTCATCTGTTCACTGGATGAACATTTATTAAGAGCCTTCCATGCTATCTTCACTTTCACTAATGGCTTTGCCACTTGTGAGAGACTGAACAGTGAAAATACCCACACTCAATGTAGTCACTTCAGTGTGCTGTCAGAATTTGTGATTTTGCTTTTAAATAATTTTCCTGAAACAATAAAATATAAGCTTTAACATATAATGAGCTGTCTAAGGGTCTGGCACAATTATATATCCTATTCTCATAAATCAGTTGCTTAGCAAATGGCCAATAACCCCTCTGATTTATAGAAGGAATTTTGAGGACTCTATTTGAAATGTAGAAATTGTTTCAAACCTTGAAAACATGGAATGGGCTGGTTGCTTATATGAGGAAAAGAGAGATCAGGGGTAAACGGAGCTTAATTTTAGAACAAGATAGTTTGGAGATGAGATAACAAGGAGAGAAGGGTCATTGGGACCCAACATCGATGGGGCTTAGACTCTATGAAGCACCACAGAAGTATTGCCATTCTGAGGTCTCTTGAGATGCCATTAACTAAATTTCTTTGTTAGTGTATAAATGATGCTATTAACTTGCAAGAACTAGCCCAGATTCCAGGGAACGTCTAACTCACCCAGTGAGCAGTGCTTTAAGCACCAGAGGAGCCTGGCTCGTGGCGTGGATGCAGGACTTTTAAAGTATTCTCCTGATCAAGCATATGTAACATGTATGCTCTCTGGAGTTAAAAGACTTCCACAGCTACAAAAGTTATTTCATTCATTTATTTAACAAACATTAGCTGAGCACCCACCCCACTAATCCCCAAGCATACAATGGTGGTAAATCAGACAATGAAGCTTCCTGACTTCAGAGGGCTGACATCTGAGATGGAGAGGCTAGTCAGGAACAACAACAGTAACAAAAAGAAGCGAAACAAAACAAACTGAAAACGAAGATCATCTATGGACTGTGATAAGTGCTATGAAAGAAATATACAGAGTGATGACAAAGAATAACAGAGAGGCGGCTTGAAGAAGGGTCTGAGGAGCTGACATTGAAGCCGTGACCTGAAGGATAAACCAGCAATACAAAAGAACAGAAAAAAAATTCCAAGCCGAGGAACAGCCTGGAGTCCGGAGAGGGCCTGCCTTGCTCTCTGCAACAAAAGGAGGCCAGAGAGGCTTGAGGGAGGGAGGTAAGGTTCAAAGGTGCACCAGAGCCAGTGCGTACAGAGCAATGTGGGCCAGGTCTAGGGACTCAGAATTTTATTTTAGGTGTAACTGGGGAATAACCTTGCCCTACAACTCCCAATTAAGGCCACGTGTAAACAAGGATAAATGAAAAACTTCCAGCTACAAACACCTAGAAACGCTGGATAAAATGGCAAAAAAATTTTTTCAAAAACTAAGTGCAGCTCTGAACTTAGGATAAATAAAGGGAGAGTCCCAGGTGCTAAGGGGTAAAAGGGTGAATATAGACTTAGAAGTGGCGTATAAGAACATTCTGGATGCTGGAAATGTTTTAAATTTTGATCTGGGTGATAGTTAAATGAGTGTAGATTTATATAAAAAGCAACAAAGTTGTGCACTTATGATTTGTGCACTTCCTATGTGTATTTTATACATTGATAAAATTTTTTTAGATAAAAGCAAACAGAGAGGACAAACAGGGAGGGCAGTTAGAATGCCAACCAATTTTTTAACTGCAACAATAGAAGCTAGTATCCAAAGGAATAACAGTTCAATGTGCTAAGAGAAAATTTCAGTCTAGAACTCCATATTCTATTAAATCATCATTCAAAAATGTAAACAAAGACATTTTTAGACAAAGATTAAGTTACCAACCACTGATCCTCGCTATGGATAGAATTAAATAAAAAGGAAATTGCCTCTAGTAGAAAAGAATAAGAAGAAACAATGACAAGTGGAAAATGTGTTACAGACACCACTGATTTGCCGTCCAGTATCTGGGGTACCATCAAATTAGACAATGATTGAGGTTTGTTGGGCTGAGTTTTTAAATACAAATTCTCTGTGCCTTTGATTTCTCATCTATAATATAGAGATGATAACTGTACCTTCTGCACACAATAGTTGTAAAGATTAAGTGCATGTATGTGCATCCTTGGAACAGTGCCTGGCAACAGTGAGCTATTATTACATATTATACATCTGAACCCTTGGTAGAAAGCCTTGCTCTGCTGTACTCTGTCCAAAGAAAGTTTTTTTCAGAAGTGTCATGCTTCTTTTTCCTTATATATCACAAATAGCTTATTTTCTACTTAAAGCCTTCAAGATGTTCATTAAACTATTTTTAAAAGAGTACTGGGAATCCATTGAAGGCTTTCAAGCTGAAGATTAGAAGACTCTGGTTTACATTTTTAAGTGATCTCTGAAACTACTGTATGGAAAGTAGGCAAGAGGGCAAAAATGCAATCAAGGAAGCCAATTACAGTGTATTTCAAAAGGAAAAGTGGGAACTGATAGCACCCTATCTGGGCATAAATTAGGGGGAAATGTAGAAAAATAAAAATAAAAACAAAATGTATTAGGATGTAAAATCTGTTACTAAAGAACTATTTTGAAAACACTGGAGTAAAAATAACCAGAATCTCAAAAATCAGAAAATGCAACTCTGAAAAGTGTCTCTTATTGGAGTCTAGTATCATTTTTGTTTATGTAATACTTTTAAGAATCCTAGATTTCTATCCAAACTTATCTCCAACTATACAATTGAAAACTGTACAATTCTCACTCCCTTGCCTTTGATCATCCCATTGCATCTCTGCCCTAAATATTCCCCTCTCCCTCCTCTGTACCTCAAGATGCCTTACGCATACTACAAAGACTGACTCAGATTTCATCCTCTCCGCCCCAGAGTTTCTGCAGGGGGCATCAATATTTCTTTCCCTTGTTTTCCAAATGGGCTATGTCTACAATATTAATGGACCTGTCCTTATTGTAGTCTACCTTGCCTTATAGTTACTTGCATTATCACTCTCCCTGGATTACAAAACTCTTAAAATTAAGGAAAATGTCATATTTGGTCTGCATCCTTTACATCTCCAGCAGAGTAGCTTTACAAATATTAAAGGACTTGAAGTGAAAAGGGAGTCATCGTAACTGAATGATCTAAACGATGAGACCTCTGAAAAAAAGAACAGAACAATCATGACTGAGGAGACCTCAGTGCCCAGGAGTTGCAAAAGTTGCCTCTGGTTGCATCATCCCAAGAAGTTTGCCTCTTTGAGTGTCAGTCCTGATTTGTGAAATACTATTTAACCACCAGAAACACATTCCTACTTCCAAGTACCAGAGAGGAGGGAAAAGAAAAGCAGAAAGCAATAAATATTTATTGCTATCGCTGCCTCAGGGACCTTAACTTGGAGATGTTATTCTTATTTAACAGGAAAATGAATGACTGGATGAATCCTTAGTCATTAGTATCTTGCTATTTTATATTCTATTCCTACATTTTTGTGATTGACAGATTTTGCCCCATGAGGTGCTTCATGGATACTAACATTAGGAATCAGAAAGCATCCATGGAGTAGTGAAGAGGGCTGGAAATAGAAATTGACCTCCTTACATAGAGAGCTTGATGTGCCCTCAGAATCATTGGGATAATGTAGTAGTTTTCAAAGTTCACTTGAGGACAAATGTTGTAGCATCTTGGACCGAATGCGGTAAACGCGTCTGCCAGTGTTCATGTCCTCGCAGGGTGGCCGTTTGAGACTTATCTACAGAACTGTATACGTGCCTTCTCCCAAATAGCCTGAGGCCTAATTAAAAATATGTCAGCTGCTAAATCATGAGGTTAGGGGTAAGACAGGTTTGTCCCAAATGGCACAAGCACAATTTTGCAAATTCCCAAAATGGCAGGTTTGGGAAGCCACTCTACTCAACTAAGGCAGACTCCCAATCTGTAAAAACACATTTAGAAACCTCTCCCCTATTCAGCTGCTCATACTTCAGGCAGATCTTTAGTCTCTAGACATGGAAAGTTTAGCTATCCTACCCAGTGAAGGGAGTCTAAAATAAGCAACTCAAAAAAGACAGAACAAAAGCAATTTTCTTTTTGAGGCTGAAAAATAGCAAATGGCCCTGTGCTGGCTGGTGTTCAGTGGTATTCTGTGGTGTTCCATGGACATTGTGAGGCACACTGGCAGGAACGTGCCCTGTCAAGCATGGCCACCTTTGCTCAGAACATAGTTAACCATTCTGGTCCTCACTTTCCTCATCTATAAAATGGGAATAATAATACTTAACTCACAGTGTGGTTGTTAATGGAAGCGTGTCCAATGAAGCGATCATATTATCAGTGTGTGGAGGTGAACGTGTACAAAGTGTGTTCACCCCTTTTAATGCCCCTCAGTCCCATGCCCCCCCACCCCTGCAGCAGCTACACTTTCTCTCTCCATTAGAAGAAGGGAAGATCTAGTAGAACCAGATTACACAGCAGACCATCTGCTCTGCTGCACCAGGCAATGAACTCTAAGGGCTAAAACATGTCTATGAAAACATGGGACATAATTCCATACTCGGTTGGCAAAATGTAAATGGCTCTAACTCACATATGCATTAAAACATGCATGTATTTTGAATTTTAACAGTTCAATAGTATTTGTTATATGTAATTTCCTGGAACCTTCACAGGGGGGTGGAATTTGGTGGCAGGAGGACCCTTTTTTTTTTTCCTGAGAACGATTAAAATCTTCATCCTTCCTTTAAAGACTATCAAGGCATTAAACTTGAAGATAGTATTAAGTTGTGGATGGTGGCATAAAAGCTGGAAGATAGAAGCCAGCAAGAGAAAAAATGCTGTGAATAAAAAGCGTGACAGGGAGACGAAGAGGGAAGAGATATGGGAACGTATGTATATGTATAACTGATTCACTTTGTTATAAAGCAGAAACTAACACACCACTGTAAAGCAATATACCCCAATAAAGATGTTAAAAAAAAAAAAGAGTGACAGAGGGCTTCCCTGGTGGCGCAGTGGTGGAGAGTCCGCCTGCCGATGCGGGGGACGCGGGTTCGTGCCCCGGTCCGGGAAGATCCCGCATGCCACGGAGCGGCTGGGCCCATGAGCCATGGCCG
>NW_006779593.1:265885-274125 GCF_000442215.2 Lipotes vexillifer
TTTGATAAAGGAGGAAAGAATATACAATGGAGAAAAGACAGCCTCTTCAATAAGTGGTGCTGGGAAAACTGGACAGCTACATGTAAAAGAATGAAATTAGAACACTCCCTAACACCATACACAAAAATAAACTCAAAATGGATTAAAGACCTAAATGTAAGGCCAGACACTATAAAATTCTTAGAGGAAAACACAGGTAGAACACTCTATGACATAAACCACAGCAAGATCCTTTTTGACACACCTCCTAGAGAAATGGAAATTTAAAAAAAATAAACAAATGGGACCTAATGAAACTTATAGAACACTCTATGACATAAACCACAGCAAGATCCTTTTTGACACACCTCCTAGAGAAATGGAAATTTAAAAAAAATAAACAAATGGGACCTAATGAAACTTAAAAGCTTTTGCAAAGCAAAGGAAACCATAAACAAGACAAAAAGACAACCCTCAGAATGGGAGAAAATATTTGCAAATGAAGCAACTGACAAAGGATTAATCTCCAAACTTTACAAGCAGCTCATGCAGCTCAATATCAAAAGAACAAACAACCCAATCCAAAAATGGGAAGAACTAAATAGACATTTCTCCAAAGAAGATATACAGATTGCCAACACATGAAAGGATGCTCAACAACATGAATCATTAGAGAAATGCAAATGAAAACTACAATGAGATATCATCTCACACCAGTCAGAATGGCCATCATCAAAAAATCTACAAAGAATAAATGCTGGAGAGGGTGTGGAGAAAAGGGAACTCTCTTGCACTGTTGGTGGGAATGTAAATTGATACAGCCACTACGGAGAACAGTATGGAGGTTCCTTAAAAAACTAAAAATAGAACTACCATATGACCCAGCAATCCCACTACTGGACATATACCCTGAGAAAACCATAATTCAAAAAGAGTCATGTACCACAATGTTCATTGCAACTCTATTTACAATAGCCAGGACATGGAAGCAACCTAAGTGTCCATCAACACATGAATGGATAAAGAAGATGTGGCACATATATACAATGGAATATTACTCAGCCATAAAAAGAAACGAAACTGAGTTATTTGTAGTGAGGTGGATGGACCTAGGGTCTGTCATACAGAGTGAAGTAAGTCAGAAAGAGAAAAACAAATACTGTATGCTAACACATATATATGGAATCTAAAAAAAAAAATGGTTATGAAGAACCTAGGGGTAGGACAGGAATAAAGACAGACATAGAGAATGGACTTGAGGACATGGGGAGGGGGAAGGGTAAGCTGGGACGAAGTGAGAGAGTGGCATGGACATATATGCACTACCAAATGTAAAACAGATAGCTAGGGGGAAGCAGCTGCATAGCACAGGGAGATCAGCTTGGTGCTTTCTGACCACCTAGAGGGGTGGGATAGGGAGGGAGGGAGGGAGATGCAAGAGGGAGGAGATACGGGGATATATGTATATGTATAGCTGATTCGCTTTGCTATAAAGCAGAAACTAACAACAACAACAAAAAGGCATGTACATTTTCATCAAAAAAAAAAAAAAAAAAAAGAATTAGGCTCAAATTATGCTGTGGGTTTATACAGAGTCCCAGGGTGAAAGAAAAGGGATCAAGGAGAAGATGATCGAGACAAAATCCAATTGTCCTCAAATTCCACCTGAATTCATCATCACAAGCGAAGTACATGGACTTTGGAATAAGGAGACCTGGGTTTGAACCCCAACTCTACCATTTAATAATTGGCTGTGCAGCATATGGTAGGTCATTACTTTGAGTCTCATTTTCCTCCTCTCTTAAGTGGAAATAATTACATCTACCTCCTAGTAATCTTTTTCATTCCCCAAAACAGTAAGTGATCAATCAACATTAGCTCCCTGCTCTCTTCTATATTCAACACTGTAATAGCGATAAGGTCACATACATTTCCTAACACTCTTACTCTATGGAAAATTGTTGAGTCTCAGATCCTTGATTTCCCCATCATTAAGGATATACATAAAGCAAATATCAAATAATACATTAGCACCTATGTGCCTGGTACTCAGCAAGTGCTCTAAGATGGTAGCTATTGTTACTCTGCAGTAAAGTCTCACAAGTGTTCATCTTCCTGAAGACTCCTTGAACCCCTGTATGCTCTGGTTAACATCTGTGTGCTCCTGCACCAAGTTCACTTCCCTGGATATCACTCCCTTAGAACTTGGTTCCCAGAGAGTCCCTTGGTTCCCAGTGAGAAGAAAGTCCCGCCTCTCTCAAATAGATTCTGATTTTCCCCTATCCTGGGACTTGCCAGAATGAGAAGTTTTAAATATCAAGGTTTATGTTCACTATGGTACCTAGGCCTTGGTGGACACCCAAATAAATCAATACCAACACAGGAACAGGAACCTGATATCTGGGGCTTTAGATGAGCAGACAGGGCCTGTCCTTAGACCTTCTATATCCTTGCTGACCTTGCATAAAATGATCCCTGAAATGTTGCCTCCTTCATTACTTAGGAATTTACCCTTTTTTTCTATTTTCACCTTTGTAACATATTTGAGAGATGGTATAGAGCTATACTTCATCTTTTTATAGCTTTTGACCCAGAGCAGTCAAAGTCAGCCTCTCAAAGCCGCTGTGTGCACTATGCCGTGTGGTCAGCTCTACAAAGAGGTTCATCCCTCCTCCAGGTTTGTCCTCTTTCCACCCTTCACTGAAGCACTGAGTTGATTTAGCAAACACTCACAAATCCAGGCAATCTTTTGTCCCAGAAAAAAATGTCTGTGATCTGTCACATCTTTCTACTGCAGTGGTTTCTTGCTGCAATAGATAAGATGATAGAGTCTAAAAGGAACCCACAGTTAATTTCTTGTCTCCTTCCATGAACTAATTCCCAGATAATCCTTCGACACTCCTGCCTTATCCTCTGCTCCAAGACACGAATAACATCTTATGCCTCTTTACATACAGTTTGAGGAGCATTTTATCCTCCTGCATTGTACTGTTCACCTATCTTCCCACGTTGATGCCAGTCATATGCTAAGCAGGGCTGGCTCATTTGTTTCCATAAACTGATAGAGCTTAGGGCATGGCCCACTAAAGGTAAGCAATAAATGTTTGCTTAAAAAATACACCTAAAACATATGTCTATTTGCATGCACAGTGTAATATAGGGAAGCCCTACAGAAAGAAAATATGAACAGAGATGGTTTATAAATTGATGTAATTATAACACTCATGAATCAAATGGATTGCTATCCAAACTGACTACAGACAGAGAAAGGGCGTCTTGGCCTTTGAGTAATGGAAGGTGGTGACGCCGACCAAAAAACTCAGTCCACAATAAAGGATCCTAAGGCCTATGAAAACTGGCATTGGAGTACCTTGCTTTCTTTCAGGCAGGCCAATTCAAATTAAACACAGCTCTTACCTGGGGGTGAGATCCTCTGGCTTCATTCCCATGGAACCATGAACCCTGGGTCATCCCTCAGAGGAACAGCTTCCTCTCTGAGGAACTTGGGCAGTAACACAGTTGAGACTCACTTCTCAATGAGTAGCTCTTAGGACAAGTCCAGACCAGGAGATGCATGTGCAGCAACTAAGCAAAAAGGAAATCTCTTTTGAAGTTGCCGCAAATGAGCTGAACTTCAGTAAAAGCGAGAAAGGGGAGCAAGAGAAATGCTTTCTAGCTTCACTATAATACAGTCCTGTATACAGTATTGTAGTGAATGTTGAGGAAGAGTGTATCTGACAAAAGCAGCTCACAGGTCATTCTCAAGAACAGGGATGTCCTGGATAATCAACAATTCCAAGAGGCAAGAGACAGTGGCTTGCCAGTCAGCCTTAGGTACCTGAAATACGGATTGTCTATAATGCCTCAAACTTGAAAACACTCAGTTTTCTGTAGGGAGAGAGACTGTGGGAGCTAAAAACGATCTTAAGAGTTGATCTGGTTCAAACCTGTCCTTTTACACATGAAGTACCAAAGCCTAGCAGATTAATTTGTCCAAAGTCACTACTGGCTTAGTCTTAAAATTGTATTGATTTATTTACACTCCAACTTGGTTCAGAAAATATTTAAGACAGCTGAGCAAAAAATACATTCAGTTCAACAAGAGGAAATAAATGTTAAATAAGATTAAAGAGCAATGAGCAGGTGAGAGTGAGGTCAGTACACCACAGAGCCCTATATTCTGCTGAGAAGTGGGCAACAAAATTGGTTCCAAGCTTTCTGATAGCCAATAATACAAAGAAAGAGCCTCAATCTGTTTCATGGTTTGGTGTCTGTAAATTAAGACCCGGTTGCTCAGAAAATTATTTATCCTATACCAAGATCACGGGACAATTTCTCCCTTACATTCTCATAGGGAAAGCCCTGGGATTCACAGAAAGGTTGCAGTGTCACATGGTTCTTTCTGATAATGTCTCCCCACGAAAAATGATAGCACCACACCAAAGAGTAGCTCGATAAAAGGGATTTTTTGGAGGACTAAGATGTTTCAGACACGTAGTTCAATACAGGAACAGTATCTAGAGAATGTACAGGAATGGATAGACTATATAACCCTAAGGCAAGGCTCAGTAAATAACATTTTTCTCAAACATAATTCTGATAGATGTTGAGTGTTGATTTGTTAATACTTAACCCGTCCCATCTTCACCGTGTTCTCTCTCAACATGGGCCTTCCACTCATCCACTCCATGTTCAAACAAGATCCAAGAGCATTCCTTGATGTCTCCCACTCCCCTGCCACCCTATCAGTCAACAGGTTTTATTCACTTTGCTTCCTAGATGTCTCAGAATCAACCAGTTCCCTCCATCCTGAACTTCCACACCAATGTGTCAGCGTTTCATCTACCACAGAATTTTCTGCTTCTAATCTTATGTTCTTCCATTCATGGTCCCCGCAGAGACCCTGGGACCTTTCCAAACACAACCTGATGGCATCACTCTCCTGCTCAAAACCTTTCAGGGTTCCCCTGGTGCCCTCAGAATAAAACGCCAAGTCCTTCTTAACATGGCAGACCAGGTCCTGCATTGTCTGCTCCCTGACTGTCCCCAGCCTTTTTTCACAGCCATTCTTCTCCTCACTCTCTTTACTGCAGGTGCACAGGTCTTCGGGCAGTTCCAGTAAGTGCTTCACACCTTCCTCCATCAGAACCTCAAAGTCTCCAATTATTCACGTTCATAGTACTTTATTTGCATTTGTCATGTTAAAACTAGTTATTTGGGTAATTATACTGTTAAAAATCTCTCTACCCCATGGGCTATAAGCTTCATAAGGTAAAGAACTGCATCTTTCTAGCTCATTGTTGTTCTTCTTATCTAGCATAGCACCAGGCACAGTGCCTGGGACATCTTAAGCATTGAAATACATGAATAAAAAATGGGATAACTAAATGAATAAATAAAAAGTGAATATTAGAGTCTAGCTATTCTGTTTTCCTAGATAAATAGATGATTAGATAGAAATTTTATATGACATGGAGAGCCATGTATTGGCAGACATACTGTACTGGTCTCTTGTGTTTCAGCCCGTCTTCCAAGAAAAAGGCACTGACAGCTTTGTTCTGAAAAATCTCTGCAAGGATGTCTACATAGCAGGCAACCTTGGAAGACAGGTTTTTCTCCAATGCAGAGGGCATATTTGTTTCCTGACCATGACTTCCTCTGGAGCAAAGGTTTGGCAACTTGCTAGCAGCCCTCTTATACAATTGAGGGTTTCCTAAATTCAGGGTTTCTCTGACAAGTCTACTGTGTGCACAGCATCCGCCTTCATTGCCCTTCATTGTCTCTAAGGGACTTAATGGGCCAAGGGAACCAATACAAACAATGAAGCTCATGACACTTACTGTGCCATGAGTAATCAAGTTCTTTGTCTCTGACCCAAAAGTCTCATGTCTTCTGCCAGCACCCATGAAACTATGGTTAATTTTTTAGCTTGCAAACAGCACAAAATCCCAGACTCTTCACAATTTTTGAAACCACGTGCTTGAACAACTGGCAGAACTCAGAGGAGGAGATGTGGAGGCTGAGAACCTCTTGTGAAGATTGGGAAGGTTACGAAAGACAGTGCTTCCGTTGGTTGTGAATTAGAGATCCTCCTCAGAAGTTAATTTTGGGGGCTTCCCTGGTGGTGCAGTAGTTGAGAGTCCGCCTGCCGATGCAGGGGACACGGGTTCGTGCCCCGGTCCGGGAAGATCCCACATGCCGCGGAGCGGCTGGGCCCATGAGCCATGGCCGCTGGGCCTGAGCGTCCGGAGCCTGTGCTCCGCAACGGGAGAGGCCACAACAGTGAGAGGCCCGCGTACCGCAAAAAAAAAAAGTTAATTTTTGGGTGACTCAAAAAAAGGAAAATCTTGGTTCCCAATTTATAAATATCACGAAATACATTGTAAAAGTATTAACTAAAGTGTAATTCTTGAAGCACTTGCAACAGAATTGTCTGTGTTTAAAATAACGACCCCTGCACCCTATTCCAAGTCTGTTCAATCAGAGCTATACTCATAATTTTCTAGTTTGACAAAGTTTTCACTGACCCATTGATATTTTTTTCGAATACCTCCTAAAAACCATCTTCACTGAGACAAAAAATATGTAGTATAACTGGCCTTGTATTAGAGTTGGGCCTAAATAAAAAACATGTAATATCTATTCAATACCAGGATCAGAACCTCTAAACTCTTAAGAAGAGTTATAGTTATGCCCCCACCTTACTCTCATTCCATCCTCTCTGTAATAACCCCAGCCATTTCTTTCAATTCTATATAACACCATTGTAAACATATTTTATAAATAGATGATTGATAAAGAGACAGCATATCCAAACACGAGATAAACACAATATACCACAAAAAATAAATCCAATATACTTTTGGGTGACTCAAAAAAAGGAAAATCTTGGTTCCCAATTTATAAATATCACGAAATACATTGTAAAAGTATTAACTAAAGTGTAATTCTTGAAGCACTTGCAACAGAATTGTCTGTGTTTAAAATAACGACCCCTGCACCCTATTCCAAGTCTGTTCAATCAGAGCTATACTCATAATTTTCTAGTTTGACAAAGTTTTCACTGACCCATTGATATTTTTTTCGAATACCTCCTAAAAACCATCTTCACTGAGACAAAAAATATGTAGTATAACTGGCCTTGTATTAGAGTTGGGCCTAAATAAAAAACATGTAATATCTATTCAATACCAGGATCAGAACCTCTAAACTCTTAAGAAGAGTTATAGTTATGCCCCCACCTTACTCTCATTCCATCCTCTCTGTAATAACCCCAGCCATTTCTTTCAATTCTATATAACACCATTGTAAACATATTTTATAAATAGATGATTGATAAAGAGACAGCATATCCAAACACGAGATAAACACAATATACCACAAAAAATAAATCCAATATACTAAAACCTCTCCATTTGGAATAGGGCAAGAATGTAAGGTAAATTAAAAAATTATAAAGTTGAACAGAAAATGAATTGATAGCCTTCTCTTTAAACCTCTAGATGCAAAAAAAAAGACATCTCCAGCAAATTTAAAAGCTCAAAATTCAATCTTCTTTACTGCCACAGTAAGGTCTGCATTTTCTGTTTCCCTTTATTTCACAAATAAGCTCCAAAACTTGCAGTGTTCTATATGAAAGGTAGTGCTTGCTCAAAAGCCAAGAATGAAAGATCTAATTACTGATGGAAACTCACCTGTGAGCACTACCCAGCAAGAGCCACTAGCGGGGCTCATTTAGAGTCTCCTAATGGTTTTGAGTCAAAGAACTCCCTGAAGACTGAGCTGATTCCATCAGGATTTCTGACTGCAATGGTCAAAGTAACATCCACAGGATATGACAGGAATTATGATGGATATCTAAAGCACTGCAAGGTGGAGAGTGAAATCACTTTTCTACCGGAGAGTTCTGTTCCATATAAAACTCAGTATAGAGGGCGGTGGAAAGATGGCGGAGGAGTAAGACGCGGAGATCACCTTCCTCCCCACAAATAAACCAGAAATACATCTACATGTGGAACAACTCCTACACAACACCTACTGAACGCTGGCAGAAGACCTCAGACCTCCCAAAAGGCAAGAAACTCCCCACGTATCTGGGTAGGGCAAGAGAAAAAATTAATTAAAAACAGAGACAAAACAATAGGGACGGCACCTGCACCAGTGGGAGGGAGCTGTGAAGGAGGAAAGGTCTGCACACGCTAGGAAGCCCCTTCGCGGGCAGAGATTGCGGGAGGCGGAGGGGGGAGCTTCGGAGCCGCGGA
>NW_006779594.1:0-256 GCF_000442215.2 Lipotes vexillifer
GGAAGAATCAATATTGTGAAAATGACTATACTACCCAAAGCAATCTACAGATTCAATGAAATCTCTATCAAATTGCCAATGGCATTTTTCACAGAACTAGAATAAAAAATTTCATAATTTGTATGGAAACAGAAAAGACCCCGAATAGCCAAAACAGTCTTGAGGGAAAAAAAACGGAGCTGGAGGAATCAGGATCCCGGACTTCAGACTATACTACAAAGCTACAGTAATCAAGACAGTATGGTACTGGCACAAA
>NW_006779596.1:0-1916 GCF_000442215.2 Lipotes vexillifer
GCCTTCTTTATCAGGCCCTCCACATCTGGCCACTATCATCCTGCCCTAATCACTCCAGGCCAAGTACCTGACAACTGTGCAGTCCCTAAGCCCCAGAACCTGCTGAAATTGGCTACTTTGCCAATCCCAAACCTGCTTATCCTGCCTCACCTCTTCCTTCCCCCCAGCAACCAAGATAAAGCCCCTCACCCCCAGTTCCTCCTTCTTCCCTGTGTCTCATGACCCACCCAGGGCTTCACCTCCAGGCCCACCATGGTAGTTCCGTACTCCTTCCTCTGGGGAAATTGAGTCATAAACCATCTTGTCAATGACAGTTGGCCCCTGATCTGTGGGCCTTAGAATACCCCCAATTGTCTATTAATACACTGTCTTTTTTTTTCTGGCTGCCCTGCGAGGCATGCGGGATCTTAGTTCCCCGACCAGGGATCAAACCTGTGCCCCCTGCAGTGGAAGTGCAGAGTCTTTAACCACTGGACCGCCAGGGAAGTCCCAATACACTGTCTTTTTTTTTTTTTTCAATACACTGTCTTTTAAAACAACTTCTTTATCCCTTTTTTGCACTCTCTCCATTCCAGGCAGTCTCTCAGAAACAACAGCCCATTTCAACCTCACAACAGCCTAATGATGTAGATACAGCTTTCACCCCCATTTCATAGAGGGGGAAACTGAGGCACAGAAAAAGGAAGTCCTTTGCCTAAGCTCACAGTGCTAGTAAGTGCTGAGCTGGGATGCAAACCCACACACTCTGCCTCCAGAGGCGGTATTAATATTCTGGTAAGCTAAGCTCCAGGATTTGGCCACGTCTGTATTAGTAATCAAGAGGAAAAGATATGGAACTCTCCAACGTCCTCAACTGGAGGTTGAGGTTAGCTGGTTGTCCTCCTCTGGTGTGGTGGCGTGCAGCCGAGTCTAGGGTGTTTATCATCCACTGTGTCTCCTGCTGCGGAGGACCAGCTGGGCTAGACGGTCCAAGTCCACAGAGCGCGCGCTGCTGCAGAACCGCCCCTGTCACTCCTTCCCCTTGTCCCACACAAGGATTTCCAAAGGTCCCCCGCTATTTGAATTTAGGAGGACTCACCCCAAGCCGTGAAAGTGTTGAGGGAGGACAAGACCAGAGCGAAGAGCCACATCGTGGAAGGACAGCAGCTCCTGTGCCCGCAGGTCTCGGCCCTGCTCAGAGGGTCTGTTCCAGTCCCCGCCCCCAGTCCCCGCCCCCAGCTCTCTGCACAGGCTCCTGCCCCAGTTGCTCCGTAGCCTAATCTGGAAATAACAGAAAAGCTCTCCCACCCTTCCCTGTGGGCTGCTGTTTAGGGTTGTAAGCCACGCCCACCCAGAATTTTACCTTCTTTTAAATCAAGAGCCCGGACTTTACTCTCCAATTACAGGTAGCCACCTACAGGTTCAACGATTTGTTTCATAAGTGTTTTTCCCTTCCTGGACTCCAACCTTAGTGTGCTGTGGGCTACCAAGGCAGACACCAGCACACGGAAGCCTTTGGACAAGGGGAGGCTGTGGTCTGGGGTCCTCAGAACAGCTTGAAAACTTTCAGAGCAACTCCACAGCTGCCCAGCTGGGGGATTAAGGGCAAATCTTTTCATTTCCCTGGGCTTCTGTTTCATAGAGTTCCATGCTCTTATTTTGGAAACATCTTAAATCTCATTCAGTCTCCCTTCTGATGCCTAAATTAACTTCACAATATTGCTGCTAAGTGACTCAGCCTCCTGTTGCACACCTGCAGGGTCAGGATACTCATTACCTCTCCAGGCAGGGATCTTTGGACAGAATGTTCTTACAATAAAGGGACTCCATCTCTCTATAGTCTTTGGCTCTAATTATTCATTCATCCATCCCTCCATCTTTCCTTCCATTTATCCATTATTTCACTTATTCGTTCATTCTCCAAACATTTACCAAAT
>NW_006779597.1:0-234 GCF_000442215.2 Lipotes vexillifer
CCAAACTCATTCTATGAGGCCACCATCACACTGATACCAAAACCAAAGATACTACAAAAAAAGAAAATTACAGACCAATATCACTGAAGAATATGGATGCAAAAATCCTCAACAAAGTACTAGCAAACAGAATCCAACAAAACATTAAAAGGCCCATACAGCATGATCCTATGGGATTTATCCCAGTGATGCAAGGATTCTTCAATATACGCAAATCAATCAATGTGATACACC
>NW_006779598.1:0-2341 GCF_000442215.2 Lipotes vexillifer
GGCTGACAGTCCTTAAGGTTAACCCACTCCATCCCCCAAACTTATTCTCCTTTCCTCCTTGAGCACCACCCCCCAGGTAAATATGTTTAAAAGTTTAGAGTTTCCAGTTGCCGCGATTGATTTGGCTTGCCTTTTTTCAAATTATTTTAACTTTGGCACATTTAATGTAGCACAGCCGTGTGGTGAGAGAGACAGCTGGCCAAAGAGAGGGCTCCATGGTGAACACCGTGCTTCTTGCCAATGTCAGGTCCACAACCTTGAACCCAAGGCAGCCCCTCCATTCCCAGAGCAGAAGGAGAAGCAGCCAGGAATGGTGAACCTTTCTGCATGTCATTCTGCTAATGTCCTGCAGCTCAGCCTGCAGGGATCGCTTCCAGGTGTAAGAGGATAATTCAGGGTTCACAGCCCGTTGATTTCCTGGCCACAGCTGCGGAAATGTCAATAAGGTGCCGACCGTAGCAGGGGTTGCTGTGTGATCCATTCTCTTTTCTGCTGAAACTCAGTTTGTCAGGGCTGCCAGACAGTCCAGGACGATGTTTTGTCACTATGGCCTGGGCTGGATTTGGGTCATCGACTTGGTTCCCACATTAGTTACCTAATGTTCTAGAGTGTAACCACTGTGCATATTTATATCAGGGTATGTATCTTGGCCAATTACGATGTTTGGAGATTTCAGGCTTCTGCTTTCAGAGTGTTCAATGACGTATATTACAAGATACATGACAGGCTCTGAGCAGGACGGCAGGAGAACTGGTTTTCCAGGAACTACCTCAGTGGTGTCTGTCAGGTCCCATCACACGCTGGGAAGCAGATCGCCCATTGCGGATGAAATGCTTTATGACACTGTGACTGCAAATCACATCACGCCATCTCGAAGGCATACGTGCAGTTCCCCAGGGGGCCCTGCAGAGCAGCGCTACAGCCCTTACTGACTCGGGAGGGGACTGCACTGCCTGCATCAGTGTCATCCCGGCTCCCCACCAGGGGTCCAGGGGCAAGACCCGGGCCAGTCAGAGCCGGTAGGTAGGTAGGCGCCTCCCAGGGACTCCACAGAGGTCACGGGGCGGGGCTCCTGCTGGCTGCCTGTTTCCATGTCCAGCCCAGTCTCCCCGTTGTACTAATGTTGAGGGGCTCCTATTTGCCTCAGAAGTGTCCCCTGTTAGACCCCAGCAGCCATGCTTCAGGGCTCCTCCTCTTTGCGCTGTCACCCCCCCCCAAGTTACACATGGCCCCGGGGGTCCGCGCTGCTCCTATTCGCCTCGTTCACACCTTCAGCGGTTGCGCAGCTCCCACCTCCCGGGACGGGTCCGCCACGGCCCTGAGGGGTCGCCCTCATCCTCTGGGACCTGGTCGCACCGGGTCTGGACCCGTCACTGCGGTGAGTCTGGCTGTGCTCATCCTCGGCCCGGTCTCCCCTCTGGCCAAGCACAGTGACTGGGGGAGGCTCTTCCGCTTTGCTCTGCTCGCACTCCCTGTTCACTCACACAGGCGCGCTGAGGACGAGCGGCTGCCCCTCCCGGCCACCCTCCTTTCCCTCTGCGTCAGATCCTCCTCCAACCTGTCCGCAGCCCGACCAGGCGCGGAGTGCGGCGACTCTCCTCACGGTGCTTTCACACGCCCTGTCTGCGCGCTGCACGGTGACGCCGCCGCGAGGACGGCCCTTTGCTGCTCAGCACCCGCCGTGCGCGTCCCCCGCTGCACCGACCATGCCTCCTCTACCTGGTTCACATCACCCGCCCAGGGCCACGCTGCAGGCTGCTGCGCACACATGGGGTCCGCCCCGCTCGCATCCTGTGCAGCGTAACCACCGTGCTGGTGCTGCGGGGCTCCTCCTCGTGGCCCCGTTCACATAACCCCGCCACGTTACATGGTTTGTCCTGTTCACAGAGCCTGTCACCTTCCGCCTCGGCACGAAGGGTGTGAGGATTCTCCTGTTTCGTCTGTTCACGTCCCCATGGAGGAAGGGAGGAACTCCTCCCCCTCTTTGCCCTTCTCACCTCCCATGTCAGTCCCATCTGTGCACGCACAGACCAGGGATCACCCTCTTTCCCCATTCGCTTTTCTAGTCCAGTTGTCCCAGTGCACCGAGCGTGTGGGGCTCTTTCTATTTGCCTTGTTCACATCCCTGCCCACGGACATCATGGTACTCACGGGTGGTATCTCACCCTCTTTTGTTGTGTTCACATCCTCTGTCCACTGATGCTATTACAGTTATGGTGCAGGGCTACTATTCTTTGCACAGATCACATCCTCTGGTTGGTTACACCAGTTGATATGAGCACATGGATGGGGCAGGGCTCCATCGCTTTGCCCCATCTGAATACTCTGCTCAGTGACATCA
>NW_006779599.1:0-1392 GCF_000442215.2 Lipotes vexillifer
TTTTTTTTTTTTTTTTTTTTTTTTTTTTTGCGATACGCGGGCCTCTCACTGTTGTGGCCCCTCTCGTTGCGGAGCACAGGCTCCGGACGCACAGGCCCAGCTGCCACGGCTCACAGGCCCAGCCGGTCCGTGGCGTGTGGGATCCTCCCGGACCCGGGCACAAACCCGCGTCCCCTGCATCGGCAGGCAGGCTCTCGACCACTGCGCCACCAGGGAAGCCCTGTCTGTATTTTTTAATGACTTACCAAGTCACTCAAATCTCAGCCAGGGATGTGAATGGCTACACTTGATGATACCCACAGATCTAATTCAGATTAATTTTGCTGGTCTTTCTTCAACATTTTTTGGAAAGGAGAGGAGGGTTGTTATTTTCATTATGTTCCTGAGAGCGGATCACTTTCTGTGCTGTGTGCCAGCTTGGTTTACAGTAAGCTTCCTCTGGCAGCCTGTGTGGAAGTGAATTCAATTGCCTGTATGTAGGTGAGTCTGTGTCTGTATACTCTATTTCCTTTTAACTTAGGGACCATTTCTCACCTTGCTCTGTAGCTTTGCAGCCAAAATGAGTACAGGGCTCCTATTGATTTTTGTGGCCTGGAGTTGGGTTGTTCTCAGTGAAAATGAATCATACTCAGATCTGTCCCGTGCAGAATGATGCAAGAAGAGAAATAAGCCATAAATTCAGGTGTATGCAAGTACGGGCTGCGGTTGGATTTTGTTCTTACTTTGAGCACAGACCAAATGCTACAGTTGGGCTTAAACTGCTGTACAGGGCAGTTTTTTGGAACTTTTACTGTGAAGCATAGTTTCCATTATTCATCCTACTCCCATGAGTTCTACTAGCAAGAGGAACTACTGCTATGGATTGTACAATACTCAACTTACCTAGAGTACTAGCTCCTTGAGGCCAGGTAAATTTAAGGTGGGATAAAACATGAAAAAGGAGCAGTTTTCTACCCTACCCCGTGTGTTTACCATTGGCATATATGTGTTAAGGAAAGACAAAATGTTCTTATACTTGGCTCAGCTCTACAGATGGTGTTATTATGTAACCTGATATGGTTTTATGTTGTAAAGTCAATGGAAATCTCAACTTTGGTGAGGGATTTGAGCTGTATTTCTGTTGCTCCTGTCAGGCAAACACGACCGGGTGACTTCCTAACTCTCTTGTTGGAGTCTTGGACTTGGTACCCTTATTAAAGCCCACTAAATTGAATCACTGTGTTTCAGGGATGGAGTTTCACCTAATGGCATATCACATTTACGCTGAGGGTATTTCTTACCTAGAAGGAGAGAACCAGCCATGCCAAACCCTGAGGCTATGAGCATTTGGACCTTCTGATTAATTTCCTAAGAGATTAAATTCCACAAACCTTTTTTTTTTTTTTTTTTTTT
>NW_006779600.1:0-3329 GCF_000442215.2 Lipotes vexillifer
TGTGTGTGTGTGTGTGTGTGTGTGTGTGTGTGTGTGTGTGTGTGCGCATGTGTGTACACAAGGTCATACACATATTCTCAGAACTTTGAGGTGACCAAGGTGTCCAATAAGAGCTCAGAGTCAGCTGTCTTCCATCGTAAGCGCAGCCACCACCTTCTCCGGTGCTTGTGGTGGCACCAGTTGGCTGCAGATGGAGAGGAGAGCTTGTGTCCCTGGGGAAATCCATTCTGAGACTAGCCAGGAACTGAAGGCAGAGGTCTCAGAGGGGAAAAATAAAATCCCTTGCAGGAGGAGGTAGGAAGTGCCATTTGACTAGGGGTGGGGGATTTCTGCATGAGGTGGAAGACACTCAAAACTCATCTTGTAGTTTCTATATTGCTGAAAATTTGAAAATTTTACATAAAGAACAGAGAAAAGCATAACAACTTATGTGGCTGACTTCAAGCACTGTTCACAGTAGGTCCTGCTTCTGAAAATATTTGCTTCTCCTAATGTGATTTTAGTCCGATATTTTGCAGCTATGCTGGTAGATTTAGGGTGTGATACACTGTCCGGAGGACGCTGTGAAATAGAGAACTCAGACCTTCAATGCTCCTTCCCTTAATCCCCCCTGCTGCCTGATGGGAGGGACTACAAGTAGACAGGGAATGTAGGAGAATACCGTATTTCAGAGCTTGTTGAGGAAGAAGAGATATGGGATAGGGAATTGAAAAGGGGATTAGGAATGTTTTCTTGAAGGCTCCGCTTTGTCCGCCATGACAATGTTCTCACTAAATATCACACTTCATGGCCAAGTTCAGATTACATCTTCCTTCCCTGCTCCAATCCACATCCAACTTTATCTTACTTTCTCTACCTTATTTTCCCATTACTTCTGATGGAACAACTTCCATCTCTGAAAAGGAATCAAAACATGTCTTTTAAGTATCTTTCCTCTTTCAATGTATTTTCATTTTTTTTATTATAGTTAATGTCTTGTTCAAAATGTATAGCAAACAAACTATTAGGAAGACAACACAAACACATACCACACATAACTTAGGAGGATGAAACAAAATTATAAGAAATGAGAATGCTCCCTAAAGCCCACTGGAAAATAAATTCCCATTGAAGAGGTTGGTTTGAGCCCCTTTTAGAATCTTACAGAAATCCCACTTAAATACACACAAAACAAGTCTGGGAAGAAGCTCTTTTAAGGAATCAACAAAATATTAATTTACACTACTGATATTTTTCTATGATGCAGCTCCCATAAGATGTCACATCCTAACACAGGAGATAACTAACTTCAATGGCAGAAGTTTTCATAAGATCTTAGAATAGCATAATGGCAAATAAGAAGCCCTGCACATAAACTCTACCTACCTTGAATTTCTTGGAACTGTTTTGCAAGTCCAAGCTGGCTATGAGCCAGCTGTCCGAAGGTTCCTTGGCTGACCAAAGCAAGCGATCAAAGCTTTCATCATCAAATCTCACATAGAGGTTCAGCCGGCTGGGCTCTGATGGAGACCCCGAAGATGTGGTTATCTGGTAGACCAGTCGGAGGCAGCTCCATTCCTCAGTCTGTACATCAGAACTCAGTAGCACGGCTTTCTCCCCCTGCTTGGCAAAGGAGGTGTCCACGTAAATGTAATGGCCTGGAAAGAGAAAGGGACACAGAGAAGAGATCAATCTTCTGCTCACAACTCAGGAAAATACACAACTGTGGTCCAGTAAATCTGAGGGCAGATACTGCCTGCAGATGCATTTTGTGGGGCCACTGAATGTTGCCTGAACATGGGGTCTCTGCTTCTGGTGAAAAATTAGAAGGTCCAGTAACACTGAGGCTACTTGCACATGACACATGACAATAACAATCCAGAGCTTGAGTAGTGCTGCCTCTTCAGAGGTGGTATGCGGGCTCCATTTTGCCATAATCCCCACTACTCCCTATAACCTTCTGACATTGAAGCCAAGTATCTGTTGCCTATTTTCACCTTATAACAGTCCCATTTAGCACATTGCATTCATCTTCCTGGTCCCCATAGGCATATGAGTTTGAGAACCCAGGCTAAGGGGCTTCAGAATCTGGAGGAGCAGCATTCCTCTACTGGAGTCAGAATGCCTTGGTGGATCCCTTCCCTTTCCATAGCTCCCCTCATCCCTAATGACTCAATCTGCATTTGACTTGCCTCATTATTGTAGATTAAACTGATTTGGTTACCTTCGATCTTAGAGCCTAGGCAGAAAACGGCCATTGCAAGTTCATTAGGCATAAGACTCTCCTCCTCTAGACTCTTCCACGACCGAATCTCACAGTTCTGATAACTAACTGAGAAAGTACATGCAAAACATGTAGGACAGGGCTTGGAAATCGGTAGACAGACTGGGGCCAGCAATCATTATTTCCCTCTCCTCCGCTGTCCACTTCCTCGCTCCCTCCTTCCTCCCCTTCCCTTCTGTCCTCCCCTTCCCTTTTCTCCCATCCCTCTCCACTCCCTCCTCCTTTCCTTTCCCTCTCTTCACTCTCCCTCCCTCCTCCTGCCCCCTCTCCCCTTATCCTCCTAATACTGACAAGGGGTGCTCTGCTGGCTACAGCAGGCTGTAAAATAGCATTTCTATGACCAAAAAAAAGGGGTTGGAACCGAGAATTCTCACTTGAGCCTTCCAAATCTAACTCTGGTCGTTGGCTTCCTTAACAGTGATCTGATCTGCCTATGGGTCTTGGGGACCCTCTGCCTTTCTGACCTGCACCTTCATGCTTGCTCAGAGGTTCCCACAGTCGTGGCCAGCATCTAATAGACAGTCTTCTGTCATGTGACCATCCACCCTACCCCTTGCATTTGGGGCTTCCCAACGCTAAATTCTTACTGGAAAGGCCCTAAAAGGCCTCTTTGCTTGATGTTCTTCAGCTCCTCTTTCCACACTTGTTGCCCCAAATGCTCATCCCAGCCCCATCCTGTGGCAAGTGCAGACAGGCCAGCGGCAGCTCAGCTGATGACCACCCTCAGTTAAGGAACAGTTAGGGCGTTGTCTTCAAGGAGCCTCACTTGCCTGTGGAAGCTTTCAAGATCAAGATCTATCTCCAGCTGGCAGTCTTCTCAACATAGCAACCACCCACTGGGTGCAAATACAACTGCTTCTAGATGCCAACCCAGGCACCCTCTGTGGATAAACCTGGCCCTTGCAGTAATCACCAGCAACACCATTACCTCCTAGGTACAGCGAACACACATCATGAACCAGGTGCTGCTCTAAGTGCTTCACATATATTTACTAGCTGTGGGGTTTGCTGGATTTTGAAGCACTAACTAAGCTGGGGTCTTTTTTTTTTTTTTTTTTTTTTGGGG
>NW_006779601.1:0-363 GCF_000442215.2 Lipotes vexillifer
CCTCTTTTTGTCAGTGTGTATGTGTATGCTTCTGTGTGAGATTTTGTCTGTATAGCTTTGCTTGCACCACTTGTCCTAGGGTTCTGACCGTCTGGGTTTTTTTTCTTTTCTTTCTTTTTTTTTTTTTTGTACTTAAAAAATTTTTTTTCTTAATGATTTTTTTTTATTCGAATAACTTCATTTTATTTTATCCTACTTTATTTTATCCTCGTTCTCCCTTCCTTCCTTCCTTCCTTCCTTTCTTTCTTTCTTTCTTTCTTTCTTTTCTTATTTTTTCTCCCTTTTATTCTGAGCCGTGTAGATGAAAGGCTCTTGGTGCTCCAGCCAGGAGTCACTGCTGTGCCTCTGAGGTGGGAGAGCCAA
>NW_006779602.1:0-215 GCF_000442215.2 Lipotes vexillifer
TCCCGTTTGGTAAGCATTACTTGGTTTTCCCTATCTGTGAGGCTGTCTCTGTTGTGCAAATTAGTTCCTCTCGATCCGTATTTAGATGCCACCTCTAAGTGACATCATATGATGCTTGTTTTTGTGTGTCTCACTTGTTGACAAAGTATGATCATCTCTCCTTCCATCCCTGTGGCTGGAAATGGAATGATTTCATCCTTTGTTTATGGCTGAGT
>NW_006779603.1:0-206 GCF_000442215.2 Lipotes vexillifer
TACGATGAACTAAACAAAGTTAAGAAAATATAAAACACATATTAATACATGCATCTCTACTTTCAAATAAAATCACTTCATGAAAATGTACAAAAAACAAAGTTGACTCATCTGACATCTTGGCCTATAGTGATGTTTGTTCTGTGATATATACTTTAGAAGGCAGCGTTCAATGAAAAATTGTGATGTCTCTATAGACAATTAGA
>NW_006779605.1:0-203 GCF_000442215.2 Lipotes vexillifer
ATGGATATGCTTCTTGATGATCTTTGTAATACTGTAACAGTTGACCATTTCCTCATGCCTCTTTACCTTAACTTCAACCTGGTTTTTCACTAATGACCTCACATTTCCTTCTCAATCACTTGGTTGTGGGCCTCTTTTCAAACTCCAACTCCAACTCGCATTTCACTCTGGAACCAAAGGAAGACTCACACCTTCCTGCTTTT
>NW_006779606.1:0-241 GCF_000442215.2 Lipotes vexillifer
TTACAAGCGGTATTACAATCCTTTCTTCCAGAGAGATTAGATGGAAGAAAATAAGCTCACTTCTATACAGTTATTTCTATGTTTCTTTACTTCATGTTGGTCTCCTAACCAGACTGTAAACTCCCAGAAGGCAGGGACTCCATCAATTTTGCCTACCGCTGTATTGTCAGCTCCAAGTAGAGTGCCTGTAAATAGACACATAAATAAATACTTCTTGAATATCTACCTATATGAAGGAAGG
>NW_006779607.1:0-1838 GCF_000442215.2 Lipotes vexillifer
TCCCGGACCGGGGCACAAACCTGCGTCCCCTGCATCGGCAGGCGGACTCTCAACCACTGCGCCAGCAGGGAAGCCCGATCTCTCTTTTAAGTTACATTTTTGGCACAGTATTTTGAGGATTACAAATAATAGTAGGACATTTCTTTCCAATTTTCTGCTGCTTGGTTAATTTACCATTTCCCCAAGTATTTTTGTTGAGTGTATGTACTTAAGAGAGGTGTTACAAAATCTAATTTTTCAAGTTCCCTTAAAGCCCTCTTAGGAGACAGTTTTAGACTATCAAATTGTGTTTAATTTTTAACAATTTTTTGAAAAATTATAGCTTCAATATCCGTACATTCCCCACAAAAAAGCACTAAAAATCATGCCTTGCTGGAGGCTGCAGGACCAAGTCACGTTGCAATCAATGCCATTTCTGCCAACATGGACTCCTTTTCAAGTAGTAGGACAGCAACACTTAAGAAGCAGCCCAGCCACATGGAGGCCGCTCATTTTGGTGACCTGGGTAAGTGACTTTGAGTTTTTGTTAACTTCCTAGGAGGAGGGAATGAGTATAATATGTGAAATTCCTGCCAAAGGATACCGAACTGTGTAATTGGATGGGACTTTGAAAAAAATGTTTTAACTGAAATAACAGCTACAAGTGTAATTAATGGATGACTCCATGTTGTGTTTCTATAAATATAAAAAGCAGGCCCAGTAGAAAAATGGGCCACTTCCAGAAAAAGAAATACATTTGGCCACTAAATATATGAAAAGGATGCCTCACTGCAGTAATACTAGTGAAATGCAAATTAAAATAATGAGTTAATGTCCCCCCTAACACACTGGCAAATATTTAAAGTTTGGTAATTGGGATGTTAATGTAGATGCAGAGAAATAGCCACTCCTGTGTAGCGGAAGTATAAATTGGTAAAGATTTTTTGGAAGGCAGTTTGCAAGTATTTATCAAAAGATAAAGTATAAGATGTAGCCCTCAGATATGCTCCCATATGTGCACAAAAATGTATGTACAAGTATGTATGAGGCTATTCATTGCAGTAATGTTTATGATAGCAAAAAATTAGGAACAACATACAAATATCCATTAATAGAGAAGTAATCCAATTGTGATATACCTATACTCTGGAATACTGTGTAGCTATATATGAAAGCCTTCAGAAGACATTGAGAAATGTCTAAGATATGTTAAAGTGAAAAAAGGTGGTCACATAGTGGTATGTATAGTAGGATCTCTGTTATGTTAAAATAATTCCTCCCTCTCCCCACAAAAAAAGAAAAGACGTGCAGGAGATCCTTGTTTTCTGAATATTTGTTGTCCAAATTTCTGTACTTAAAAAAATTGTATGTCAATTTATCATAAATTGAAAAAAATCTGTGAATGGATTGACTTTACTAAAATTAGTCCCTCTTTTAATACCTCTCTCTGCTTAACATTTGTGTGTATTCAGAGCTGAGGTGTCAGAGTCTTTGTGGGTCACCCTCAGCAGCGCACTGCAAATGACATTTGTGTTGGTCACAAAGTAAAATTGTAAGTCACTGGATTACTCGTATGTCTGGTGGGAATGTAAAATGGTAGAGCTACTCTGGAAAACAGTTTGGCAGTTTCTTATAAAGCTAATCATGCAGTTACCATATGACCCAGCCATTGCAGTTTTAGGCATTTATCCCAGAGAAATGGAAACTTATGTCCACGAAAAACCTGTACACCAGTGTTCATAGCAGCTTAAAAGCCAAAAACTGGATGTCCTTCAACAGGTGAATGGTAAACAAACCGGTGCATTCATACCACAGAACACTACTCAGCAGTAAAAAAAAAAAAAAAAAAAAAAAAAAAA
>NW_006779608.1:0-581 GCF_000442215.2 Lipotes vexillifer
TCTTGTTCTTCCTCATCCTTTTACTTCATCCCTTCTCTTGAATCCAGGATGAGAGAATTTCTTCTTTTTTTTAATTGGATGAGTCAGTCTTCTTCTACTTATTTATTTATTTTTAACGTCTTTATTGGTGTATAATTGCTTTCGAACAGTGTGTTAGTTTCTGCTTTATAACACAGTGAATCAGCTGTACATATACATACATCCCCATAACACCTCCCTCTTTTGTCTCGCTCCCACCCTCCCTCACCACCTAATCCAGGTGGTCACAAAGCACCGAGCTGATCTCCCTGTGCTAAGCGGCTGCTTCGCACTAGCTATCTATTTTACGTTTGGTAGTGGATATATGTTCATGCCACTCTCTCTCTTTGTCACAGCTTAACCTTCCCCCTCCCCATATCCTCAAACCCATACCGTTTTTATGCTAAGTTATATTCTACATGAAGCTGGAAAAAGGTTAAAAATATTTTTAAAGAACTGCGCATCTATTTTTGAAGCTGATTTGCCTATTCAAGGCTTGATAGCACTTTATCCATCTCAGTACTATTTCACTTAGTAAACAAATGCAGTTGCCATAATTGCTG
>NW_006779609.1:0-3585 GCF_000442215.2 Lipotes vexillifer
CCCGTGTCCCCTGCATTAGCAGGCAGACTCTCAACCACTGCGCCACCAGGGAAGCCCCTAGCATATCTTTTATATGCTCGACTTCTGAATTTATATCTCTAGCCCAACCTCTCCTTTGAGTTACAGACCCATCTATTCATACATCTACATGACCCTTCCACTGTTATCTAGTAAGCATCTCAAACATAAAATGTCCCAAACCATACTCTTGATTCCCACCCCCCAACCTATTCCTCCCATGCTTTCCTCCTTCTCAGTAAATGACAATCATCTAATTATTTAAGTTTAAAACTCAGGAATCTTAACCCCTTGCTTTCTCTCACACCCTGTACTTAAACCATCAACAAATACTTTCAGCTCCATTTTAGAAATATATCCCATTTGACTATTTCTCACTACCTGCACCATTATTATCTTAGTCCAAGCCACCAGTATTTCTCATCTGGACTATTGCAATTGTTGCCTAACTGGTTTCCCCTGCCTCCTTCCTTGCCCTCTTTTAACACTGTTTTCCATACAACAATCAGAATCACCCTTAAAAAAGTTTCAAATCATGCCACTCAAATTTGCTAATCACTCTCAGAGTAAAATCCAAACTCCATACTATGAGCAACAAAACTGTACATGATATAATCTAACTCTGTACTATATATTTCACCTCATCTACTACCATTCTCCCTTCACTGTGCATGCTGGCTTTCTTATTGTCACTTGAAAACATCAAGTTCTTTTTCAACCTTAGGAATTTTGTGTTTCTATTGCCTTTGCCTGAAATACTCATCACCAACAGAGCTCCCTCATTTTATTCAGATCAGGTCTTTGCTTAAATGTGGCTTTTTCAGGAAGGTCTTTCTTCAACATTCTATTTAAAGTAGCTCAAAATTCATTATCCCCTTACCCTGCCTTATTTTCCCTCATAGAAATTCTCTGCATGGCATTATAAGTTACATTGTACTTTGTTATATTATTACACTATTTTTGTCTCAACTTTATCTCTTTGTCTTATTTATTATCTTATTTATCA
The DNA here is from genome assembly GCF_000442215.2 of Lipotes vexillifer. Taxonomy (NCBI): domain Eukaryota; kingdom Metazoa; phylum Chordata; class Mammalia; order Artiodactyla; family Lipotidae; genus Lipotes; species Lipotes vexillifer. The sequence continues at coordinate 1,025 of NW_006779609.1, forward strand.
TTATAAATAGTAAAAATATATTTATCAACATCAAAATGTAAGCTCCCTCTTAGTCAAACTATTTTGGTTTATGTTAGTTACGTCTCAAATTTCTGCTAGAAAATTTTATCATAATTTATTGGAATCAAGTAAATATTGAAGCTGGCATGAATTCTGAATTAATGAGAAATTATTACTTTTTAAAATTCTAATTAGCTTATAAAAGAGTCCTAATTCTTCCCTGAGGGTAAAAAATTGCACAAAATAAATGCTTCAAAGAGTTTAGCATCTGATTATTTCAAATTTTTCTATTTAAATAGACCTTTTTAAAATTTATTTTTCTTCCAGTTTTATCAGATATAACTGACATGCAGTACTATATAAATTTTAGGTGTACAGCATAATGATTTGACTTACATACATCATGAAATGATTACAAGTTTAGTGAACATCCACCATCTCATATAGATACAAAATAAAAGAAAAAGAAAATTTTCCTTGTGATATGAACTCTTAGGATTTAATCTCAACAAGTTTCATGTATAACATACAGTAGTGTTAATTATATTAATCATGTTGTACATTACACCCCTAGTACTTATTTATAACTAGAAATTTGTGCTTTTTGACCAGCTTCATCCAGCTCCTCCTCCTCTCAACCCTGAAATAGGCTCTTTTATTAAAAGATCATCAATATACAATCAAAGAAGCATAGAAAGATTTACACATTTAAAATAAACCTAGATTATGGCTAATCTAAATTTCTTCTAATTTTCTTTCATGACGCAAAACAATTCCAGCCAAATATCTGTGTCTGAAGAACAGTATAGCTGTAATTTCCCCATTTTTTATTCTTTCTAAAAAGGATACCTTCATCCTAGCTGCTTCTTTTTTTGTTTTCCTGAAGCTATTAAAGTCATAGGAAGTAGCAATTTTTTTGTAAATAAAGCAGGTAAATCTAGAGACTGACTGACCACAATAGCCTTTGAGTGGAAGATGCCATTTTGAAGATATCTACATGAGCTTTCCGAAATAAAACTTTCTGAAGTAGAAGCATGTAATGATTTAATGATTTTCTCTGGGTCAGGTTCTGCAAGGATTTCCTTTTGATCAAGATCAAGGATTTGATCAAGGATCAAATCCTTGATCAAATCAAATCCTTCCACTTATGACATTTGATCAAGATCAAATCCTTCCACTTATGACATTTCTTTCACTTATTACTTTTTTGTTTGTAAAATATAAACACCTCTAAGAAGACTTATGGTAATAATAGATTTTTTTAGATCACCTACTGAAAAGTTTTCAAAAGTAAAGATAACGAAAGTACAGAGTACTCTTAAAAAGGAGACTACAGCACTGAGGCAAGGAGAGAAGGAAGACTGAGGAGTATGGAGGATAAACTTAGCATTCTTATGTTTTTCTACCTCCTCTTTTTTGTTCATTTGTTCCTTCATTGCTTCATTACTTCCTTCCCTCCACTCCTCCTTCCTTCAAGATAGTATTTATTTTTCACTGTGCTAGGGTGATAAGAGTACAATGGTGAATATAGTCCTTGCCTTCATGAAATTTACTATTTGGTGAGGGGGATACAGATATTAATCCAAAAGTTAATAATACTAATAAACACATAATTAAAAACTGGATAAGTGTCTTGAAAGAGTGATTTTATCAGAGTCTGTAATGGTGGTTTATCAGTTAGGGTTACATTTAACTGAGAGTAAGAGAAATCCAAACATAGTAAATTGAACAAGATAAATGCTCTCTCTCATATAAAAGCCAGAAGAAGGCCATCAGGACTGATAAGGTGGCTTTGCCCCACAGTGTCCTTAGAGACTCAGACTTCTGTCAGCTCAGTACTCTGTCCTCCCTAGCTAGGGTAATGCTCTCATTCTTATGTTCTAAGATGGTGGTCATCATATCTGGTCTCTGGGCAGCAGAATAAAAGAGGGAAAGGAAAAAGAAACGAATAATATATTTCATGTCACTGGAGCTATCTGTTTTAGTTCTGTTACTTGAACTAGGAGCTGAGTGATGTAGGAATAGAATTTAATTTGTGTAAGAAGTGAGGAAAGAACATTTCAGGCAAAAGGAAGAGCAAGTACAAAGGCCCTGTGTCAGGATGAAGCATACTGAGTAGAAGGGCCTTTGTTTCTACTTTAGTGCATCTTCTTTTTTTTTTAACTTTTTTTTTTTTTCATGCAAAAGAGACTTTTATCCTGAAACATATTTCAATCCACTTTTGCGATGATCTCTGGGTACATCAGGGAGGGGAGTAGGAATCAACATGAAAAGCCTTTAGTGATTCTGCAATATTTTCCTCTGTAGTACCAATCTTCTGAAGCAATAGCCTCTTCATCAATCTTCTCATGCTTTGCCCAGGTGACTATGCACGAGACCAGTTGACAACCTAGTGTCCTTTCTCCTTCAGCATCTCTAAAAATTTACTTCAGTTACAGAAGAGATAATATAAAATTACATTTTGTTTTTTTTTCGGTACGCGGGCCTCTCACTGTTGTGGTCTCTCCCGTGGCGGAGCACAGGCTCCAGACGCGCAGGCTCAGCGGCCATGGCTCACGGGC
>NW_006779610.1:0-262 GCF_000442215.2 Lipotes vexillifer
GCAACTAAGCCCGTGCACCACAACTACTGAGCCTGCACTCTAGAGCCTGCAAGCCACAACTACGGAGCCCGTGTACTGCAACTACTGAAGCCTGCGCACCTAGAGCCCACGCTCTGCAACAAGAAGCCACCACAATGAGAAGCACACGCACCGCAACGAAGAGTAGCCTGGGCTCACCGCAACTAGAGAAAGCCCGTGCACAGCAACAAAGACTCAACGCAGCCAAAAAAAAAAAAAAAAAAAAAAAAAAAAAAAAAAATTT
>NW_006779612.1:0-49034 GCF_000442215.2 Lipotes vexillifer
TGCCAATAAAATGGACAACCTGGAAGAAATGGACAAATTCTTAGAAAGGTACAATCTCCCAAACCTGAACCAGGAAGAAATAGAAAATATGAACAGACCAATCATAAGTAATGAAATTGAAACTGTGTTTTTAAAAACTCCCAAGAAACAAAAGTCCAGGACCTGATGGCTCCACAGGCGAATTCTATCAAACATTTAGAGAAGAGCTAACACCTATCCTTCTCAAACTCTTCCAAAAAATTGTAGAGGGAGGAAAACTCCCAAACTCATTCTACGAGGCCACCATCACCCTGGTACCAAAACCAGACAAAGATACCACAAAATAAAGAAAATAACAGGCCAACATCGCTGATGAACATAGACACAAAAATCTTCAGCAAAATACTAGCAATTTGAATCCAACAATACATTAAAAAGGATCACACACCATGATCAAGTGGGATTTATCCCAGGGATGCAAGAATTTTTCAATATCCACAAATCAATCAGTGTGATATACCACATTAACAAACTGAAGAATAAAAACCATATGTCATCTAAATAGATGGAGAAAAAGCTTTTGACAAAATTCAGCACCCATTTATGATAAAAACGCTCCAGAAAGTGGGGATAGAGGGAGCATACCTCAACATAATAAAGGCCATATATGATAAACCTACAGCTAACATCATACTCAACAGTGAAAAGATGAAAGTATTTCCTCTAAGATCAGGAATAAGACAAGGATGTCCAGTCTCACCACTTTTATTCAACATAGTTTTGCAAGTCCTAGCCATGGCAATCAGAGATGAAAAAGAAATAAAAGGAATCCAAATTGGAAAAGAAGTTAAACTGTCACTGTTTGCAGATGACATGATACTATACATAGAAAATCCTAAAGATGCTACCAGAAAACTACTAGAGCTCATCAACAAATCTGGTAAAGTTGCAGGTTACAAAATTAATATACAGAAATCTGTTGCATTTCTATACACTAACAAAAAAAGATCATAAAGAAAAATTAAAGTAACAGTCCCATTTACCATCACATCAAAAAGAATAAAATATCTAGGAATAAACCTACCTAAGGAGACAAAAGACCTCTACTCCAAAAACTATAAGACACTGATGATGAAAGAAATCGAAGATGACCCAGATGGAAAGATATACCATGTTCTTGGATTGGAAGAATCAATATTGTCAAAATGACTGTACTACCCAAGGCAATCTACAGATTCAATGCAATCTCTATCAAATTACCAAGGGCATTTTTCACATTACTAGAACAAAAATCTTAAAATTTGTATGGAGACACAAAAGACCTGGAATAGCCAAAGCAATCTTGAGAAAGAAGAACGGAGCTGGAAGAATGAGGAACCCTGACTTCAGACTATACCACAAAGCTATAGTCATCAAAAGAATATGGTAATGGCACAAAAATAGAAATACAGATTAATGGTACAGGATAGAAAGCCCAGAAATAAACCCATGCACCTGTGGTCAATTAATCTACAACAAAGGAGGCAAGACTATGCAATGGTGGATAGACAGTCTTTTCAAAAACGGTGCTGGGAAAACTTGACAGCTACATGTAAAAAAAATGAAATTAGAACATTCCTTAACACCATACACAAAAATAAGCTCAAAATGGATTAAAAACCTAAATGTGATACCAGACACTATAAAACTCTTAGAGGAAAACATAGGCAGAACACTCTCTGACATACAATGCAGCAATATCTTTTTCACTCTGTCTCCCAGGGTAATGGAAATAAAAACAAAAAGAAACAAATGGGACCGAATTAAACTCAAAAGCTTTTGCACAGCAAAAGAAACCATAACAAAACAAAAATACAACCCACAGATTGGGGGAAAATATTTGCAAATGATGTGACTGAAAAGGAATTAGTCTCCAAAATTTATAAAGAGCTCATGTGGCTTAATATCATCAAATAGGCATTTCTCCAAAGAAGATATACAGATGGCCAAAAGGCACATGAAAATATGTTCAACATCACTAATTATTAGAGAAATGCAAATCAAAACTACAATGAGATATCATCTCACACCAGTCAAAATGTTTATCATCAAAAATCCACAAACAATAAATGCTGGAGAGGGTGTGGAGAGAAGGGAACCCTCCTACACTATTGGTGGGAGTGTAAATTGGTACAGCCACTATGGAGAACAGTGTGGAGGTTCCTAAAAAAACTAAAAGTAGAGCTACCATATGACTGTGCAATCCCACTCCTGGACATATACCTGGAGAAAATCATGGTCTGAAATGATACATACACTCCAATGTTCATTGCAGAGCTGTTTACAATAGCCAAGACATGGAAGCAACCTAAATGTCCATCGACAGAATAATGGATAAAGAAGATGTGGCACATATATACAATGAAATATTACTCAGCTATTAAAAAGAATGAAATAATGCCATTTGCAGCAACACGGGTGGACCGAAAAATTGCCATACGAGTGAAGTAAGTTAGACAGAGAAAGAGAAATATTGTATGATACCCCTTATATGCGGAATCTAAACATCAGTACCATTTTTTTTTTTTTAGATTCCATATACATGCGTTAGCATACGGTATTTGTTTTTCTTTTTCTGGCTTACTTCACTCTGTATGACAGACTCTAGGTCCATCCACCTCACCACAAAATTCAATTTCATTTCTTTTTATGGCTGAGTAATATTACATTGTATATATGTGCCACATCTTCTTTATCCATTCACCTGTTGATGGACACTTAGGTTGCTTCCATGTCCTGGCTATTGTAAATAGTGCTGCAGTGAACATTGTGGTACATGTCTCTTTTTGAATTATGGTTTTCTCAGGGTATATGTCCAGGAGTGGGACTGCTGGGTCATATGGTAGTTTTAGTTTTAGTTTTTTAAGGAACCTCCATAATGTTCTCCATAGTGGTTGTATCAATTTACATTCCTACCAACAGTGCAGGAGGGTTTCCTTTTCACCACACCCTTTCCAGCATTTATTGTTTCTAGATATTTTGATAATGGTCATTCTGACCAGTGTGAGGTGATATCTCATTGTAGTTTTGATTTGCATTTCTCTGATAATTAGTGATGTTGAGCATCTTTTCATGTGCCTCTTGGCCATCTGTATGTCTTCTTTGGTGAAATGTCTATTTAGGTCTTCCACCCCTTTTTTAATTGGATTGTTTGTTTTTTTGACATTGAGCTCCATGAGCTGTGTGTATATTTTGGAGATTAATCCTTTGTCCGTTGTTTCATTTGCAAGTATTTTCTCCCATTCTGAAGGTTGTCTTTTCATCTTGTCTATGGTTTCCTTTGCTGTGCAAGGAATCTAAAGAAGAAAAAAAGGTACTGATGAACCTAGTGGCAGGGCAGGAATAAAGCCATAGACATAGAGAATGGACTTGAGGACACTGGGGGGAGGGCGGGGAAAGCTGAGGCAAAGTGAGAGTAGCATCGACACATATACACTACCAAATATAAAACAGTTAGCTAGTGGGAAGTAGCAGCATAGCACAGGGAGATCAGCTCAGTGTTTTTCAATGACCTAGAGGGGTGGGATAGGGAGGGTGGGAGGGTGGCTCAAGAGGAAGGGGATATCGAGATATACGTATGCATATGGCTGATTCACTTTGTTGTACAACAGAAACTAACACAGTATTGTGAAGCAATTATACTCCAATAAAGATCTATTTAAAAAAAGAAAGAAATCAAGAATTAAAAATAAAATGAACTTATTTACAGAAACAGACTCACAGACTTAGAGAACAAACTTATGGTTACTGGGGGGAAGGTGGGGTAAGAGAAAGCTAGGGAGTTTGGGATTGACATGTACACACTGCTATATTAAAATGGATTACCAACAAGGACCTACTGTATAGCACAGGGAACTCTGCTCAATATTATGTACCAACCTAAATGGGAAAATAATTTGGAAAAGAATAGATACATGTATAACTGAATCACTTTGCTGAACACCTGAAACTATCATAACATTGGTAATCAACTATACTCCAATATAAAATAAAAAGTTTTAAAAAGTCCATTCAACACTCTGTGTCTTTTGATTGGAGAAATTTAATCCATTTAGAGTTAATCATTGATAGGTAAGGACTTACTATTGCCATTTTGTTCATTGTTTTGTGGTTTTAAAGTTCCTTTGTTTCTCTCTTGCTGTCTTCCTTTGTGATTTGATGACTTCTTGTAGTGCAATGCTTTGATTCCTTTCTTTTATCTCTTGTGTATCTACTAGAGATTTTTTTCCTTATAGCTACTATTAGGCTTACATAAAACAACTTGTAGTTATAAAAGTCTATTTTAAGCTGGTAACAACTTAATTTCAGTTGCATACAAATCTCTGTACTTTTACTCCCCAACCCACATTTTATGTTATTGATGACATGATTTACATCTTTTTTATAATGTGTATCCATTATCAAATATTCTAACTATAGTTCTCTTTAATGCTTTTACCTTTTAACTTTTATGCTAGAGTTAAAAGTCATTTAAGCACCACTCTTACAGTATTAGAGTATTCTGAATTTGACTATATACTTAGCTTTACCACTTGAGTTTTATACTTTCATATGTATTCATGCTATTAATAGCATCCTCTAATTTCAACTTGAAGAACTCCCTTTAGCATTTCTTGTCAGGCAGGTCTAGTGGTTATAAACTCCCTCAGCTTTATCTCTTCTTCATTTCTGAGGGACATCTTTGCCAGGTATACTGCTCTTGGTTTGCAGGGTTTTTTCTTTTCTTTCAGCACTTTGAATATATATCATCTCACTCTCTCCTGCTCTATAAGGTTTCTGCTGAGAAATCCAGTGATAGATTTATGGGATTTCTCTTGTATATGATGAGTTGCTTTTCTCTTGCTGCTTTCAAAATTCTCTGTCTTTGACTTTTGAGAATTTTATTATTATGTGCCTAGGTTGAATCTTCTTTTGGTTGATCCTGTTTGATGATCTGAGCTTCATAGATCTGGATGTCCACATCCCTCTCATGATTTGAAAGTTTTCAGCAATTATACCTTTATTTTATTTATTTACTTTTAAAATATTTATTTATTTGGCTGCACCAGGTCTTTGTTGCAGCATAGCATGTGGGATCTTCATTGCGGCATGCAGGATCTTCGTTGTGGCATGCAGGATCTTGTAGTTGTGCTGTGCGGAATCTAGTTCCCTCACCAGGGATTGAACCCAGGCCCCCTGCATTGGGAGTACAGAGTCTTAACTACTGTACCACCAGGAAAGTCCCAGCAATTTATCTTTAAATAAACCATCTGCCCTTTTTTCTCTCTCTTGTTCAGAGTCCCATGTGTTTATTGGTTCATTTGATGAAGCCCCATGAATCACATAGGTTTTCTTCAGTCTTTTTTGTTCTTTTTCCCCTTGACTGGAAAATTTCAAGTGGCCTGTATTTGAGTTCATAGATTCTCTCTTCCATTTGATCAGGTCTGCTGTTGAAGCTTTCTACTGCATTTCTCATTTCATACATCATAATCTTCAGCTCCAGAATTCGTTTCATTCTCTTTTTATGATTTTTTGTCCTCTTTGCTGAAGTTCTCATTTTGTTCTTATGTTGTTTTTCTGACTTTGTTGAGTTGTATGTGTTCTCTTGTAGCTTTCTGAGCTTCCTTAAAACAATTATTTTCAATTATTTGTCAGGAAATTTGTAGATCTCCATTTCTTTGGGGTTCATTACTGGGAAATTATGCATTCTTTTGGTAGTGTTATGTTTCCTGGATTTTTTTTTTTTGTATTCCTTGAATTCTTGCATTGCCTTCTTTGCATTTGAAGAAACAGTCAGCTCCTCTGATCTTTACTGACTGACTCTGGGAGAGAAAGACCTTCACCAGTCAGCTTAGCTAGGGACTCTGGGGGTCTCTCAGACCTTTCCTGTGGGTGTGCCCACTCCACTCCTCTTGTTCCCTCTTAGGGGTGGGGGAGTCAATTTTGTATGCACTCTCTCAATCCTGCAAAGCCAGGCAAAGCACTAAGAGTCTCCCATTTATTTTCCCTAGAGTAGTGCCCTGAAGCATTCAAGGTTATGTGCCTTCTCCCAGCCCAGCAGAGTCAAGCCAGCTGAATGCATGTGCTTGTGCATGATCTTCAGAGGCTTACATGTACCTTGTATGGAGGCATGCACAGGGCACTAGCTCCAGGGGGTTTGAGGGATGCATGGAGTTCTGGGGGCACCTGTGGACCAGCTGGGGGAGCCTGCAGGTGATGCATCCTACAAGGTTTGTGTACAGACCTCTTGGTGGATTCCATGAGGTGAGTAGTAGAATCCATGACCCTTTGTTGAGTTCCACACACAAGTTGCTCTGAGTCCCCATCCCTTTTCCCTGCTCCTCGCTGCCTCCTGACTACTCACTCTGCCAATATCCTAAGTGTTATGGGTGGAGTGAAAATAAAGCAGACCTCCAAAGCAGCTAGAAAAGCCAAGCACTCACCTTCCCCCATGGGAGAAATCACAGGCCAAGGGGATCTCTCTTGGCACTGAGCTGTGCCGCCTTTGGGGAGGGGTTACACAGGTAAAGTAAAACTGTTCTTATTTTCTTCAATGAGTTTATTCTTGGATTTTTTCTCCAATGAGGTGCTGGAACCTCTCTATGGACTTCTGCATGCCCACAAAGGTATTCTCATCATTGATTGTTGTCAAAAATCTTTGATTCTGTGGGGGGATGAGAGCTAAAACCCTTATTCCACTATCTTGCTGACATTACTTTCCTGAGCTAGGATTTTAAACCAGGTTTGTCTCAATAAAATGTCATGTTCTTTGCACTCTACAACACCACTTTCTTTGCTAATTATATCCATTTGGAATGTGTGTATGAAAATTAAACCTGCCTTTTCATTTTACAAGATCAGTAGCTTTCAACACAATTGACCCTTCCCTCCTTGAAGTTCTTTCCTACTTTGGTTTCCATTAAGCTACATTTTCCTGGTTTCCCTCCTATTATGTGGCCATTTCCAAGTCTCTTTTTCTAGGTCCCTCGCCTGTACCTGACCTTTCAATGTTGGAATACCCAGGACTCTTCCTGGACACTGGCTTTTCAATTCTACACACTTGCCGTAAGAAACGCCATCCACTCTTGACTTCAACTACCATTGATATGCTGATGACGTCCACCTTTGATTTCCAGCATACACCATTTTCTAAGCTCAATACTATATCTAATTGCATACTCTACATCTGCATATTTCAAGTTCAATACGTTCAAAATTGAATTAATTATCTTTTTTTTCCTCAAACCTGCTCATCTTCTGGGGTTCCCAACCTCAATAAATGGTAATACTATCTATTCAACTGCTCAAGCCATAAGCTTATGAATCAATCTTATTTTCTCCTTTTCCTTCACCCCATATATACAATGAATCAAAAAAGCCCTGTCAATTTTACTTTCTTAAAAAAATATCTTGGGACTTCCCTGGTGGAGCAGTGGTTAAGAATCTGCCTGCCAATGCAGGGGACATGGGCTCAAGCTCTGGTCTGGGAAGATCCCACCTGCTTCGGAGCAACTAAGCCCATGCACCACAACTATAGAGTCTGAGCTCTAGAGCCCACAAGCCACAACTACTGAGCCCGCGTGCCACAACTACTAAGTCCACAGGCCTTGAGCCCATGCTCCATGACAAGAGAATACACCACAATGAGAAGCCCACGCACCACAACGAAGAGTAGCCCTGCTCACCACATCTAGAGAAAGCCCACATGCAGAAATGAAGACCCTATGCAGCCATAAATAAATAAATAAATAAATAAATAAAATTTTTAAAATCTCCAATTAATTTACTTTTCTACATCTCCACAATCATACCTACTAACCACAAAGCTATTAATAATGCTTAATTTTACTGCTCCAATACCTTCTTAACTAGTTTCTGCATAAAACTTTTGTCTCCACTCCAATATTTTCTTCACACAGCAAAGAGTAAAAACTTTTCATGCACATTTGATTATGTCATTACCTTGATTTCCATTGTTCTTTGCAGCCTCCTAATTACTAAAACTAACTTCTTAACATTGCCAGGTCACTGCCTAGTTCTTTCCTATCTCATATCCTACCTTATCCCCCTCACTTTATTCCAGGTATACTGGAATAAAGCAGGCCTTCTTTCATTTCCTTAAACATACCAAGTTTCTCCTGCCTCAGGCATTTGCCCATGTTGGACTATCAAACCAACCCTCTTCACATAGCTTACTCCTGCTCATTCTTTAGATATCTTAACTATAACCTTTGGTTCTGGTCCCTTGAAGACTAGATTATGTCCTCATTACATACATTTCTATAGCATTCAGTGCTCTCACTACTAGTAGTTATTTAATTACATGTAATTATTGAATTACATATTTCATTCTTTCTTCTGCTAAAATATAAACTTCATGAGGGCAGGAATAGTGATAGTGTTGTTAATTGTTGTGTCCTAACTACCTGGTATATTGTAAAACTGCTAGAAAAAAGAACACATATCAATGTACTACAGTCTATTCCACTGACAAATAAAAATAAGTTTCAGATTATTTCTCATTAAAGGTCATTAATATCACTGCTCCCTTATACTAAGGCATAAAATTGAAAGCTATCTGTATTTCAATTGTGTCTATGACTTAGGCCTATACTTCATTCTCTATTGCAATCTTATTATAAAATGTGCCTGAGCTGTTGACTCAAAATTTTTAATTTGTATTATATGCTGCTTGAGAGTCATGCATTATTCATTCAATGTCAAAATATTGCCAGAAGTATTTTTAATTCTTCCTCATTTCTTACTGTGATTTTTAAAAATCCTGTTGGGTCAGGTGGCATTGACTCATCTTGGAAAATATACTCATTTGACTTCACTTACTTTGACTTTCAAATAGGAGTTCCTTACATTACAAAAGAAAAGAAACATTTTCTCTTCTCCTCTCTTGGATACAAAACCAAGACCCAATTAAGAGACTCTATTATAAAGACACAGAAAGGTAAAAAGGAAATATGTGGCAAGTGATACACAATGCAAAAATAATCTAAAGAAAGATGAAGTGGCTATATTAACATTATATAGAGTAGATTTCAGAATAAGAAATATTAGGAATAAAGACAGATATTTCATAATGATAAACAAGTTGATTCTCTAGGAAGACATAGCAATCCTAAATGTGTATGCACCTAACAACAGGGATTGAATGTATATGAAGTAAAAACTGACAGAAATGAAAGGCAAAATTGACAAAACATGATTATAGTTGGGTATTTCAACACACTTTTCTCTGTAACTGACAGAACAAGTAGACAGAACATCAATAAGAGTATGAAATATTTGAAGAGTTAGATCAACCAACATGATTTAATTGGCATTTATAGAAAACTCCACACAACAACAAAATACACAATCTTTTCAACTGTGCATGGGATAGTCACCAAAATAGCCATACTTGGAGCCATAAAACAACTCTCAATAAATTTAAAAGGAGTGAAATCATACAAAGTATGTTCTCTGACCACAGTAGAATAAAATAGGACTCTATAACTATAAGGTATCTCAAAATTACCTAAATATTTGGAATTGAAATCAAATTTGTATATAACACAGGGGTCAAAGAAATCATAAATTAAATTAGAAAATATTTTTAACTGAACGAAAATGAAAATATGCCATACCAAAATTTGTGGGTTATAGCTAAAGCAGTGTTTATGGGTTATTTCTGGTATTGATTATTAGAAAGGAAAGAAGTATTCAAGTAAATAATCTAAGCTTATACCTGAATAACTAGAAATAGAAGATCAAATTCAATCTAAGGTGTGGAAGGATGGAAATAATAAAGAAAGGGAATCAATGACATTAAAAGCAGAAAAACAATAGAGAAAATCAGTGAAACTAAGAGCTAGTTATTTGAAAAAATTCGAAAGCCTTGCTAACGTGGTCAAGAATAAAAGGGAGAAGAAACAAATTATGAATATCAGGAATAAAAGAGGGCTGTCACTACATATCCTACATATATTAAAAGGATAATAAGAAAGTATTATGAACAACTTTATGCCAAGACATTTCACAACTAGATGAAATTCACAAACTGATTGTAAAAAAATCAAATTTTTGAAATTGACTAAAAAATAGAAAATTGGAATAAGTTTATATTCTATAAAGACATTGAATTCATCATTTAAAACACTATAGGACCAGATGGACAAGATGAATTTTGTGAAACATTTAAGGAAGAAGTAATATCAATCTTACACAAACTCTTTCAGAAATTAGAAGAGAGGACACTTCTCAAATAAATTTTAGGCCAGCATTACCCTGATATTAAAACCAGACTAAAATATCACAAGAATAGAAAGCTACAGAGCAACATCCCTTATGAACAAAGATATAAAATTACTCAACAAGATATTAGCAAATTGGATCCAGCAATATCTATCTAAAAATGCATCACAAGTAAGTTGGGTTTATTCTGTGAATGCAAGGTTGCATTAACATTTGAAAATACACTGTTGTTCACCATATCAACAGAATAAGGGAGAAAAACCATATGATCATCCTAATATGCAGAAAAAGCATTTGAAAAAAATCAAGACTAATTGACGATTTTTTAAAAATCTCTTAGCAAAAAGAAATTGAAGGGTACTTAACCTGATAAAGGTCATCTACAAAAATGCCCTAATGTTTTACCCTTAAGATTGAGAACAAGGCAAGGATGTCCACTCTTGCCATCTCTTTTCAACATTGTACTGGGGGTCCTAGCCACTATATAATGAGACCAGTACACGAAATAAAAGTCATAAAGATTGAAAAAGAAAAAAAAAACACTATCTTTATTCACAGGTGACATTTTGTATAATGGAAAATCCTAATGAATCTTCAGAAATGCTATTAAATACACAATTGAGCAAGGTCACAAGATATAAGATCAGCATACAAAAACTGATTGTTTTTTATAAACTAGCAAATAACAATTGAATACTGACATAAAAAAGCAATTACATTTGAAATAGTATCCAAAAATATGAATTGCTTAAAGCTACATTTATCAAAATATGTGAAAACCTGCACATTTAACATTTCAAATTTTGCTGACAGAAATAGAAGAAAAGTTAAATAAAGGGAGCAATACACTATATTCATAGATTGGAGGACTCAGTTGTGTTAAAGTTGTGTCAAATTCTCCTCATTAATTTATAGATTCAACTCAAGCTGATCAATATCCCAACAGGTTTTTAAGAGATATTTATAAGCTGTTACTAAAATTTGTGTGGAAATCTGAAGGATATAAATGCCAGAAAGAATTTTCTAAAATAACAAAGTGGGGGAGGTATGGTCAAAATGGTGGAATAGGAAGATTCTGAGATCATCTCCTCCCATGCGCACACCAAAATTACAACTACTTACAGAGTAGCTATCTATGAGAATGACTTGAACACTAGCAGAAAAGATGTTCCACAACTAAAGATAGAGAGAAGGAAATACAATAAGATGGGTAGGACAGATGCGGTATAGTCAAGGCCCATTCCCATGGTAGGCAACCCACAAATGGGAGAATAATCATAATTGCAGAGGTTTTCCCCAAGGAGCAAGGAGTCTAAGCCCCACATTGGTCTCCCCAGCCTTGGTGTTCTGCACCACGAAAACAAGACCCCAAATATCTGGCTTTGAAAGCAAGCAGAGCTTAAATATGAGAGACCTGGAGGTCTATAGGAAAAAGAGACTCCACTCTTAAAGGTGTGTATAAAAATCTCACATGCTCTGGGTCCTAGCACAGAGGACTAATTTGAAAAGAGCCTGGGTCAGACCCACGTGCTGATCTTGGAGAGTTTCCTGGAGAGGCAGGAGGCAACTGGAGCTCATCCTGGGGACATAGACACTGGTGGCAGCCATTTTGGGGAGCTCACCCTACCACAAGGACACTGGTGCTGACAATTGCCATTTTGGAGTCCCCCCTCTAGCCTATTAGTCCTGGGAGCTTATCTGGTCACTAGCCGGTGACACCATTATTTGGGACTCCCTAAGACAAGCAGCCAGTGATGTGGGGACAGGAACCCACCCACCATTGGGCAGGCACCAACCCTGGACACTATCAGCCCCACACCCAGGCAGCCTGGGACCCAGCACTGCCCACCAGCAGGCTGGCACAAGACCTGGTGACCCCAGGTGGCACAGCCAGATGCTCTGGGACAAGGCCCCATTCACCAGTGGGCCAGTACCAGACCCAGGTCCCTGAGGGCCCCACAGCTAGCCACCCCAGAACCTGGCCATGCCTACCAGGAAGGCTGTAACAAGCCCAGACACCTTCAAGCCCTGCAACCAACCATGATGGGAACTGGACCTGCCTACCATTGGGGCAGCCACTGCATGAGGGAGGTCCTGGCAGCCAACTGGGCCAGGGGCCAGCCTCACCTACTAGCATTACCACAGTAGCTGGCTCCTCCACCAGAAGGGTGTGTGCAGCCCAAATAGGGGTGCTCCTAAAGCATATAACTCTGGTGACCAGAGGGAAGCATGCTGCTTAGGCCCATAGAATGTCTTCCACATAAGGCCATTTTTAAAGATTGGGAAGTGTAACTGACCTACCTAATCCATAGAAATAAGCACAGAGAATGAGGAAAAAGAGGAATATGTTCGAAATTAAGGAACAAGACAAACCCTCAGAAAAAGAACTACACAAAAGAGAGATAAGGAATTTACCCAATAAAGAGTTCAAGGTAATGATTATAAGGATGCTCAAAGAACTCGGGAGAAGAATGGATGAACACAGTGAAAATTTTAACAAAAAGTTACAAAATATAAAAAAAGAACCAAACAGAGCCAAAGAATACAATAACTGAAATAAAAAATACACTGGAAGGAATCAACAGTAGATTACATGATACAGAGGAATTGATCAGTGAACTGGAAGATGGAGTAGTGGAATTACCCAAGCTGAATAGAAAAAAGAAAAAGAAAAAAGAATTTTTCAAAACTGAGGATAGTTTTTTAAAAAATGAGGACAGTTTAAGAGACCTTTGGGATAACACCAAATGTACTAACGTTCACATTATAGGAGTCCCAAAGGACAAGTAAGAGAGAAAGGGGCAGAGAACTTATTTGAAGAAATAATAGCTGAAAACTTCACTAACCTTGGAAAGGAAACAAACATCCATGTCCAGGAAGCAAGGAGAGTCCCAAACAGGATTAACCCAAAGAGCACGATGCTGAGACACATTGTAATTAAAATGGCAAAAATTAAAGATAAAGTGGGAATACAAAAAGCAGTAAGAGAAAAGCAACTATTTATGTACAAAGGAACTCCCATAAGACTCTGAGCAGACTTTTCAGTGGAAACCTCACAGGCCAGAAGGGAGTGGCACTATATATTCAAAATGATGAAAGGGAAAAAATATATAATTAAGAATACTCTACCCACCAAAGCTAGCATTCAGGTTTGAAGGAGAGATACAGACAAGCAAAAGCTAAAAGAGTTCAGCACAACCAAACCAGCTTTATAAGAAATGTTAAAGCCTGCATCAAAAAGAATAAAATACCTAGGAATAAACCTACCTAAGGAGACAGAGACAAAAGACCTGTACTCCAGAAACCATAAGGTGCTGATGAAAGAAATCAAAGATGACCTAAAGAGATGGAAATATATACCATGTTCTTGGACTGGAAGAATCAACATTGTCAAAATGACTATACTACCCAAGGCAATCTACAGATTCAATGCAATCCTTATCAAATTACCAATGGCATTTTTCACAGAATTAGAACAAAAAATTTTTAAATTTGTATGCAAAAACAAAAGACCCCAAATAGTCAAAGCAATCCTGAGGGAGGGAAAAAACCCACAGAGCTGGAGGAATCAGGCTCCCTGACTTCAGACAATACTACAAAGCTACAGTCATCAAAACAGTATGGTACTGGCACAAAAACAGAAATATAGATCAATGGAACAGGATAGAAAGCCCAGAAATAAACCCACGCACTTATGGTCAATTAATCTATGATAAAAGAAACAAGAAGATACACTGGAGAAAAGACAATCACTTCAATAAGTGGTGCTTGGATAACTGGACAGCTACATGTAAAAGAATGAAATTAGAACATTCTCTAACACCATACAGAAAAATAAACTCAAAATGGACTACAGACCTAAATGTAAGACTGGATATTATAAAACTCTTAGAGCAAAACATAGGCAGAATACTCTTTGACATAAATCACAGCAATATCTCTTTGGATCCACCTCCTAGAGTAATGAAAATGAAAACAAAAATAAACAAATAGGACCTAATTAAACTTAGAAGCTTTTGCACAGCAAAGTAAACCGTAAACAAAACAAGAAGAAACCCACAGAATGGGAGAAAATATTTGCAAATGAGGCAACCAACGAGGGGTTAATCTTCAAAATATACAAACAGCTTATGCAGTTCAATATAAAAAATACCAAACACCCAATCAAAAAAATGGGCAGAAGATTTAAATAGACCTTTCTCCAAAGAAGACATACAGATGGCCAAAAAGCACATGAAAAATGCTCAACATTGCTAATTATTATAGAAATGCAAATCAAAGCTCCAGCCACCACACACTGGTCAGAATGGCCATCATCAAAAAGTATGCAAATAATAAAAGCTTGAGAGGGTGTGGAGAAAAGGAAGCCCTCCTGCCGCGGTCCAGCCTCGGCAGTGCAGGGAAAACCCGAAGGGAGGACAGAGTCGGCGATTAAGGAAGATCCACACACACCCGAGTCAGATGAGATGCTTGCCTCTCTTTATTGCGACGCAAAAAGCCTTTTTTATATTTTTTTCTTTTTTCTTATCACACCATTGATTTTTCAACAAATTCTCATGGTTATATTAATGATTATCTAATCATATGACACAATATTGTGAATGCTTTCTTTTGGCAGAACTTCTGTCCTTTGTTTCAAGTCTTGTGGTTACAGTGAGCTGATACAATCTTAAAACACACAGACTGTTCCGTCTTTGAGCATTCAAAGGGCCTAACTATTTTCCTGGTATAGTTCTAGATTCTTATCTAATAAAAAATTATCACTAATTCACACAAAACTTTCTATTTTCTAGCAAGGCATAAGCAATTTCTATCAAGTAACTTCTATTATGCATAAATCTTAGGTTGCTTAGGAGGACATTCAACTTTTATATATATGTTGCTTTCATGCAAAACATACTGGCAAAATATAAGTTGCCCTTTCCAAGCATTAATATCCACACCCGGTTTATAAGACATTTTATATTATGCATAATATATCATCATGGAATATCTTCGTGCCATAATGTTTCCTGGTATTAAGCAATTATTATACCAATACCATTTTGTACCAAATTTATCCCAGACTCCTCAAGGAGGCCATAAATCATTCATCTTCTCTTTTAATGTGGGCTGTTTCAATCTAAACATTCCCATGCTTGATCCTCTTTCCCATCGTGGAGGACGGGGAGTAGGTAATGGTGGGGGAGTTAAGGGGCTTTTTTGTCCCCCTGATGCTTCATCCCAAGGGGTTTTACTAAATTTCCATCGGGAATTACCATCTCCCAGGGACTCTACATGCCTTCCCCTAGGTTTTAATCCTCCGTCACCACATGCGAACAAACAAAGAAGTACACAGATCAAATAAATGTCAAACCCTTTAGTAATATCCATTATAATCCTATAAAGGCTGAGCTTTATCCGTAGACAACAGCTGTGCTGGTTCCCTTGGCTGTGCTCAAGGGATACTTGTCACATCCGGATGGCTCTCAGCACCCTCCTACACTGTTGGTGGGAATGTAAATTGGTACAACCACTATAGAGAATAGTATGGAGGTTCCTTAAAAAACTAAAAATAGAACCATATGATCCAGCAATCCCACTCTTGGGCATATATTTGGAGAAAACCATAATTCAAAAAGATACATGGGGCTTCCCTGGTGGTGCAGTGGTTGAGAGTCCGCCTGCCGATGCAGGGGACACAGGTTCATGCCCCGATCTGGGAAGATCCCACATGCCGTGGCGTGGCTGGGCCCGTGAGCCATGGCCGCTGAGCCTGCGCATCCGTAGCCTGTGCTCCGCAATAGGAGAGGCCACAACAGTGAGAGGCCCACATACTGCAAAAAACAAAAAAATGATACATGTACCCCAATGTTCATAGCAGCACTATTTATGATAGCCAAGACATGGAAGCAACCTAAATGTCCATCGACAGAGGAGTGGATAAAGAAGATGTGTTACATATATATCATTACTCAGCCATAAAAAGTAACAAAATAATGCCATTTGCAGCAACATGGATGGACCTAGAGATTACCATACTAAGTAAAGTAAGTCAGACAAAGACAAATATCATATGATATCACGTGTGGATCTAAAAAATGATACAAATGAACTTATTTACAAAACAGATACAGACTCACTGACTTTGAAAACAAACTTAGGGTTACCAAAGGTGAAACATCAGGGGCAGGGATAAATTAGGAGTTTGGGATTAACAGATACACGTTACTATATATAAAATAGATAATTAACAAGGACCTACTGTATAGCACAGGGAACTCTACTCAATATTCTGTAATAACATATATGGGAAAAGAATCTGAAAAAGAATGGATATATGTATATGTATAAGTGAATCACTTTACTGTACACCGGAAACTAACACAACATTGTATATCAACTATACTTCAATATAAAATAAAAATTAAATTTTAAAAAATGTTAAAGGAACTTCTCTTAACATAAAAGTCCACAACTAGAAATATGAAAATTATAGGAGGAAAGTTCTTATTAGGCAACTGTACAGTAAAGGTAGTAGGTCAATTACTTATAAAGCTAGTAGGAACGTTAAAAGAGAAAAGTAGGAAAATAATCTATATCCACAATAAGTAGTTAAGGGATACACAAAACAAAAAGATGCAAAATAAGATGTTAAAATCATTAAGCATGGGAAGGGAGTAAAAATGCAGAATTGTTAGAATGTGTTTGAACTTAAGAAATTTTTACAAAACTAGAACAAATAACTCTAAAATTTGTATGGGGACACAAAATACCCCAAATAGCCAAAATAACCTTGAGAAAGAATAACAAACCTTGAGGTATCACACTCCCTTATTTCAAACTATACTATAAAGCTACAGTAATCAAAACAGTATGGTACTGGCACAAAAACAGACACACAGATCCATGAAACAGAATAGAGAGGCCAGAAATAAATCCATGCACATATGACCAAATGATCTATGACAGAGAAGGAAAGAATATACAATGGGGGAAATAGCCTCTTCGATAAATGGATTTTGGGAAAACTGGGAAGCTACACGCAAAAGAATCTAACTGGATTACTTGCAACGTGCAGAAGTAAATTCAAAATGGATTAAAGACTTAAATATAAGACCTGAAACCATAAATCTCCTAGAAGAAAACATAGGTAGTATACTCTTTGGATTGGCATTGTAATATATATTTTTTTGAATACATCTCTTCAGGTTAGGGAAATAAAAGCAAAAATGAACAAATGGGACTACATCAAACTAAAAAGCTTTTGCACAGTGAAGGAAACTATAAACAAAATGAAAAATCCACCTACTAGATGGGAAAAGATGTTTTCAAACAATACATCTGATAAAGAGTTATATTTATATTTTGGATAAAATATAAAAAGAACTCATAAAACTAAATATCAAAAAAACAAAGAACCCAATTTAAAAATGGGCAGAGGACCTGAGTAGACATTTTCCCAAAGAAAACATACACGTGGCCAACAGGAACATGAAAAGATGTTCAACATCACTAATTATTAGAGAAATGCAAATGAAAATCACAGTGATATCACCTCACACCTGTCAGAATGGCTATTATCAAAAAGACAACAGGGCTTCCCTGGTGGCGCAGTGGTTAGAAATCCACCTGCCAATGCAGGGGACATGGGTTTGAGCCCTGGTCCAGGAAGATCCCACATGCCATGGAGCGGCTAAGCCCATGCACCACAACTACTGAGCCCGCACACCTAGAGCCCAAGCTCCGCAACAACAGAAGCCACTGCAATGAGAAGCCTGAACATGGCAAAGAAGAGTAGCCCCTACTCACTGCAACTAGAGAAAGCCCGCGCATAGCAAGGAAGACCCAACACAGACAAAAATAAATAAATTAATTAATTAATTAATTAATTAAATAAAAAGACAACAAATAAATGTTGGTGAGGATGTGGAAAAGAGGGAACCCTCATGCACTTTTGATGGGAATGTAAATTGATTCAACCTCTATGGGAAATAGTATGGAGGTTTCTCAAAAAACTAAAAATAGAACTACCACATAATCCAGAAATTCCATTCCTGGGTATATATCCAAAGAAAACAAAAGCACTAATTTGAAAAAAAGACACCCCAACATTAATAGAAGCACTATTTACAAAAGCCAAGATATGAAAGCCACCTAAGTGTCCACTGATAGATGAATGGATAAAGAAGATGTGGTGTGTATACACACACACACACACACACACACACACACACACACACACACACATACACACAAAATGGAATATTACTCAGCCATTAAAAAGAATGAAATAATGCCATTTGCAGCCACATGTATGGACCTAGAGATTGTCATACTGAGTGAAGTAAGTCAGAAAGAGAAAGAGAAATATCATGATATCCCTTATATGTGGAATCTAAAAAGAAATGATACAAATGAACTTCTTATTTACAAAACAGAAACAGACTCACAGACTTAGAGAGCGAACTTATGGTTACCAGGGAGGAAGGGTGGGGGAAGGTATAGTTAGGCAGTTTGGGATCGACATGTACACACTGCCATATTTAAAATGGATAACCAACAAGGACCTACTGTGTAGCACGGGAACTCTGCTCAATGTTATGTGACAGCCTGGATGGGAGGGGAGTTTGGGGGAGAATGTATACATGTATATGTATGGCCGAGTCTCTTTGCTGTGCACCTGAAACTATCACAACATTGTTAATTGGCTATATTCCAATATAGAATAAAAAGTAAAAAAAAAAAAAAAACCACCAATTCGAAAAGATACGTACACCCCAACATTCATAGAAGCACTATTTGCAACAGCCAAGATATGGAAGCCATGTAAGTGTCCATTGATAGATAAATGGATGTATATAAACTGGAATATTACTCAGCCATAAGAGAGAATGAAATCTTGCCATTTTCAACAACATGGATGGGCCTAGAGGGTATTGCACTGTGTGGAATAAGTCAGACAGGAAAAGAAAAATACTGTATGATTTCATTTATATGTGGAATCTAAAATTCAAAACAAATGAACAAATGTAACAAAACAGAAACAGACTCATATATATAGAGAAAAAAAACTGTTGGTTTTCAGAGGGGAGGGGGGAGGGGGATGAGTGAAATAGGTTAAGGAAATTAAAAGGTATAAACTTAAAATTATAAAATAAGTCATGAGATGTACAGTATAGGGAATATTGTCAGTAATATTGAAATAACTGTATAGTGACAGAGATAACTAGAATTAGTGTGATGATTATTTTGCAATGTATAAAAATATCTAATCTCTATGTTGAACACCTGAAACTAATATAATATTGTAATTAAATTAAGCTCATAAAAGTGAAATAAAGTGGGAGTACTTACAGTACCTGCTTTCAACACTTACTATAAAGATGCAGAAATCAAGATAATTTGGTGTTCGCAAAAGGATAGTAATGTAGGTCAATAGAACAGAATAGAACATCCTGAAATAGATCCACATAGTTATGGTCAATTTATTTTTGATAAAGGTGCCAAGACAATTAAAGGGAGAAAAAGATAATCTTTATAGCAAGTGATGCTGAAACAACTGGATATCCATACGAAAAGAAAGAAAGAAAGAAAGAAAGAAAGAAAGAAAGAAAGAAAGAAAGAAAGAAAGAAAGAAAGAAAGGAAGAAAGAAAGAAAGAAAGAAAGAATTCAAATGCAAACTACAGTGACAGAAAGCAGATGGGCCTGAGGGTTGAGGGGGAGAGGCTTGAGAATACTTTTGTGGGTGATGGAAATATTCAACGTTTTGATATTGATGGTAGTTACATGATTATATACATTTGTCAAAACTCAAAAAATGACAATGGGTACATTTACTGTATATAATTATATCTCAGTGATTCAAAGTGATTAAAAACATTACAAAAAAGAACAAAGCAGAAATATTTAGTATTTAAAAAGAGTTCACTATCTGGGGTAAATAAAGAAATAAAGAGTACAATATCTGGGATAAATAGGAGAATGGATTAAGAAATTATAGAAGCAGATTGAAGAAATTTTTCAATCAAAAGGAAAATATAAAAGAAAACCTTGGGGATATGTATGTGTAATAGAAGTAGAGGTGCTAACATGTGGGTAATGGGAGTCTAAGAAATGGAGAAAAAACTAAAATAGAGAAGAGGAAAATTTTAAGGAATAATGTAGATAAATTTTCCAGAATTAGAGACAAACAACTTCTTATTGGCAGTACTCTTAAGGAGAATAAGGGAAAACCCACACCTAGCCATAGTGAAATTTCAGAATTTCTCGAGGAGAAAATTCTGAGAGCTTATAAAGAGAAAGAGCAAATGGCCTAACAGTGGCATAATTAATATATTTATCACCTGAAGTAGATAATTTTTTAATGCTCTCTTCCTTCATATGAAAAATATATTTTCAATAATATGTAACAATATGCAAAAATCATTATCTTTTTTATTTCTTCTTTAGTTTTTAAATGACAATTAATTTTAAAATGATAAATTTCAATTTTAAGCACATTAATCCAACTCAGTAAAATATTTCATGTGTGAACTAAAACTCTCACTTATGAAACAAAAATGTTCTATCTCACAGTTCATACTGTTACAGTGTTTTGAATTTAAAAACACATAAAAACTCCAAGTGCTCAAACAAAATGATAGAACTGAAGTAACTCAAAGTTCTTTTTCTCTTAATCTTTACAACTGTACTACCATTATTTCAAGTCCACCATTTAAATACAGGAATACACTGTGTGTGGTAAAAGAGGGGTTGTTGACATGAACTATACCTGCAGCAAGCTTGAATGAATAGAAATCATTATGGACTAACTCCCCAAATGAATGTGTATAGTTGAGTCTGCATGTGTCAGGGGTCAACTGCATAATTAAGATTTCTCTAAATTAACTTCCATTTAGAATTAAAGGGTAAGTGATCCAAATTTGCTAATTTGAAGGTTACATATAAATTGTTAAAAGTAATTCTTACAATAATAGCATCAAATGTTTAGAATTTAGCCCAATTAAATACTTTTTATCAGTAAGAGGATGAAAAAAAAGAATATGAGGCAAATATTAAGAAAAGGAAAATGGTGTGCTTACATTAATTTCAGATAAAATAGATTTTAACACAAAAATATTAGATATAGAAAGGATCATCACTGAATGGTAAATGTTTACATTTTAAATATCTTTATAGCCTCAAAACTGTGAAGCAAAAACTGATAGAATACAGGGAAACGTTGACAAATCTACCACATAGAGGTAGATTTCAACACTTTTCTTTCAATTAGTGTTAGGTCAAGGAGACAAAAATGATTCAGAAGAATATAGAAGATATCAACATCAAAATTAAGAAGTTTGACTTAAACTTACCAATAGTGACCCAAGGAAATATAAAATTTTGTATAGTCCTAGAATCATGAAATAAAGCAGTATTTAAAAATATTGCTCCAATAAAACACCTGGTCCAGATTGATTTACAGGCAAGTTTGACTAAATTTCAAGAAGATCCACTAACTTTAATCAAACTTTCTCAAGCAATAGAAAAAAGAGATACTTCTTAATTTATTCTTTGAAGACAGCATAATCATGATACCAAGATCAGATAAAGACACTCTGTAAAAGACATAATGTAAAAGCATTATGTGACATGTCCATTTCATTTATAAAAAGATATGTTAAATCCTACATGGAACATTAACAATTGAATCAAATGGTTGGTTTTACATTAGAGATGCAAGAGTGGTTTAATATTTTAAAATGTATAGGGAATCCCCTGGCAGTCCAGTGGTTAGGACTCCGTGCTTTCACTGCCAAGGGCCCAGGTTCAGTTCCTGCTTGGGAAACTAAGATCCTGCAAGCCGTGTGGCATGGCCAAAAAAAGAAATTTGGGAATAAAAAGTGACATTTGAAAAAAAAATGTATAAAAGTAATTCATTATATTAACAGATTAAAAGAGAAAACTAAATGATAATAGAAATTTATTATAGACAAAGCCTCTGGTAAAATTCTGACTCTGGGAAGAAATGCAGTCTATTTTCCAGTAGATAGGAACAAGGAAGAATGTAGTCCTGATGTTTGCCAGCAGCCATCCTATGACTTTAAAAGGAGCCAGGCTTGTGATGAATCTGACGCCATGGATGGCAGAGTTTAAGGGAGAGATTTGAACAGGAGCCATATCAGCATATGTATGGTATTTAACACTATAAGATTGGTTGAGGGAGGGGAGTAAGTATAGCTAGAGAAGAGATCTAAGGATGGAGCCCTAGTGCTTGGAAGTTAGTCTTATGGGAGTCACCTGAGATTTACCTTAGTGGACCAGAGGAACAAAATAACTGAATTCAGTGATCCTAATAAAAGAGCAAATTCTGGGCTCTCTAAGAGTCAGAACTTGATAACCAAAGGGTCTATAAAAGCCTAAAGAAACAGGCTCAGGTATGCTGGTGTGGCCTCCCTTGGATTTCTCCTATTTCTGAGAGAGAGTAGGCCAAGATTTCCCCCAGTTGAGGAAAATGTCTGTCACCTGGCTTCAGAGGGGAAACTTGGGTAAGTCTGAGTATGAGGGTAACCTAGACCATATCATTTTAAGGTTTAATTTTTAGTATCACCTACATAGGGTTAGGGATGAAAGAATAAATAGGTATAAGAAAATTATCATTGAGTATAGCCAGAAGGATTGATTGAAAGTACATTAAAGAAAAAAGACTGAACTGCAAGTTTTTATCATATGTGTTTCCAAAATTAACTGCCCTATAGTTATCTTATGTAAAGTAGTAGCCAGAGGACAAAGATGAATTAGAACAGTTCCACAGGGAAACATAGGGACCCTGATATATATTTCTTTTTAATTAGACACCACAAGGGTTAATTATATGAGGTCAATAGAACAACTGCTCCAGATTATCTCTCTGATATGTGCAAAAGTGGCGAGTTGCAATAGTAGATGTACTTTCCCAGCAACAAAAATACTAAGCCCTACACTTTAAGTAGAACACCAAAGAACTGGAATTGGTTCAGAGGATAAAGAGGGTGGTAGGAAGCCAAATAAGTGCAGGAATTTTTAGCTTGAAAAAGAAATGATTCTAGGATGGCAGGATCAATGTCTACAAATATTCAAAAACTTGACATGTAAAAGATGAAAGAGAATTGATTTGTGTAGCTCTAGTGGGAAAAGGAGCCAGCTCTTGAAGTTGTAGAGTTGCTGATTTAGAATCAACATAAGCTACAGTTCTAGCTGCCCAACAATTGAACCGTCTGCTTCACGAAATAATGAGTCCTCTGTTCAAATCAATGTTTAATAAGTGATAGAATGATTCTTATTTGGGATACTGGTGAGAATATTATAGCATTGAGAGGCTGTTGGGTGAAAGAAACTTTAATATCTAATTTAAGCTTATTTTACTTTATGAAAAAATGCTTTCATCCTATTGGATTCAACATTGCATGTTATCAGTGGAATTGGTATTCCTTTGAAGATTTATATGATCTTCATTTTTTCTTTCTCAAGTTTTTGACAAAACCATTGAATAGTACTACACTATGGCTTTTCATGCAGACAGCAATCTATGAATGAAAACACTTTGGACACAGTTGCACATAATATGTATGCAAAATATTTAATGAATGAATTTGCTATGAATATCCTAATAACATTCAGGCTACATTTCATCATCTTATTCACAAGAATAGTATCCAGACACCTTTAATATACCTATTAAGCCTATTAATGGAAATGAAAATAATAATAATAAAAATGGCTGAGATTTATTGATCACCTACTATGTGCTAAGCAATCTTTAAAGCCTCTTGCATATATTATTTTGACACAATCCTTTGAAGTAAGTACTACTGTTATCTCCATTTTAAAAATGAGGAAACAGAAGCATGGAGAATTTTTGCATCTTGCTCAAACACAGCTACTAAATTGCAGAGCCAGGATTCAAATACAGGAAGCCCCACTCCAAAGCCCCTGTTCCTAACCACTTCACTATAGTTCAGTATGACTTGATTCCAGATAGTTACATGAAATTACTCCACTCTTTCAAATTAGATAAAAGATAATTTTGTAAGTAATATGTAAATATCTTTTCATTATCAAAGTAAAACATTACTAATAAAGCTAAAATTTTGCTTGAACAGCCCCCAAACCCAGTATCCTACCCAAATGTAGCCAATGCTATGTGTTGTATAATATTTGAAATATTTAAAACTTTTTAATACATATATACAAATATATGTATACACACACACTGTTTTTTTAATAAGGTATCAACATAGAAATAGAAGTATCTGCAACTTGCTTTTTTAATTACAGTACCCAGAGATATTCTGCATTCTTTTTTTAACTATTGCATAATATTCCATGATTTGGAAATATTTTAAATTTAGCCAGTCTCCTGTTGATGTACATCTGGGTTGTTTCAAATTTTTTGCTGTTACAAATAAGGTTGTGGGAGTACCCTTGCCATGTCTGCTTTTGTTTTTGTGCAAATGTTACTCTAGGGTAGATACAAAGAAGTGGTATTGTTTGGTCATTGAGGATGTGCATTTTAATTTTAATACACACTGCTAACTTGTCATCCAAAACGGCTGAATAAACTGATACTCCCTGTAGGAGTGGTAGGAACTTTAGAGAAAAGAATAGCTCCACTTCATCTAGAATGTATTAAAGACATGTGTATAGATGAGATCAAATAGAGAGAGTGTAAACTATAGGATCTGGTGATACCCAAAGTTACATCTCCAGTGTGACTTCTCAGCTGAACACCTGACTCATATCTAATTATCTGCTTGATATCTCCATTTCTACATATAATAGGATTTTCAACACTAATGTATCAGAAGCAGAACTCCTGATCTGGCACTTTCCTTCTCCTAATCAAAACCTGTTTCTCTGGCTTCCCTACCTTACTAACTATACCACCACGCACCCAAATGCTCCAGCCAAAACCTAGGTTGTTAGCTAATCTTGTTTCATCTATACCCCCTGATTCTGAAACAAGATCAAGATGTATCATTTCATTCATAAATATTTCACTATATATCTCAAAAAGATAAGGACTCATTTTTAAACATAATCACAATACCACATTAAAGATAACAATTATTCCTTAGTGGCATCAAAAGATACTATCACATCTAAACATAATTCTTGGGCAGAAGACCTAAATAGACATTTCTCTAAAGAAGACATACAGATGGCCAATAAGCACATGAAAAGATGCTCATCATAGCTAATTATTAGAGAAATGCAAATCAAAACTACAATGAGGTACCAGCTCACACCAGTCAGAATGGCCATCATTAAAAAGTCTACAACACAAAAATAAACTCAAAATGGATTAAAGACCTAAATGTGAGGCCATATACTATAAAACTCTTAGAGGAAAGCATAGGCAGAACACTCTGTGACATAAATCACAGCAAGATTTTTTTTGACCCACCTCCTAGAGTAATGAAAATGAAAACAAAAATAAACAAATGGGACCTAATGAAACTTCAAAGCTTTTGCACAGCAAAGGAAACCATAAACAAGACAAAAAGACAACCCTCAGAATGGGAGAAAATATTTGCAAATGAATCAATGGACAAAGGATTAATCTCCAAATTATAGAAACAGCTCATGCAGCTCAATATCAAAAAAACAAACAACCCAATCAAAATATGGGCAGACCTAAATAGACATTTTTCCAAAGAAGACATACAGATGGCCAAGAGGCACATGAAAAGATGCTCAACATCACTAATTATTAGAGAAATGCAAATAAAAACTACAATGAGGTATCACCTCACACCAGTCAGAATGGCCATCATCAAAAAATCTACAAACAGTAAATGCTGGAGGGGGTGTGGAGAAAAGGGAACCCTCATGCACTGTTGGTAGGAATGTAAATTGATACAGCCACTATGGAAAACAGTATGGAGGTTCCTTAGAAAACTAAAAATAGAACTACTATATGACCCAGCAATCCCACTACTGGGCATATACCCTGAGAAAACCATAATTCAAAAAGAAACATGCACCCCAGTGTTCATTGCAGCACTATTTACAATAGTCAGGTCATGGAAGCAACCTAAATGCCAATCAACAGACAAATGGATAAAGAAGATGTGGTACATGCATACAATGGAATATTACTCAGCCATAAAAAGGAGTGAAATTGGGTCATTTTTAGAGATGTGGATGGACCTAGAGTCTGTCATACAGAGTGAAGTAAGTCAGAAAGAGAAAAACAAATATCGTATATTAACACATATATGTGGAATCTAAAAAAATGGTACAGATGAACCTGTTCACAAGGCAGAAATAGAGACACAGACATAGGGAACAAATATATAGACACCAAGGGGGGAAGGGGGACTGGGTTGAATTGGGAGATTGGGATTGGCATATATACACTAATACGTATAAAATAGATAACTGCTGTATAGCACAGAGAACTCCACTTCGCTGTACAGTAGAAACTAATGCAACTTTGTAAAACAACTATACTCCAATTTTTTTTAAAAAGAGGTTAAAATAAAAGTCTACAAATAACAAGTGCTGGATGGGATGAGGAAAAAAGGAAACTCTCCTACACTGTTGGTGGGAATGTAAATTGGTGCAGCCATTACGGAAAACAGTATGGAGATTCCTCAGAAAACTAAAAATAGAGTTGCCATATGATCCAGCAATCCCACTCCTGGGAATATACCCAAACACTATACCAAATGTAAAATGGCTGGCTGGTGGGAAGCAGCAGAATAGCACAGGGAGATTGGCTCAGTGCTTTGTGATGACCTAGAGAGGTGGGATAGGGTGGATGGGAGGGAGGCTCAAGAGGGAGGTGATATGGGGACATGTGTATGCATATGGCTGATTTGCTTTGTTGTGAAACAGGAACTAACACAGTATTGTGAAGCAATTATACTCCAATAAATCTCTATTAAAAAAATACATTCACCCCAATGTTCATAGCAGTACTACTTACAATAGCCAAGACATGGAAACAACCTAAATGTCCATCAACAGATGAATGGATAAAGAAGTTGTGACATGTATATAATATGTATTGCCATACAATGAAATATTACTCAGTCATAAAAAAGAATGAAATAATGCCATTGGCAGCAACATGGGTGGATCTAGAAATTATCATACTAAGCGAAGTAAGTCAGAAAGAGAAAGACAAATACTATATGATATCACTTATATGTGGAATCTAAAATACAACACAAATGAACATATCTATGAAACAGAAACAGCCTCACAGACTTAGAGAACAGACTTGCGGTTGCCAAGGTGCAGGTGGTGAGGGATGGATTGGGAGTTTGGAATTATCAGATGCAAACTATTATATATAGAATGGATAAGCAACAAAGTCCTACTGTATAGCACATGGAACTATATTCAAAATCCTGTGATAAACCATAATGGAAAAGAATATATATATATGTATATATATATATACATATATATGCATAACTGAGTCACTTTGCTCTACAGCAGAAATTAACACAGCACTATCAATCAACTATACTTTAATAAAATTTTAAAAAGTCAAGATAACTATTATTTAATATCATCAAATATCCATTCAGTATCCAAATTTCCCTGGTTGATGCCTACATTTTTTACAATTTGTTTATTTGAATCAGGATCCAAGCAATGTGCATATGTTGCAGTTGATTGATGTGTGTCTTTAATCTCTTTTTAATCTATAGGTTCTATTTCTCTTTTCCCTCCTTTCAATGTGTTTGTGGAAGAAATCAGTTGTTTGTCCTGTAAAACTTCCCACACTCTGGATTTTGCTAAGTGCACCTCTCCCATGGTATCATTTAACCTCTTCCAGCCTCCCCTAACTCATTAACTGGTACCACCACTCACCAGTTCCTCTGACTCCTGTACTTCCTGTAGTAAGGCATAGAGGCATATCAGATTTAGATTCAAATTTTAGCAAGAATAAATTATAAGTAGTGTTATTTTTACTTCCTATCGCATCACATAATATCTGGTTGTCTCTCTCTTTTTGTGATGTTAACTCTGATTAGGTTGTTCATGTGTTGTCAGCCTGATCTGTCCATTATAAACTTACCCAATGACTTTTCACCTAATAATTTTTGCAGTTTTTGATGATCTTTGCCTAGAACTGTCATTTCATTATAGGTTTCAAAATGGTGATATCCTATCATGCTTGCATTTATAAGCTGGGATTCTTCTATAAAGAACTTTTTTACATCAACTATTTGGTTACCCTAAAGTACGTTCATCGAGAAAGGCAGAAAAAATGTTTGGTTTTTTTCCACTTATTTACCAGTTATAATAGATATTTATTGCCTGAAATAATTTCATGTAACAAACAATTCCAAAATCTCAGTGGCTTAAATAAGTATTTATTTCTTATTCAAATATCTGCTAGTCATTTGTGGTTCTGCTGGGCTCTGCTGGGCTTGGTTAGGCTTGATTCCAGACTGAGGGTTGGATTCAGGTCTGCTCCATGTATCTTATCATTGTGGGATCACACCAGAGGTTACCCAGGGCAAGTTATTCTCATGGCAGGTGGCAAAAGTGCAAGAATAAGCCAACACACAAACATATTTAAAGCCTCTGCTTGTGTCATGTCAGTTCATATTCCA
Organism: Lipotes vexillifer; assembly: GCF_000442215.2. Taxonomy (NCBI): domain Eukaryota; kingdom Metazoa; phylum Chordata; class Mammalia; order Artiodactyla; family Lipotidae; genus Lipotes; species Lipotes vexillifer. The sequence continues at coordinate 28,822 of NW_006779612.1, forward strand.
GTAGCCACAATTACATACCTAAACTCTGTATACGAAGTGTTCTATTGTCAACTTAGTTGAGCTGGAAACTACATTTCCCAGAATCCCTTTATTTGAATGGTTCCTTGTTAGAGGAATCTATGTGAGATTTGGGAGGTGGAAGTGAAGCAATGGCTATAATCCTTGGAGGGTTTTCATGATCAGATGCTGTTTTGATTATCTATTGTGACATAACAAATCATCCCAAGACTTAGTGGCTGAAAAATTTTATGCTCTCTTATGGTACTGTGGATTGACTGGATTCAGCTGAGTGGCTCTCACTTGGGCTCTCATAGCTTCAGACAGATGGTATCTGGAGCTGAATTTATCTAAAAAATCAACTGAACTGGACATCCAACATGTTCATGAACATAGCTGGCTGTTGGCTGGGAGCTCGGCTGGGGCTGTGGACTAAAGCACTTACATATGGCCTCACCATGTGTAGGTGAGGCTTGGGTTTCTACAACATGGAAACTGGGTTCCCTGAGGGAATGTACCAATAGTGAGTGTTCCAAGAAGCAGCAATCAGAAGTCTTTATGCCAGGAAAGTGCTGTGCTCAAAACTGGCATAGTTTCACTTACACCATGTTCTGTTAGTCAGAGTAGTCACAGGTGGGGCCCAGATTCAGTGGGGTGAGAAATAGACTGCACCTCTTGATGGAGAAGTGGCAAGGTCATATTGCCCATGAACATATAAGATGGAAGATACTGTTGCAGGCATCTTTGAAAAATGTAAATCTGCAAATATGGTGATAGATGCAGAGGCACCTGATAGATTCCAGTTTGTCATTGCCCTCCTCTGCTCAGCATCTAACTCTTATTTCTGACTGTTGACCCTGCTGATCAACAGCAGCCCCAGATCTACCATCAGATGCTAGATCCCAAAGAGGTTATAGCTTATACAAAGGCAAAATTTCCCATAGACCTCTGCATGAGCTTCCACTTCATTGTTCTACTTTAGTGGCTAGATGTAATTGAATCTTCAGATTACCCTGAAAAGCTCCAACTTATCCATTTGCTCTAGTGTTTCAGAGGACTTGTCAGTGACTCTCTGATCCTCAGTCCTACAACTGCAAGTAACTGAATTCTCCAATAATCAGTGAGCTTGGAAGAGGACACTGAGCCTCAGATGAGAGCATAGCCTTGGCCAACACCTTGATCTCAGCTAGCATGGTGAGACCCTGAACAGAAGGTCCAACTAACTTGTACTTTGACTCCTGATTAATATAAGTCATGAGATAAAAGATTTGTGTTGTTTTAAGTTGCTAAATTTGTGGTAATTTCTTACACAATAGAAAACTAACACAGTATCTAAAACATATTGAGCCTTCCAATACATGACCATGGTATATCTCTCCATTTATTTATATCTTCTGTTTATTCATCTCAACAATGTTTTGTACTTTAAGGCAGGGGTCTCCAACCCCCGGGCCATGGAATGGTACCAGTCTGTGGCCTGTTAGGAACTGGGCCTCACAGCAGGAGGTAAGCAGCAGGTGAGCAAGTGAGGCTTCATCTGTATTTACAGCAGCTCCCCATCGCTCGCATTACTGCCTGAGCTCCATCTCCTGTCAGCATTATGGTGAGTTGTATAATTATTTCATTATATATTATAATGTAATAATAATAGAAATAAAGTGCACAATAAATGTAATGCACTTGGATCATCCCAAAACCATCCACCCACCCCGTCCATGGAAAAATTTTCTTCCATGAAACCAGTCCCTGGTGCCAAAAAGGTTGGGAACCACTGCTTTAAGGTGTAGAAGTCTTGCACTTATTTTATTTAATTTATCCATTCATGTTTAATGTTTTTGTATGCTTTTGTATATGGCATTTAAATTTTTTAATTGCTAATTGTTCATTGTTTCATACATAGAAATACAATTAACTTTTGTATATTGACATTATGTCTTGTGACCTTACTAGTTCAAATAGCTTTTTAAGTAGATTCCTTAAGATATTATACATAGATGATCATGTCATTTATGAATAAAGGTTTACTTCTACCTTTGCAATGAGTATACTGATTATTTCTTTTTTCCCTTATATACTGACTAGGATTTCCAGTACTATGTTTAACAGAAATTATGAGAGTTGACAACCTTGCCTTGTTCATAATCTTACAGAGAAAAGATTAATTCTTAAATCTTTAGGTATGACATATGCTGCAGGATTTTTACAGATACGTTTTATAAGGCTGAGCTGCACAGAAGCCTTTTTCCCCTTTGGCTCCTTGACACAGAGTTGGTGCTGCCTCTTCCCCATGTACCTCCTAGAGACCATCAAGGGCCCAGGCCCAGAGGCCTTTTCTGCCCCCACACATGCTGCTGCAACTTTGTCCTGCAATCCTCAATGTTTTTGAATACCCTCACAGGACCAGGTAAGATGGTGGCTTGGGTGCCTATATCTAACAGAGTTATAAAAGCTTGAGTCCCTACTTTCCTCCAAATTCCAGAGTATACTGTTTTTTTCTTAAATCACTTGAGATTGGGGGAGAAGATGAGAGAGTCATCAGGGGTGCAGAGAGAGAAAGAAGTTCCACAACAAACCTTTACGTTTACTTTGGTTTTCAAGTGGACACTTGCTCAGGCTCAACAAAAGAACTTCTAATGTTTTGTTCCATTCAAAGCTCTATATCTTCATAGCTGACACTATATCCTCATTGGAGGTCCTTTGACTCAGCATATATTGCATTTTGGCTGGAGTTCCAGGGCTTGCTGCCCTATTGTTATGTTAACATCCCTTCAAACTCCCACCCAGATAAGAGTGAAGAATAATCGTAAAATCATTGGAGGGGTTTTTTGCAATCCTTGGTCTCATTAACAGCTAGAACAGTGGAGGACCCTTATTTCCACCTTGGCCCTCCCATCACTGGGGAGAAACATTCTCTATTACATCCTGGGGAATCTTTTCACATCCACTAACACAGCCCACAGCCATACTCATTGCCAAAATTGTCAAGAATTGTGAGGGTCTACGATTTTACACTACAACAAGCTATTGAGATAATGTCTTACTGTTTCATGGATGCTGGCAGAAAACATGAGACTCCTAGATAGATACTTACACACTCAGTGGGTTGCATTACAGGAGAGAAACACTTATATCAGGGTATTCACCATTTTTATAGTGAACCACTACACTGTCCAAAGGAGGGACATTACCTCATCCCTCTAGACCATTCACTGAAAATAAAACCCTGAGAAACAATCCAGTTAGAGTGTTCAGGGCCTTGCATTCTTGGCATACCCAGCAAGGACTTAAAGGGATAATCAGGTCCCATGGTAGATTGCTGCTGCCAACTGAAAAAAAAAGGCTCACTCAAGGAGAAATAGATCACTTGAGTACCTTCATCTATATTAAAGAAACTGAATTTATAATGTAAATTCTACACACACACATTGCTTAGATGGTTTTTCACTGGTGAATTCTGTCAAACATTTAAGGAAAAAAGAAGTTTGTTCTACACAAATTCTTAAGAAAAATTGAAAAGGAGGGTGTACTTGCCAGTTTATTTGATGAGGCCAGTGTTACTATTATACCAAACCAAAGATGTTACAAGAAATTACAAGAAACAACAGATTAATATCATTGGAGAGCACAGTTGCAAAACCAACACAAAGTATTAGGAAATTTAATTCAATGATATATAAACATAATCTGCCAAAAAATATAGAAATAATAAGTGAGTTTAGCAATCAAAGGATATAAGGCCAGCAAGCAACAATCAATTGTATTTCTATATACTATCAATGTACAATTGGAAATAAAAAAATTTAAATAAAACAATTTATGATAACCCCCAAGAAGTTAAATACTTAAGTGTAAATGTAACAAAACATGTATAGGTTCTGTACACTGAAAACTAAAAAACACTCATGAAAGAAATCAAAGAAGACCTGGAGAGATATAACATGTTCATGGATTAGAAGGTTCAACATAGTAAAGATACAAATTCTACTCAAATTTATTTATAAATTTAATGAAATTATTATCAAAATCCCAGCAAGATTTTTTTGCAGATATAGACAAACTGATTCTAAAATTTATAAGGAAAACAAATTAACTAGAATAGCTAAAACAATTTGGAAAAAGAAAAATAAATTTGGAGCAATCACACTACCTTATTTTAAGAATTACTATAAAACTACAGTAATCAAAAGAGCGTGGCATTTTCAAAGGAATAGACATAGATCAGTGGAGCAAAATAAAGAGCCCAGAAATACACCAACATGAATATGGCCAATTGATTTTTGGCCAAGGTGCAAAAGTAATTCAATTCAGTAAAGATAGTTTTTCCAACAAATGGTGTTGCAACAATTGGACCTAAATACACAAACAAAATAAGACAAGCAAAAAACAAAAAAACCCCTCAACCTTAGCCTTATATCATATACAATATACATTTATGTTCAGAACCATATTCTCTTATAATATGATTTAAAGTTATAAAAGTAACAAAAGGATACTTGTAAAGGTCCATATATACTCATGAATAAGTTAAATACTTCTGAAGAGATATACACAAAACCATTAACAGTTTTCTCATGGTTAGTGGAAGGGGCAATGGAGGATTTTACTTCATACATTTTATCTTATATTTTATATTTGCTAAAAAAAATTAATCATTTACTATTATAGCAGGAAATAAATTTTTAAAAAATATATCTGCGGCACTTCCCTTGTGGTGCAGTGGTTAAAAATTCTCCTGCTGGGGGGAGACCTTCAAGATGGTGGAGGAGTGAGATGTGGAGATCACCTTCCTCCCTACAAATACATCAGAAATACATCTACATGTGGAACAACTACAGAACACCTGCTGAATGCTGGCAGAAAACCTCAGACTTCCCAAAAGAGCCATGTGGCTGACAGGGTCACGGTACTCCAGCTGGGTATCAGGCCTATGCCTCTGAGGTGGGAGAGCCAAGTTCAGGACATTGGTCCACCAGAGACCTCCTGGCTCCATGTAATATCAAACGGAGAAAGCTCTCCCAGAGATCTCCATCTCAATGCTAAGACCCAGCTCCATACAACAATTAGCAAGCTACAATGCTGAACACCCTATGCCAAACAACTAGAAAGACAGGAACACAACCCCACCCATTCATTAGCAGAGAGGCTGCCTAAAATCATAATAAGGTCACAGACACCCCAAAACACACCACCGGACAGGGTCCTGCCCACCAGAAAGACAAGATCCAGCCTCATCCTCCAGAACACAGGCACTAGTCCCCTCCACGAGGAAGCCTACACAACCCACTGAACCAACCTTAGCCACTGGGGGCAGACACCAAAAAGAATGGGAACTACAAACCTACAGCCTGAAAAACGGAGACCCCAAACACAGTAAGTTAAGCAAAATGAGAAGACAGAGAAACACAGCAGATGAATGAGCAAGGTAAAAACCCACCAGACCAAACAAATGAGAGGAAATAGGCAGCCTACCTGAAAAAGAATTCAGAGTCATGATAGTAGAGATGATCAAAAATCTTGGAAATAGAATGGAGAAAATACAAGAAACGTTTAACAAGGACCTAGAAGAACTAAAGAGCAAACAAACAATGAAGAACAACACAATAAATGAAATTAAAAATTCTCTAGAAGGAATCAGTAGCAGAATAACTGAGGCAGAAGAACGGATAAGTGAACTGGAAGAAAAAATAGTGGAAATAACTACTGCAGGGCAGAATAAAGAAAAAAGAATTAAAAGAACTGAGGACAGTCTCAGAGACATCTGAGACAACATTAAACGCACCAACATTCAAATTATAGAGGTCCCAGAAGAAGAGTAAAAGAAAGGGGCTGAGAAAATATTTGAAGAGATTATAGTGGAAAAGTTCCCTAATACGGGAAAGGAAATAGTCAATCAAGTCCAGGAAGTGCAGAGAGTCCCATACAGGATAAATCCAAGGAGAAACATGCCAAGACACATATTAATCAAACTATCAAAAATTAAATACAGGGCTTCCCTGGTGGTGCAGTGGTTGAGAATCTGCCTGCCAATGAAGGGGACACGGGTTCGAGCCCTGGTCTGGGAAGATCCCACATGCCACACAGCAACTAGGCCCGTGAGCCACAACTACAAAGCCTGCGCACCTGGAGCCTGTGCTCTGCAACAAGAGAGGCTGCAATAGTGAGGGGCCCATGCACTGTGATGAAGAGTGGTCCCCGCTTGCCGCAACTAGAGACAGCCCTCGCACAGAAATGAAGACTCAACACAGCCAAAAATAAATTGATTAATTTTTAAAAATTAAAAACAAACAAAAAATATTAAAAGAAGCAAGAGAAAAGCAACAAATAACATACAAGGGAATCCCCATAAGGTTAACAGCTGACCTTTCAGCAGAAACTCTGCAAGCCAGAAGGGAGTGGCAGGACATATTTAAAGTAATGAAAGGGAAAAACCTACAATCAAGGTTACTGTACCCAGCAAGAATATCATTCAGATTTGACAGAGAAATTAAAACCTTACAGACATGCAAAAGCTAAGAGAATTCAGCACCACCAAACCACCTTTACAACAAATGCTAAAGGAACTTCTCTAGGCAGGAAACACAAGAGAAGGAAAATACCTACAATAACAAACCCAAAACAATTAAGAAAATGGTAATAGGAGCATACATAATGATAATTACCTTAAATATAAATGGATTAAGTGCTCCCACCAAAAGACACAGACTGGCTGAATGGATACAAAAACAAGACCTGTATATATGCTGTCTACAGGAGACGCACTTCAGACCAAGGGACACATACAGACTGAAAGTGGGGGGATGGAAAAATATATTCCATGCAAATAGAAATCAAAGGAAAGCTGGAGTAGCAATTCTCATATCAGACAAAATAGACTTTAAGATAGAGACTATTACAAGAGACAAAGAAGGACACTACATAATGATCAAGGGATCAATCCAAGAAGATATAACAATTGTAAATATTTATGCACCCAACATAGGAGCACCTCAATACATAAGGCAAATGCAGACAGCCATAAAAGGGGAAATCGACAGTAACACAATCATACTAGGGGACTTTAACACCCCACTTTCACCAAAGGACAGATCATCCAGACAGAAAATAAATAAGGAAACACAAGCTTTAAATGATACATTAAACAAGATGGACTTAATTGATATTTATAGGACATTCCATCCAAACACAAGAGAATACACTTTCTTCTCAAGTGCTCATGGAACATTCTCCAGGATAGATCATATCTTGGGTCACAAATCAAGCCTTGGTAAATTTAAGAAAACTGAAATAGTATCAAGTATCTTTTCCGACCACATGCTATAAGAGTAGATATCAATTACAGGAAAAAATCTTTAAAAAATACAAATACATGGAGGATAAACAATACACTACTTAATAACCAAGAGATCACTGAAGAAATTAAAGAGGAAATCAAAAAATACGTAGAAACAAATGACAATGAAAACATGATGACCCAAAAGCTATGGGATGCAGCAAAAGCAGCTCTGAGGGAAGTTTATAGCAATACAATCCTACCTCAAGAAACAAGAAACAACTCAAATAACCAACCTAACTTTACACCTAAAGCAATTAGAGAAAGAAGAACCAGAAAAAAACCAAAGTTAGCAGAAGGAAAGTAGTCATAAAGATCAGATCAGAAATAAATGAAAAAGAAATGAAGGAAACAATAGCAAAGCTCAATAAAACTAAAAGCTGGTTCTTTGTGAAGATAAACAAAATTGATAAACCATTAGCCAGACTCATCAAGAAAGAAAGGGAGAAGACTCAAATCAATAGAATTAGAAATGGAAAAGGAGAAGTAACAGCTGACACTGCAGAAGTACAAAGGATCATGAGGGATTACTACAAGCAACGCTATGCCAATAAAATGGACAACCTGGAAGAAATGGACAAGTTCTTAGAAAAGCACAACCTTCCGAGACCGAACCAGGAAGAAATAGAAAATATAAACAGACCAATCACAAGCACTGAAATTGAAACTGTGATTAAAAATCTTCCAACAAACAAAAGCCCAGGACCAGATGGCTTCACAGGCGGATTCTATCAAACATTTAGAGAGGAGCTAACACCCATCCTTCTCAAACTCTTCCAAAATATAGCAGAGGGAGGAACACTCCCCAACTCATTCTACAAGGCCACAATCACCCTGATAACAAAACCAGACAAAGATGTCACAAGGAAAGAAAACTACAGGCCAATATCACTGATGAACATAGATTCAAAAATCCTCAACAACATACTTGCAAACAGAATCCAACAGCACGTTAAAAGGATCATACACCATGATCAAGTGGGGCTTATTCCAGGAATGCAAGGATTCTTCAATATATGCAAATCAATCAACATGATACATCATATTAACAAATTGAAGGAAAAAAAGCCATATGATCATCTCAATAGATGCAGAAAAAGCTTTTGACAAAATTCAACATCATTTATGATAAAAACCCTCCACAGAGTAGGCATAGAGGGAACTTAACTCAACATAATAAAGGCCATATATGACAAAACCCACAGCCAACATAGTTCTCAATGGTGAAACACTGAAACCATTTCCACTAGGATCAGGAAGAAGACAAGGTTGCCCACTTTCACCACTATTATTCAACATAGGTTTGGAAGTTTTAGCCACAGCAATCAAAGAAAAAGAAATAAAAGGAATCCAAATCAGAGAAAAAGAAGTAAAGCTGTCACTGTTTGCAGATGACATAATACTATACGTAGAGAATCCTAAAGATGCTACCAGAAAACTACTAGAGCTAATCAATGAATTTGGCAAGGTAGCAGGATACAAAATTAATGCACAGAAATCTCTTGCATTCCGATACACGAATGATGAAAAATCTGAAAGAGAAATTAAGGAAATACTTCCATTTACCATTGCAACAAAAAGAATAAAATACCTAGGAATAAACCTACCTAAGGAGATGAAAGACCTGTATGCAGAAAACTATAAGACACTTATGAAAGAAATTAAAGATGATACAAACAGATGGAGAGATATACCATGTGCTTGGATTGACAGAATCAACACTGTAAAAACGACTGTACTACCGAAAGCAATCTACAGATTCAATGCAATCCCTATCAAACTACCAATGGCATTTTTCACAGAACTAGAATTAAAAATTTCACAATTTGCATGGAAACACAAAAGACCCTGAATAGCCAAAGCAATCTTGAGAAATAAAACAGAGCTGGAGGAATCAGGCTCCCTGACTTCAGACTTTACTACAAACCTACAGTAATCAAGAGAGTATGATACTGGCACAAAAACAGAAATATAGATCAGTGGAACAAGATAGAAAGTCCAGAGATAAACCCATGCACATGTGGTCACCTTATTTTTGATAAAGGAGGCAAGAATATATAATAGAGAAAAGACAGCCTCTTCAACAAGTGGTGCCAGGAAAACTGGACAGTTCCATGTAAAGAATGAAATTAGAATGCTCCCTAACACCATACACAAAAATAAACTCAAAATGGATTAAAGACCTAAATGTTAGGCCAGACACTATAAAACTCTTAGAGGAATACATACGCAGAACACTCTATGACATAAACCACAGCAAGATCCTTTTTGACCCACCTGCTAGAGAAATGGAAATAAAAACAAAAATGAACAAATGGGACCTAATGAAACTTCAAAGCTTTTGCACAGCAAAGGAAACCATAAACAAGACCAAAAGACAACCCTCAGAATGGGAAAAATATTTGCAAATGAAGCAACAGACAAAGGATTAATCTCCAAAGTTTTCAAGCAGCTCATGCAGCTCAATATGAAAAAAACAAACAACCCAATCCAAAAATGGGCAGAAGACCTAAATAGACATTTCTCCAAAGAAGATATACAGATTGCCAACAAACACATGAAAGAATGCTCAACATCACTAATCATTACAGAAATGCAAATGAAAACTACAATGAGGTATCACGTCACACCAGTCAGAAGGGCCATCATCAAAAAATCTAGAAACAATAAATGCTGGAGAGGGTGTGGAGAAAAGGGAACCTTCTTGCACTGTTGGTGGGAATGTAAATTGATACAGCCCCTATGCAGAACCATATGGAGGTTCCTTAAAAAACTAAAAATAGAACTACCATACAACCCAGCAATCCCACTACTGGCCATATACCCTGAGAAAACCATAATTCAAAAAGAGTCATGTACCACAATGTTCATTGCAGTTCTTTTTACAATACTCAGGACATGGAAACAACCTAAGTGTCCATCGACAGGTGAATGGATAAAGAAGATGTGGCACATATATACAATGAAATATTACTCAGCCATAAAAAGAAGAGAAATTGATTTATTTATAGTGAGGTGGATGGACCTAGAGTCTGTCATACAGAGTGAAATAAGTCCAAAAGAGAAAAACAAATACCGTATGCTAACACATATATATGGAATGTAAAAAAAAATGTTATGAAAAACCTAGGGGCAGGACAGGAATAAAGACACAGATGTAGAGAATGGACTTGAGGACACAGGGAGGGGGAAGTGTAAGCTGGGACGAAGTGAGAGAGTGGCATGGACTTATATATGTATTATCGAATGTAAAATAGATATCTAGGGGGAAGCAGCCACATAGCACAGGGAGATCAGCTCAATACTTTGTGACCACCTAGAGCGGTGGGATACGGAGCATGGGAGGGAGATGCAAGAGGGACGAGATATTGGGATATATGTATACGTACAGCTGAATTACTTTGTTTTAAAGCAAAACCTAACACACAGTTGTAAAGCAATTATACTCCAATAAAGATGTTAAAAAGAAAAAAAAGAATTCTCCTGCCAGTGCAGGGGACAAGGGTTCGATCCCTGGTCTGGGAAGATCCCGCATGCTGTGGAGCAATTAAGCCCGTGTGCCACAACTACTGAGCCTGCGCTTTAGAGTCCATGAGCCACAACTACTGAGCCCACAAGCTGCAACTACATAAACCCGCAGGCTTAGAGCCCGTGATCCGCAACAAGCGAAGCCACCGCAATTAGAAGCCCGCACACCGCAATGAAGAGTAGCCCCCGCTCGCCTCAACTAGAGAAAACCCGCATGCAGCAACAAATACCCAATGCAGCCAAAAATAAATTTAAAATATATATATTGGCAATACCATGTACTGAAAAGAATGTGAGCAAATGTGACTCTCATACATTACTAGAAGGAATGAAAAATGTTACAGCCACTCTGGAAAATAGTTTGGCAATTCCTGTTTATACACCAGAGAAATGAAAACTTTATCTGATCATCAATGTTTACACCAGCTCTATTCATAATTGCCCTAACCTGCAAAGATTTCAAATGTCCTTAAATGGGTGAATGCATGAACAAACTGTAGTGCCTCCGTATAATAAAATATTATTCACCATAAAAAGAACAAACTATTGATATACACAACTTAGATGACTCTCAAAGACACGATGCTGTATAAAAAATGCCTGTCTCAAAGGGCTACATACTGCATTATTTCATTTATATTGCATTCTGAAAAAGGTAAAACTATAAGGCTGGAGAATAGATTGTCAGGGTTTATGAGCAGAGGGAGGGGATGACTATAAAATGGTAGAATGAAGGAGTTTTTTGGGGCATTGAAACTGTATTCACATTGTGGTGGTGATTACATACCTATTTCTATACCTATCTACCTATCTATGTTAAAATTAATAGAACTGTATAGCAAAATAGAAAAAGTCCATTTTTCTGTGTCATAATTTAAAAATAATAATTAAAATATTTTTCTAGCTTAAAATTTTTTTTTAATGGTAAGTGTTAAGAAGCCCACTACTTTTCTGGCCATACCAGAAATTGAAAACTCAAATGTTTCCAGAGGCCAAACAGGTAAAATAAATTTATGAGGTTGAAGTTGTTCAGGTATAAGAAAATAGGGAATGATAAGGACTGTGTTTGACTTATAGAGTGTGTGTCCCAACCAAAGATATTCAAATCCAACTAAAACTAAAACAGAACTAACAAAACATGCTACTATACAGCATGGAGAACTATACTCAATATCCTATGATAAACCATAATGGAAAAGAATATATTTTTTAAAGTGTATATTAATGTATAACTGAATCACTTTGCTGTACAGCAGTAATTAACACAACATTGTAAATCAACTATATTTCAATAAAAAATAATAAATTCTTAAAAATCTAAAAAAAAAAACTGCACACACAGACACACACACACACACCCTCTGGGATCCCCTGCTCTGTGTGCTGTTTTTAGGTAACTTCGTGTAATCCTATAACTTCAATCACCATTTGAATAAATTTTCTTTTAATGTTTGCTACCCAGATCTTACTCTGAGCTCCAAATCTATATCTCCATATGCCTTCTAGATATCTTCAACTATATTTCCCACTGATACTTCAAAACTTAACATGTTCAAAAAATGAAGTCATCATTTTGTTTTTCACTCAAAACCTTGTTATCCTCCTGTATTCACTAGTATGTCTCTCTGACATAGTTTGACATAGCACTCTGTACTTTTCTTGCTTAATACTCATTTTCAAAGCTACATTTTTTGTTAATTTTATTTATATCTTGTTTCCTCCACTAGATTGTAATATACATGTAGACAAGAACTATGTCTAACTTATCATCTTATTTTCAGAGCCTGGTACATAGTACGCATCAATAAATTTTTGTTGAATGATATATGGTATCATCATATATTCAGTCACCCAAGACAAAAACTTGAAAGTCACTCTCCCTCACTTGCCATGTTTTCACTCACCAGTGAGTCATCAACTTTTATAAATTTTACTTCCTCATCAACTCTCACATCTCAGGTCATTTCTTAAAACATACAACCATGTTCTTTTAAAGGCCTATTTTCATTATATAAAATTTCTGAAAAGGGTTACTCAGTTATTTCTGCTATCATGAAACTTTGCTCACAATATATTTTGACATGGAATTTTACATTCCCATTACTTTTACAGCTTACATCATACAGTTTCCTGCTTAACTGTATTCATTTTTTATATGAGTAATAAACGCTACCATTACTAAATACCTATTACGTGACAGGCAATAATATTATAAATATTTATTGTTGTTATCATTATCCTAATTTTACAAATGGGGAACTGAGGCTCATAAATGTATGTAAATACCCAAAGCCACTACAGCTAGTAAATGATAAAGACAGAATTCAACCCCAGGTTTGTTTGAATATCAATGTGTTCTTTTTACTACATCATTATTACCTCCAGTTATTAGCAACTGTATTGTCATTGACAGCATCTGACCAGCTCTTCTTAATTTCTGAAGTGCTCTCGTATACCATCTCACTGAGTATTATTTCAACAGTCTGAGGATCTGAAGCTCAGAGAGAAGTCCCTTGGCCAAAGTCACAGAGTAAGCTGGTGGAATTCAAGTCTTCTGACTCTCAGTCCATAACTCTTTCCATTATATGATGCTGTCTTGGTAAGTACTCTCAGACATGAATCTCATTTCTTCCTCATGTTCTCCATAGCACTTAGCACAGAGTTGAGTACAAAGCAGCTGCTTAATGTGTTTGTTAACTTTATAATTTGGCTTAATAATATGCTCAGATTTTTTACAAATACAGCTCCTTGACAACTTGAGTGATAATACCTATTCCTTTAGCTTCTCAGAAAACAGAAATTTTCCTGAATTAATCTACTCACTATGTACACAGCCAAATCTTACTTCTTGCTTTCAAATCTTCAATATCATTCTGTAGTGTCATCTTAGTCTTTTAAGCAGTGTCATCTTTCTTTATGATTCCTTTTTCTAAGCAACTTCCCTTTACCTTTAATCTAGTCTTCAACTTAAATACCACCTCAGAGAAACAGCAAAGAACTTTTCTACGTACTAAGAACTATCATTATTATCCTCCTTTACAATATTCTTATGTTCAAATACACAGTGAATTAAAGATGGTTCTTGTCACAACCATTCACATTTCATATGGAGATTTTCTTTTAGTCTGTGGACATTAACACAACCATTATTGCTATAGCTGAAGCAATACTGTGTAGTTTTCTTGCAGGGAAGGATTCAGTCCTGGGTGAAAGGGTATAGTGACAATAAGTCAGGAGCTTGAAAATGACCCACTCTGCTGCCAGCATTGCTACAGATCTCTTGGTGTAGAGCCCAGATCCATTCCAGTAAACTGCTCAAAATGTTTGATTCCATTTTTTATTTGGTTGCCGATTTATTAAGTGGTTAACCTTGGACTGCATCTATCCAGCATTTAATTAATTAAGGCAAGTTTGAAATACCTTTAGAAACTTTACTAATTTCAATACACCAAGCTGGCACATTTATGAGCAACTAGCAATTGCTGAGATACTAAATCATCTTCACTAAAATACAGCCGTTGCCAGCAGAGCATTAATCAACTCAAGAGTTAATTTTTAAGCTGAAAGAGTAAAAGTAATCCAATATATCTTTTCCCTCTCCCCACGGTTTTGGAGAAGGACAAAAATGGTGAGAAGTACAGCTTCATAGAAGTTCAGAGCAAGAAGAGCCCTCAGAGACTATTAATTTATCCTCCTTGTTGTAAAATGGGGAAAGTGACACAGAATAGTGAGTTAGTAATAAAGTCAGGATTAGATCCCATGGCTCTAATACATGAGTATTCCTCATTTCCAGAATACCTTTTATTATGGAAAATGATTCTAATTCACTAATCACCCACTCTACACTTCTCTAGAGCATACTGAAAGTATGATGACGATAAACAGTATTTGTGCATCTCATAGAAAATTGCTGACCCACATTATTGTTTTATTCTGTATCATACTGGTGCAGAAACCCAGGGCATAGTTTTGAAGGTCTAATTCTAAAGCCACTACTTTCTCTTAAAATGAGAAGCAATCATTTTCTTCATTGCCTATACTTAGATGTATCCCTGACATTTGGAGTATCAGGCCACAGTGGTACCTATAGCCATTGAATTACAAATTGTGGTTTAGACAAAAAGCATTTCTATTTGGCACTGGACTTCAGGACATGAGTTTGTGGAAGCACCAAACCTCACTAACATTATGCTAAGCAAAACAGAATGACAATTTCCATTTTTTGAGTCCACCCCAGCTGAATGTGTGGGTTTGCATGTGGTAACATCAGCAGAAAAATTAAAGTCAACTATCTTTGGATGCTGAGAAACTAACTCCCTCACAACACATCAACAGTCCATGAAAGAAAAAGAGAGAAAGGGAATCTAATACAAAGTAACCCTGGGCCAAGCAACAATAACAAATATATCAGTGGTGCTCAAACTGAAGTGTATATATAAACCACCTGAGAAAATTGCTAAAAATAGGCTGAATGTAGACAGAAGTAGGAGTGGTTCCCAAACCAGGCTATGTGTGTGGTATTTACACAATTGTGTACAATTACCAAGATTCATCTGACTGTACATTTAAAATGGATAATTTTATTGGCTATAAGTAATGACTTTATAAAAATTTTAATTCCATTGGGTCATTTAGTAGAGGGGAAAATGTCTTTCTCCAAAATCTGTATAGCAATAGAAGTAAACTAAATGATATCTTATTACAAAAAGCAAACAGTAGAAATACTAATATTGACCTGGGGAAGTATTAGGGGCAAATATATTTAACAAGAGAAGAATCAATGAGAACCTCTCAAAATTAGATCATCTTATTCTTCAAGAAGTTAATTGGAACCTCAACTGGTTATTACTTTATTTCTACAGCAATGAGAAATGAGGCTAAAACTAAATAAATTGGTCAATAACTACACAGACCACATGGTGAAGGATTGGTAACAGAGGCCTAGACATACTCATTAAGATAAGGAGAGTATTAAATAGCAGATTCAATGTGCATGATACAAGACAGTTCAGTCAGGTAGTTAGGCAAAGCCTGATGGAAAGTGTTAACAAGCTATAGAAATTGGCACAGGTAAACAGTCAATTTCTTGAGGGAGTTTTACAGCAATAAGGGTGGAGCCAGGACTGTAACAACCATAAGATTGAAGTTTAAGGTGTAATCAGCCAAGATGGCAGAGTAGAAAGACCCCAGAGCTCACCTCCTCTCACAAGCACAACAAAATCAGAACTATTTGCAGAACCATCAATGGAAAAGATCAGAACCTACCAGAAAAGATCTTCTACAACTTAAGATATAAAGAAGGACAAGATGCATAGGAGGGGTGGAGTCATAACATACTTATGTCCCATACCCCCCAGTGGGTGACCACAAATGGGAAAATAATTAGAATTTTAGAGTTTCTCCCCAAGGAGTGAGAGGTCCAAGCTCCATATTGGGCTTCCCGCCCGTGGGTCTTGCACTGGGAAGATGAGTCCCCAGAGCATTTAGCTTTGAAGGACAGTGGGGCTTACTTTTGGGAGTCCCAAAAGACTGGGAAAAATAGACACTTTACTCTTAAAGGGCACACACAAAATCTCACATGCTCCAGGATCCACAGTAGAAGCAGTAACTTCAGGAGCCTGGGTTGGACCTACCTGCTGATCTTAGAGAGTCTCCTGGAAAGGAAGGAGGCAACTTCAGCTCACCATGGGGACATAGACACTGGTGGCAGCCATTTGGGGGAGCTGGTTCAACTACATGGACACTGGTGCTGACAAATGTCATTGTGGAATCCTCCCTCCAGCTTATTAGCTCCAGGACCCAGCCCCAGGAGCCAGTGCTGGGATGCCTCAGTCCAAGCAACTAACTGGGCATGGACACAGCTCCACTACCAGAAGATAGGCTGCCTTAAAACCCCTTGAGCCCCCAGCTGCCCCTGGACAGGGCCTAGCCCACCAGAGACCCCAGGACCCAGGTCCGCCTACCAGCAGGCAGACACCAGCTACAAGAAAACTGCAGCCCCATAGTGTGTGGACCCAGCTTGCCCACAAAGAGGCCAAATTCTGCCCTGGGATGAGCTGGGCCATGGCCCTCTCACTAGTAAACCAACACAAGCTTAAAGACACCCAGGCCCCACAGACAACAGTGTTAGGAACTGGTTCCACCCACCAGTGATCTGACCAGCTCTGAGACCCCTGAGCCCTGCAACAAGACCCCAGGATTCAGTTCTGACTGCCAGTAGGCTGGCACTATCCCCTGGCATCACCCACCATTGGGTGAGTAACAGGCCCGTGGTCTTTTGGATCCTGACTCCACCCACCAGTAACACAGCACTAGCCCTAGGGTCCCTGGGGTTCCACATTCAGCCCCCTCCTGACCCAGTCCTGCCAACCAGCAGCCAGTAGCCTCTGCACAAGGCAGGATCTGGCAACCAACCAGACTAGGAGCCAACTAACACTAACAGACTGCACACATAGTGAGCCCACCACAACAGAAAGACCCACACAGCCTTCATAGGGCAAACCCCTAGAGCATATAGCTCTGGTGACTAGAGGGGAGTGCACAGCTGGGACACATATGTCATCTCCTACAAAAGGCAACTTCTCCAAGGTGGGAAATGTAACCAACTTACCAGATACATAAAAATACAAATAGCAACTTAGGCAAAATGAGGTGATAGTAGGACCTTTTCCAGATGAGGGATCAAGATAAAACCCTAGAAAAAGAACCAAGTGAAGTGGAGATAGGCAATCTACCCAAGAAAGACTTCAGGGTAGTGTTCATAAAGATGATCAAAGAACTTGGGAGAAGAATGGATGCAAGAGCAAGAAGTTAGAAGCTTTTAACAAAGAGTTAGAAAATATAAAGAACTATCAGAGATGACGAATACAATAACTGAAATGAAAATATACTAAAGGAAATCAACAGTATGCTAAATGATACAGAAGGATGGATCAGCAAGCTAGAAGACAGAGTAGTGGAAATCACTGATGCTGAACAGAAAAAAGAATGAAAAGAAATGAGGAAAATCTAAGAGACCTCTGGGAAAGCATCAGATGCTCTAATATTTGCATTAGAGTGGTCCCAGATGGAGAATAGAGAGAGAAAGGGACTGAGAACACAATTGAAAACATAATAGCTGAAAAATTATCTAACCTGGAAAAGGAAACAGACATCCAAGTCCAGGAAGCACAGAGAGTCCCATACAGGATTAACCCAAAGAGGAACACACCAAGACACATTGTAATTAAAATGGCAAAAATTAAGTATAAAGAGAGAATATTAAAAGCAGAAAGGGAAAAGCAACAAGTAACATAAAAGGGAACTCCCATAAGGCTATCAGCTGACTTTTCAGCAGAAAATCTGCGGGCCAGAAGGGAGTGGCACAATTTATTTAAAGTGATGAGAGTGAAAAACCTATAGCCAGAATACTCTACCTAGCAAGGCTCTCATTCAGATTTGATGGGGGTGATTAAAAGCTTTACAGACAAGCAAAAGCTAAAAAAGTTCAGCATCACCAAACAAGCTTTACAAGAAAGGTTAAAGGAACTTTTCTAAGTGAAAAAGCAAAGGCCACAACAAGAAACATGAAAATTACAAAAGGTAAAAGCTCACCAGTAAAGGCAAACATATAGTAAAGGTAGGAAATCGTCCATGCACAAAGTTAGTAGGAAGATTAAAAGACAAAAATAGTAAAATCATCTATATCCACAATAAGCAGTTAAGGGATACACAAAACAATTAGACATAAAATATGATATCAAAAACAGTAATCCTGAGGGGAGGAGAGTACAAATTCAGGGTCTTAAAGTGCATTTGAAATTAAGAGATCAGCAACTTAAAACAATCATGACTATATATAGATTGCTATATATAAATGCCATGGTAACCACAACCCAAAAATCTATAATAGATACACACACAAAGAAGAAAAAGGAATCCAAACATAACACTAAAAATAGTCATCACATGACAAGAGAAGAGAACAAAAGAAGAAAGGAACAAAAATGACCTATAAAAACAACACAAAGCAATTAACAAAATGGAAATAAGAACGTATGTATCAATAATTACTTTAAATGTAAATGGACTAGACATAGAGTTGCTGAACAGAAACAAAACAAGACTCGTATATATGCTGCCTACAAGAGACTCACTTCAGATCTAAGGACATACACAGAGTAAAAGTGGGGGAATGTAAAAAGGTATTCCATACAAATGGAAATCAAAAGAAAGCCAGGGCAGCAATACTTCTATTAGACGAAACTGACTTGAAAATAAAGACTGTTACAAGAGACAAAGAAGGGCGTTACATAATGATCAAGAGATCAATCCAAGAAGAAGATATAACAATTGTAAATATATGTGCACCCAACATAGAAGCACATATATATATGATGCAAATATTAATGGACATGAAAGGAGAAATTGACAGTAACACTATAACAGTAGGGGACTTTAACACCACACTTACATCAATGGATGCATCATCCAGACAGAAAATCAATACGGCAACACTGTCTAAAATGACACATTAGACCAGATGGATTTAATCAATATATATAGAACAATCCATCTAAAAGCAGCAGAATACACATTCTTTTCCAGTGCACATGGCACATTCTCCAGGATAGATCACATCTTGGGTCACAAATCAAGCCTCAGTATATTTAAGAAAATTGAAATCATATCAAGCATCTTTTCTGACTACAACATTATGAGACTAGAAATCAACTATAAGAAAAAAAACACACAAACACATAGAGGCTAAACAATATGCTACTGAACAACAAATGGATCACTGAAGAAATCAAAGAGGAAATCAAAAAATACTTGGAGACAAATGAAAATGAAAACACAATGATTCAAAATCTATGGGATATAGCAAAAGTAGTTCTAAGTGGTACAACATTATGAGACTAGAAATCAACTATAAGAAAAAAAACACACAAACACATAGAGGCTAAACAATATGCTACTGAACAACAAATGGATCACTGAAGAAATCAAAGAGGAAATCAAAAAATACTTGGAGACAAATGAAAATGAAAACACAATGATTCAAAATCTATGGGATATAGCAAAAGTAGTTCTAAGTGGGACGTTCATAGCAATACAAGCTTACCTCAGGAAACAAGACAAATCTCAAATAAACAACTCAGCATCACACCTAAAGAAGCTAGGAATAGAAGAACAAACAAAACCAAAAGTTAGTAGAAGGAAAGAAATAATAAAGACCAGAACAGAAATAAATGAAATAGAGACAAAGAAAACAATAGAAAAGATCTTTGAAACTAAGAGCTTGTTCTTTGAAAAAATAAACAAAATTGATAAACCTTTAGCCAGACTCATCAAGAAAAAAAGAGAGAGGGCCCAAATC
>NW_006779613.1:0-215 GCF_000442215.2 Lipotes vexillifer
TGTTTCCTGTTTCTTAAGGTAGGATTGTATTGCTATAAAGTTCCCTCTTAGAACTGCTTTTGCAGCATCCCATAGGTTTTGGGTCGTCCTGTCTCCATTGTCATTTGTTTCTAGGTATTTTTGGATTTCCTCTTTGATTTCTTCAGTGATCGCTTCGTTATTAATTAGTGTATTGTTTAGCCTCCATGTGTTTGTATTTTTTACAGATCTTTTCC
>NW_006779614.1:0-249 GCF_000442215.2 Lipotes vexillifer
ATGTGCATGGGTTTATCTCTGGGCTTTCTATCCTGTTCCATTGATCTATATTTCTGTTTTTTTTCCAGTACCATACTGTATTGATTACTGTAGCTTTGCAGTATTGTCTGAAGTCTGGAAGCCTGATTCCTCCAGCTCTGTATTTCTTTATCAAGATTGCTTTGGCTATTCAGGGTCTGTACGTTACCATACAAATTGTGAAATTTTCTGTTCTAGTTCTGTGAAAAATGCCAGTGGTAGTTTGATAGG
>NW_006779615.1:0-352 GCF_000442215.2 Lipotes vexillifer
ATAGCAACAATGAAACACAATGACTACCTGGGGAAGAACAGATCAATGTGTCTTAGAATTAAGCCTCTAGGCTCCAAAAACTATAGGTAGGAAATAAAAGGAGAGACAGCACTGATGGAGCAAATGCAAATTATAGGAGGGGTCCTCCATCTACTCTTCTGTCCACACTAGAAGTCCATGACACCCTTTTGCAAAAGTTCATACTCTCACATGTCCCAGTGGCATCATGGCTAGCCCAAGCTTCTCGAATTTAGGAGCTTAATGTTGTTCACCATAATATCCCAGCCCCAGCATAGTGCTTGATGTAGAGTATGTGTTTGCTCGGGTGGCCATAACAGGATACCACAGACTG